>NW_024609855.1:3400198-3946762 GCF_016920785.2 Ixodes scapularis | reverse complement strand
AAAATCTGGCAACGGCTCAACGCCTATGTACGCTGGAAGCTAGAGCCGGTTTGCTTTCGTTGTTTTTGTTTGGTCGGAGAAAATTAGCAACAACGCATGTTCAAGTTTCAACATGGCGCCGGTATTGCTTCGGCGCTTCGGTATGACCACGTTTGACGCGGTTTGCCAGCACATGTAGGGAAGACGTGACCGGAGAAGTGCCCCTGTGATGGTCCCGGAAGACGGAAAGTATCATTCATAATCGTCGTGCGTGCTTCGAAAGCGAAGGGAGTTGCAGAGTCCACGAGTGCGCAACCAGAAGCCAAGGTTCACGACAGCGCTCCGTTGCCTTCGGCGATATTGTTCTGTTTGGTGCATAGAGATACGTTTGGTGCAACACGGCGATGCGACAAAGAGTTGAAACGTTCGTGGTGTGTCGTGCAGTGCTTGGAGGTAGAATCCCATACTAACACGAAGCGCAAATTGGTTATTGTAGCGTTGAAATTCAACGGGTTCAGTTCCGTCGTCGTCAGCTGATCCGGTCCAACTGGTCCGGGAGGACGCAGCGAGCACTTTTAAAAGTAAATCTTCCTTCGTTCCGTTTCAAAATGTGGAAGATTCTCGACGCATACTTTGAGTAAAAAGCTGCGGGCGTTTTCAACAAAATTGCGTCGTTTTAATTGAACAATGGACTACGGATTCTTGACCTAGACATGCCGTTTTTATGCTTCGTGTTGTTGGCGTTTGTACAGCGACGCACACCGCCCGAGTAGATGATTCGGTCCTGCAAACGACCGGTGGTACAGAATTTCAGAGAAACATAAGTCACCACTGATATTTTCTTGTAAATCTCGTGTGAATATGTTGCGCTCGTCATGCGGTGTGAATAAATTAGGGCAACGTTTCCTGCCTGCCTACGGATGCCTGAACTGAGACCATTTTTTACGTAGTGAACATAGCGTTTTTTCTTTATTTTGGAAAGAGGATTTGGTGAATTTATTATGGTACAATCACTTGAGAGTTCAGAAATTGGAGAGAGCGAGCATGCTTTCCCAACTTTGTCACTTTTCTCTCTGGCATTGCCCCTAGTTTCAAGTTGCAGTTTCACTACACATACCTACTAGCCGGTACAAACTGCTCTAAAGCAGGTAAAAGACTGGTAAGTCAGGGCGGTGCGGACTCCGTGTTTCGCGCTTTTCGCAAGGTTACTGGGTAAGTGCTTTTGCGAGGTATGCGGAATACGCAAACGATTTTGTTATGCCCGTCGGTTGCGTCTCTCCAGCAAAACGAATAAGATGATCTACAAAGGCGCAATCACAAGCTAATATTTACGATAACAGTGCATTTGATTCGGTGGTACGTGTAATTGTATTTTACCCTGCTTTCTGCAACAGCGTGCCATGACGAAGAGCTGGAACGTTCACGGTTTGTGCTGGGCTATCGGTTGACCCAGGGGCGGATCCAGAACCCCGTTGTTTTTTTTTTTCTTTTGTTTTTTTTTGTTTTTTTTTTTGGGGGGGGGGGCGAAGGGGGGAGGGGAAATCTAAACTTTAAAGCAAGATAAACAGGACCCCGGTTGCGCCTTTTGTTTTAACCGCCGCAGAACCACACTGCGCCGACGGCCCCTAGATGTGCGCCGCTGCGCCGACTTTTGGTTCTAACTTCTAAGCCGTGCTTTGAAACCGCCGCCGCGGACTTCAATCTAAACGACGGAGTTGTTCTCTAAGTGTGTGCGCCTGCTAGGGTGCGGCCTACGCTATTTCGAACCTACGTCCTTGAGTACCGAGCTTCCTACCACGTGGCAGGACGGGAGTTGGTTTTATTTCGGGGGATCCACCAATGTCAAATCGCCCTCCAAGAAGGGGGCAGGGGGGGGGTGGTGGTGGAGTCGACTTTTTGGCGGTTAGGCGGCCGCCCCCGTCGCCTCCCGCCTCCCCCTTGGGTCTGCCCCTGGATTGACAAAAGCCCGCGTCGCCCGCATCGTGAGTGCACTTGGGCTGTGTTAGTGGCTCTAGCCTGTTGATGCTCAAGCCTTTAATGCGCGGCTTGCCGTCAGCTGATCCGGCTGCTCGACGGTGAGGAAGCGGCGAAAGTGACCTCTGAAGCAAATCTAAATCCTTGTTCATCCAGTTATCCGGTGTCAAAGTGTGGAAGGGGTTCAAAGTGTACTGAGGGCGGGAACTACAATCATTTTGCCTTGCTTTCGTAACCGAAACCAGAACAGCGAGATAACTGCCTTGCGTACTCCAAAATGATGGAGGCAATAAGTTGCCAAAACCTGTTTTTAGGGTTTCAAGCCGAGTAAACAAGACAAATATAATTAAACTTCGTTGTCTGTATGCAGGAGGACTTATATAACACAACAATACATTCTCTTTCCAAAGCGGAAAAGAAAGTAAAACTTAGTCCGCCGTATATGGCAGGAACTTCTTCACTGCAAAACCTATGCTGGCAACGTAAGCGGTTTTAATATGGCAGCCTCCGCTTTGCGCCGCGTTCCCTTTCCCTCCTCCCCCCCCCCTGACGTCTCTGACTGTACGTCAGAAAGCTTTGACGTGCAGACAGACGTACGGTCAAAGGACGTAAACTTCGTTCGGATACCACTATTTCGTCAAATCTCTGAATACGAAAAGTAATCTATGCACGAGAAAACGATTTCGGGACGTGAGCCCATAAAACCGCTGACATTAGAGATGTGACACGCAACCGACCGACAACCTTGATCCGAAGCCCGCCGAAGCGCCGAACACAACACTTCGCACTTCGCGACTTCGCTTCGCCCATAGAGGCTTCGCCGAGCTTTCATGAACGATCGCTCTCGACTCGTTTTGTTTGCCCGCTTGCTCCAACCTGTCGATCCTGCCCGGGCTCTACAATGTCTTATGTTTTAGTAGAACTTCTACTCGACAAGACCCAGCCTGTTGTGAGTTCCGACGATGTAAGGGACTTTAGCGGTGTAGTTGAAGACGACAATGTGTACCAGGTCTACTGGGCCGATGACGCGCGAACAAAAGGATCGTTTTACGACGCGAAAGTACTCTACATGGCAGGTGAGTAGAACTGAAGTACTGCGAGTGATGTACGAGTGCTTTGCATAACATGCTGTCGGCTTAACTGCATTTGCAGCCGAAGCGTCTCGTATAAAACGAATAGTTAAATCAAGTTTCTGTAGCGGTGGCGTAGCATAACGGTTAAGGTGTCCGATTCGTACGCAAGCGGTCGCGGGTTCGAGCGGCGGTCGTGCTACATTTTTTTTCTCGAAAATATTGTTTTATCGAGGCATTTGGCGATATTTATGAGTGCGTACAGCTTTACTCTTATATAAATGCTGCCCTTGTTGATGAAATTCCCTTGGCAGTGGCAGTCAGACGTCATCTGATGGACCATCAGATGACGTCTGATGGTCCATCACGTTACACCAAGGCTGCTGACTGGCAGTCAGTGTCCCAAATTACGTAGCTTGATGGAATTTTCAATAGGAATGTAAAGCGTATAAATATACTTTTTATCTCATTCCATGCAAGTAAGAGTATGATCTCTTTTATTTCGGTTTTACTACTTTCTCAGACGTTTGACCTGCTGCCTTGCCTGTAGGATTTCGCTAAATCAATGTATCCACTACTGCTAGTCTTTTTTTTTTTGCTTGTTTTTTGGACTTTTTTTATTTGCTAACCTCGCAGTTTTTATTAGTCCTAAAAAGGCGTCTCTTGTTACTGAAAGGAATCGTAGCAAGAGCGTTATTTAAAAACAGATAAAATTGCAAATGCATGGGGAAGGATGCTTGTTTCGCCTCCGTTTGTGTGAAAGCCATACCGATGCTGTTACCTTGGTTTCCTTTTAATGAACATAATGAAATGATTGTATTAGCGCGTTAACTTGCGTTGATCTTTTTTTTTCTTCTTCCCTGTGTTTCGATTGGACAGGTGGGACTAACAGTAAAAGCGTGTAAGGCGCAGTAGAGCAAGTGGATGACTTCCAAAAAAGGATCACAGTTAAAAAGTAAGACACGCGCAAAATACAAAAAAAAAGAAAAAAAACAGTCCTTAGCGCGATTTGAACCCGGAACTTTCACGCCGCGACCACAAGTACCGGCGCTTTAACCTCTCGACCACTACAAAAGGTTTTTTTTTCCAAAAGGTTTATGTACATGATTATATACACTTTGACACTATTGTACAATATATACATAAATTGTTCACAGAACTGGTGACACATGTCACACACTCTACACTCAAGATGTTAGGGCGCATTATTTTTCAAGTTGGTTATTTTTCATTGACACCGATTCCAGTTCGCCTCAACTAAAACTTAACTTTTCTTATAAAAATGTTTTGCTATTATATAAGCTAGGTGTTTTGAATATAACCTAAATGATGTCAGGTGAACGACTGAGGCTTTGTACAACTTCTTTCCATTCATCATGTCCTTCATAATTTTCGAGCATGCTTTGGCCTACGAATATGGCTATGTTTTTGAAGTTTACCCAAAAAGGTTTGGCCACACCCCCATCCGTATCCACTTTTCGAGTTTTCCATAGGCTATATAAACCTAACACGACGAGTGCGTCAAGAACTGAATCCAGTTGGCTTCCAAAATGCAAGTAACGAAGAATGCACTCTTCAACTTCAAAGTCCTTTTTCAATGTCCGCTTGAAGACGTCCCAGAAAAATACAGCATCAACGCACAGTAAAAAAAGCATGAGTGAATGTCTCAGTTGTCTTGCACAGTCTACAGTCCGTGCTCCAAAATACGTCAAACCCACGGGATTCGCGCCATTCCCTCACAGGTATCGTTCGAGAATGAAAGCGGAAAAAGAACGTCTTGCACTTAGGTGGTATTGGCATACGTTTAACCCGTTTCAGGACATCCTGCTTACAATTGGGAGGAGCCGCAAACACACTTAAGCGATACAATGGTTCAGAAAACAAAGGATTGGTGAGAGATGTAACTAAGTTCTTTTTGGAGCATGACTCTAAATAGGCACTAGAGAATCGTGCATTCAAGAAATCAATAGGTTCGGCAACTTCTTTATAGAAACCACGTAAAGTGATTGTAACGCCCGAAAGCTTTTCGTCTACTCTGGATACTATGTACCTCGCCAAGAAAAACTCTTTGCATCTTTCTAGAAACGGGTGCTGCAAGGTTCTAAAAAATTTCCATCACGCGATAAGTTGCCTCACAAAGATATGGCCAAGGCCGAGGCCGCCATCTTCAGTTCGTCGAAAAAGGTTAGATCTCCTCATTGGCTCATACGACGAATTCCAAATAAATGTCGCAAAAATTCTGTTGAATTCATTAACGGTAACTCTGGAACAATGCATGACTTGGAGCAGGTATGTGAACTTAGACAAAAGGAAAATATTACAGACAGTGGCTTTCCCAAATATAGAAATGTACCTTAGATTCCACATGTGAGCAGCTGACTTAACGTTAGTTCTTACAGTGTCCCACATGGACCTGGGGTTGTCCATAGCGCTCAGTGGAACGCCTAAGAGTTTAGGTTTGTTCGTTGACCATCGGATGTCCTCGTATATGGTTGGCGTTGTTCCCCACGACCCGCACCAAGATCCACTGCTTTCCTCCTTATTCACGGAGGCACCGGACAGAGAGCAGTAGCCTGCAACACGTGACATTGCTGTAGCGATGCTTGGCTTGTCGGAGCAAATGAGGACCAAGTCGTCTGCATACGCCAGGAGCTTTACTTCACAGGCATGAAGACGAAAACCTTGTACGTTAGTATCGTTGATGACATCCCTGCAAAGAGGTTCTAGGTAAACATTGAATAGTAGCGGTGACATTGGGCAGCCTTGGCGTACCGATCGTTTCACCATGATGGATGTAGAAAGAGATCCGTTGATGAGTAGCTTCGTTCATATGTCCTTGTAACATAACTTAATACCGTTTTCAAGGATGTCGCCGATGTTTACGTGCTTCTAAAGGGCAAATAGGAAAGAATGGTCCACCTTATCGAAAGCTTTCGTCATGTCCAATTGTAATATAGCAGCTGATTCATGCGTACGCTGGCAAATCTCTAATATTGATCGAACGATATGGAGATTGGTCTGTATATTTCTGCCTTCGATAGAGCACGTTTGGTGATCTCCAACGATTTGACTTATCACAGTCTGGAGTCTAGCCGCTATCATTCGAGCTAGTATCTTATAATCGCTGTTGAGGAGGCTGATTGGTCTATAGCCTTCAACCTGTTGTAACTTCTCAGGGTCTTTTGACTTCGGAATGAGTATGGTGTGAGCCTTACGAAACGATAGTGGCAGTGTACCTTCTGTATAAGAGTCTTTGATCACGTGACATAGAATAGGGGCTAGTTTTTCTTTCCATTTCTTGTAAAAACTTTCAGGTAGACCATCCGGTCCGGGAGCTTTACGGCTTTTCATTTCGGTGATATTTTGTATAATATCCAGTGCATCGAAAGGGGCGTTCAATTTTTCCGTTGTTTCTTTTTGTAATGATAGTAATCTTGTTATTATTTCACGCAGTCGGGCAGCAGGGACATTGGTACTCGATGCAAAGATGTCAGCGTAGTGAGACACAAATGCCTGCTCAATGTCGTTGTCCGCTGTCAACTCTCGGCCATTTTTCCGTATTAGTGGCACCAGCTTTTTCTTCACGTATTCGCGTTCAGCATAAAGATATCTTTTTGTAGGCTTTTCACCCTCAATTAGTTGCAGGGTGCATGTCCTCACAGCAGCTCCCTCATATCGTTTCTTATCGTGTTCTTCGATTTGTGCCTGTATATTTTTTATTTCTTCCTTATACAGCACCGGTTTTTGGCTTTCGAGATTGTATAGGTATAAGAGGTCTTTGTTAAGGCGTTTCTCTTCTATTTTTTTCGTAATACCTTTTTATTGAAGATATCTCGATTGCGAGTTCTTGTATTTTTAGCTTAAACAGTTCCCACTTTTGGCACCACCCAGTTTTAACTTGTCCGAGGTCATCAATTAAACGTTCTAGTCCAGTCTTAAAGTCATCGTTTTCGAGCAGGCTTTCGTTCATTTTCCAGCATTCCCATGACTGTAGCTTTTTTTTCGTTTGCTTGCGACTAGGCCCTACGCTGACAGTGACCATACAATGGTCTGTAAAGAATGCAGGCATCACGTTGTAGTCACAAAGCCTACTGCCATAGAAGAGACAGATACGTATATACGGTCCAAACGAGCATGAGACGATCCTTGAAAATGCGTGTATTGAAGAACGTTCGTTGTAGTAGATGCATCGACCAAGTCACAATCTTAGACGAGGGCCCGAAGGATGTCTACCCTGGAATCAGCGAATTTCTTGCTTGGAACTTTGTCCTTTGCATGCAATACACAATTGAAATCACCAAGGACAATAACGTCGAATCTAGTGTCTGCATGTATCCTTACTTGGTTGAACAAGCTCTCCCTTTGTATGGTGTTGTTGTACGCATAAACAACGACTATGCGCCAGGGGTTACCTTGTATAAGGACATTAGCTACGAGGAGCCTACCTGCGTCCATTCCTTCAAGCAAACTGCACATACGGTACTGCAAACTTTTTTTCAACAACAGGGCGCATCCAGCAGAATAGTCTCTTGCTTGGCAGTGGTATATGTCGTACAAGTTAGTCCAGGCCGTGTTTGCTGAAAGCAAAGCCGTGTCTCCTGACACTTTGGTTTCTTGTAATGCGACTATATCACAATTGTGAGGTTCCAAAAAACGAAGGAGTTGGTATTGTTTTTTTCGTGAATTAATACCTCGGACGTTAAGGGTACATATAGTGAAATCGCTACTCTGAGTGGTGCCAAAGCTGACTGTGGTCATTTAAACGTTAGGGCCGCATCGGGCTTGGCTTGTTTTCTGTCTATCCTTGAACTTTGACCTTCCTCGTTGTTCTTGGAGGTCGGGACTTCGCTGCTGTTCATCTCTCACAGTGATGTGGTCTTTGGAACAGCAGGGTTTCGCTGTGGGGTAGGTTTCAGTTTTCTTCACCTTCGCTTTCTTGCGCAGCCTCTCTTCTTTATCCTCAGCCGTTGTAGGTGAAGTCCTCTGGGCGGGAGACTTTTCTGGTTCTTTAACGTTTGTAGGTGGAGTGTCCCCTTGGGAACCTTGCATTTCTGCGTCGTCCAAACTGGGCGTCGGTCCACTCTCCTGATGTTCTGGAGACTTCAAAATTGTTTGGTCGACAGAGCCCTTGGGATCCTGGGAATCTTCTGGTTGTTCTTGATCTTTGGGAAACATTTCCTCGACGTCCATGATGTGTTCGCTTACATCAACGCTAGGTGAAGCATTACCCTGAAGCTTTGAGGCGTAGGTCACGACACATTCCTCAATGGAATGGCCGAACCGCCAGCACTGAGTGCAACGTAGGGTAGACCAGTGCCTACGGATGTGGCCTACTGCTTTGCAGCGTAGGCAGACGGGAGGTCGACCGGGAATGACCACCAGAGTATTCACTCCATATATGTTGAGCATGTGGGGTACCCTGTCAAGAGAGAGGTGGTCCTTAAGGACAAGACTCACAACCCGTGTCAAGGTGGCTGTTTTCTCAAAATCAGAAAATCTCCACTTCTCTCTTGTCATTTCCTTTACCGTTCCAAACGGCTCTAGGACCTTCTTAACCTCACTGTCCGGTAGTTGGGGTGGTAACCATGGAAGTTTAAGTTTGATCTCGTCCTTTGTGGGATCGATCACGACGCACCTTTTTTGCTTGATTACGAGCTCTTCACACGCTTTGATTTTGCACTTGGCTGCTCCGTTGGCGAAGACTGCCATCCATACATGGCTCATCTGGTAGGGGCCTAGTGCGATCAGATCTTCACGCTCAATTATGGAAAAGAGCTTCTTTGAAGTCTGTCGGCTTGTATGGTCTTCCGGTGATATCCGCGTGCAACAAGAGCGAGTTGGAAACCAGCATACCTGTCGGTAGACGTGGAAGAATGATCCTGTAGTCCTTGTACACCTTGGAGTTTTCATCTTCATGAACAATAACCCGGTCACCAATGACCGTCATACTACTCTCCTTCGAGCTCATCTTACTTGAAAAATCGCTGCCTTCTCCGCAGCGTTTTCCAGGGCCACAAGGGCCCTAGCAAGAAGTTAAAATTTTCAGACAGTCAGAATAGAGCGTCCACTTATGGTCACTTCTTTTTCCTCCATCCCCACAACAGAAGGCGCGAGGCGCGGCGCCGGCGGAGACATATCACAATACTGCTACCGCTTTTATCTCGTATGTTCTTTATTTTTTTTATTTTGGCTCCTATTTGCCCTCCCTGGCCCGAACTTTACCTGCCGTGCCTACAGTCGAAATGAGCGGTCAATTAGACTCCAGTTGAAAGTCCCTGCAATCAGTTTCTGCGAGCGAAATTAGGCTTTTGTGCTTGAAGCGATGCGGATCTCTCCGCCATTAGGCAGGCACGCTAGGTACTTCATTGTCGCCATGGAGCTGGTCACGTGATGTGAAAATCGCTCCTGGCCGCAGCCGCGTCCGCGGCCGCAAGGTGAGCAAACCGGCCCTGGGGTCGATAACGTGCATCACGCAGTAGTGATACAAGACGGCACACCGGTACGATTGTCATCCAAATCAAAACGGGCCGGGTGGGGATTGAACCCAAGATCCCTGGGTTTTGCGACGCGAGCTTTCGCCTCACGTGCTCCGAGCTGGTGGGCTCAGTGTGCTCTAGCGCACTCTGCCACCGATCCTTTTTTCTTTCTTCATTGCACTGGGCCATCCAGCGATCCCCCTTTATTTGTCTGGACCAGATGGTCTGGACTAACGTCCTTCGATGTGTCTGCGTTTGTCTTGCAAGTAGATTCAAATGCGTTAGTGCACGAGGTCCGGAGCGGCCGTCGGAAGCAGATGTCGTTGCAGCACTGAAATGAACGGCCCTTGGAGGCAAATGGCAGCGGAGCACCCGCTTCTGGCACGTGTCAATTGCGCCGCGCGTTTCCAGAACAATGGTTGGCGGTACTTCTAAGCGGGAATTTGATCAAAGGAATTTAGTCTGCACTTCACGGCAACGCCTTCAACTTCTGGAATTTACGAGGATAGCTCGAGTGCAACATGGCTTTGCGTATTTGAGTGGTTCTTTTTCGCTGACAGGCAGACGTAAAGTGTTCTTTCTCTCCTTAACCGTTGCCAATGTTGACAGCTGCTGTGCACTTGGCGCTCGGTTGTGGACGAGTAGTAGAGCCGCGCCACTTGCTCGGACAGAGAACTCCTTGGTACAGTTCATGGGTAGGAAACGGTTGCTTCTTGTTGCTATTGACTCGCCGCGCAGTAGTGTTGACCTCGCCACTAAATGAGCTATACTTAGAGTCGGCACTCTGTTACCAATATCGTTGTGAGCGGGGCCATCTTGGTGCTTGTACAGAGCAGACTAGGGTGCCTCAATGACGTTCTGTTTAGAGGGATGCCACCCTTTGTAATACCCGATGCCGGCAGCACGCGCTCACGGGGAAAATACAATGAAATTGACAAAACAAAATGTCGCTATAGCACAGTCAGCGCCACAGACGCGTGCTGGGACACGCTCTTTCACACGCTTCTGAACAAAAATAAATGTAAAAGTGGAAACAAAATGGCCAGATGTCTCCACCCTAAGCAAAGCGCACATGAAGGCACCCTAAACAGACACAACTGTCGATCGTCATGATTCACAAGTGCGGATTCCTCAGCATTCGATTCGGTGTTAGCAAGCTCATGCAATATTGCTTTGCTCTGTCGCAAAGTGTTTAATTATTTATGGAGGACATAAAGGAGTTTCCTGTGATTTTAGATAAATTTTCAGACAACTGGCAACCATGACTTTATTCCACAATATGGACGAGCGTTTTTACTCTGAAGCGTAGGTTGTTTAGTGGCAGTAGGGAGGATCATGGCGGAACAGCGCAGCTAGCGCTGAGCTACAGATTTCAGACCGGCATGTTCTTCCTAGTGCAACTAAATAAGTGGCTCTAGTTCCTCCCATAAGTAGCGCGCGGCACTTGTCTTGAGCATTTCCACAAAAGTGAATGGCGCCACTTTTCCCAAGATAAACTGGCTTCACTGCACGCATCCTGGGAGCGCACAATTTTTCGTTTTCTAGCATTAATTAAGCTCTCTCTCTCTCCGTCTCTGTCTCTCTCTCTCTTTCTCTTTATATATATATATATATATATATATATATATATATATATATATATATATATATATATATATATTCTTTTAACAACGTTTGCGTGTTAATTTTGGGGGTCCAAACGGCCGCAACGCTGCACCCTGTGCTTTCGATACTTCCGAACGTCGTTCGAACTTCGAATCCATTCGGTAATCAGAGCTTATTCTACGTTTTGTAAGCCACTGTAATCAACGTATGTACTGGCTCATATGTCGCGCCGCCTGTTGGCCGCTTTCTGCAGCGGCGGACGCAGAGCGAAGAAGATCTAGCTCGAGATCGGCGGCGAACAGCCCGTGGCCCGAACCCACCTTGAGCGCCCGACCTGCATGCGCAGCTGCGAGCATGCAACTCGTTTGTTCCGGAAATATTTTGCGCCATCTATGAGGAAAAGCGTACAAATAAATAGCGGTTGAATCCCCCTTAATGATGACCGTTTCGATCTGGATGAGCATCACACCAGCGTGCGGTCGTGTATCACTAAATACATCTATTGCGTTGTGCACGTTAAAGCCCATGTTAGCGGTTGCACTGTGCGCGCTAAATGCTTATCTACAGCTAAGAGAAAAGTCGCCCGTTGTGGCACGCTTACTCCGGGCTGTATAACCGAAACACGACACAATTTTTGTTTCGTCTTGGCGCTCGTTGTTGCTTTCCGTTCGCTATAATCGGCAATATCTATCACGCACACGAATGCGGTTGTACTTTGTCTCATGCTACGATGGACTAAAGGCAAAAGCCACGAGCCGCCAGGTCCAATCTCGTTTCACGCTAAACTATGACATGCTTTACATTGATTAGCGGCGGCTCGGAATAAAAAAGCCCGTATGTCATGGCTATTGTTTTCAATGAAAAATTGATGCGTCAGTCACCGCTATTCAATTCGAACCGAGCTGTCCGCCCATCACCATCAGTGTTCCGAGAAGGGCACCCGACACTACATGGCTCGTTGCAAAGTACCATGCAATTTGTAAGTGGCTCGTGATCGGATCTGGCGGTCTGTGGAGTTTGCCTTTAGCATAGATCCTGCCTTTTTTCATGCACGTGATTGATTTGTTCGGTGATGGGAAACGTTCCAACGCGACGGTCGCCATGACCATGTATTTTGGGCACTGCATATTTGGCTCAATAGGCTCCCTAGGCTCAATCATGTCTTAGCGTTTGTAAACTCTCCCCTCCACCCCTCCCCCCCCCCCCCCAAAAAAAAAAAAAAAACAAAAAAAAAACGAAACAACAGGAGAACAACAACAAAAAACAATGAAATACAAACCGTTTTTGGGAGGTCACGAACAGAGATAAGAAGAAAAAAACGAAAAGGCTCGCTTCCTCACGCTCTTGACGATCACGTTAGCACGCTCCCACCGTTCTGTTTGTCTTCTACTAAATTGGGGAATCAGTCGCTCGTGTCCCGTAAGTTCCTTTGTCGAATTTATTCTCTTTTCTCAGATTGAGCCACACATCACAGGAAATCAGTGTGTGCAAGATCGTTCATGATCGGCGTTGCAATAATTGCCTCAACGGCACTTTTCTGACTTCTCTTATTTCCAGAACCGGAAGATTACCTTTATTCTCCACCCTTCCCGACATTTCAAGCTAATGGCTGCACGAATGGGTAAGCTTCTGTGGAATCAGCGTCTGTGTAAGCTCCGCGAAGAGAGAGAGAGAGAAGCGTTGTAATAGAGGTTGGGGGGGGGGGGGAAGGGGAGAGCCAATAGTGTATAGTATTGGCTCTCTCCTTTCCGTAACTCCGCGAAGGTGGAGTTGCGTCTAGCCTAGTGCCACTAAATAAGCTATGCTTATTTAGTGGCCTTCACCTAACTGAATGATCTTGCCATCAAACCGCCCTGACATTATCTTATTGAACGTTAACCGAATAGCTCTCCGAACAATACCTTAGCTTACAAGCGAACTCGCGTGAACCGTCACCAAAAACCCTAGACTCGCGAAGCGGTTTGGCCGACGCTTAGAAGAGCATGTCGTCCTCATCTTACATCTTGTATATTATACAATCCCAAAGTCACCCTCAATCGACGCGGCATTTCGGGCTTCCGTGGTACAGGCTATCGCCTTTTTTCGGTGTGTTGTTGTCTGAGTCATCTAAGATTATTATTATTAAGAGTATTGCTCAAACGAAAAAAAGTGCAGCATGTTTTTCTTTTGTGGTTTTTTTTTGCGCTTACCGTGTAAATCGGGCCCAGGAACATTAGGCGTTATGAGCAGTAGACTATTCTTAAAACATTATAAACCGATCTCCTGTTCCTTTCACAATGCATCTTACCAACTATCACCAACTACTTCACGTAAACCCACTCCCCTCTGTAACGCCACTTGTGGCCCTGAGGGTATTATAAATAAATAAATAAATAAATAAATATCTTCCGATTTAAATTACTCTTCCTCTACTGCAGTACCCAGTAGTCCGCTAGGACATTGGTTCAAGCAAACATAAAAGTCTTTTCATCTTCTATATCGCTCATCCACTCAGACCTTTAAAGCGAAAATTGGAGGCGATATTAAAATACTACAGTTTTTCGTTTCGACTGTACCCACGTTGACACGTCCTTACAATTTACTTTCAAATAGCATTGGGGGCACAAAAATTAACCACATCTGTTACCGCCATTTAGAGCGTTCGAATTAAAACACTCGTTTTTATGAAACCCCGCCCGTGTCAGTCTGTGCGCCCGTTTGTCAGCGCCATGCATGATGTTGCGAGGAGAGTCGGATGGTTAGGAAGTATAGTGATAAAATATTCAATGCCTCACCACGGCGGCGGGGAAAAAGGAAGAGGGTGACGCATGTTGACGTCAGGCCTTCGTAGCAATACGATCGTCGCACAGCTGGCGCCGAGCTAGAGGCGAGCAGGCGCACTGCTGCTTTGATATATGGCCCAGCTCAGTTGCCACTGCGGCAATAGGTGTTGTTCTTTACACGAATGACAAAGGGGGTGAAAAAAGATTCAAAACGGGTCATAAACGATTCGGAATAAGACATCATAAAGAAACTAAAAGGGAAATAAATGTAAAAAAAAGAAGTATTTGAAATATGCCTCTTATGCTGATCAAACACGCAATGTTGAGTTGCCACCACCAAGCATAAATGAGAAGCGGCAGAACAGTAGCAAATATGACAGTCTGAATGCATTCTAATCATAGCTATGCAGCACATCTCTAAGGTATTTAGTAGAGCCCCGATATTTTCATCTTAGATAGCCAGTGTACTCTCTCGAGCACACTGGCTATCCATATGCATATGTCATCGGTTGAAAGTTGGATACTCCCCCATACGGTATCAACAGCACTCATCAGATAGTGAGCACTTGAAAAATAAGCGAAATTACCTGCATTGAAGACACCATATAGGCAGTTTCATAGTAGCTTTACAACCATGCATGCGGAGTACACGCTTCAGTAAACACACATTTGTGAAGGCTGCGTTCACAATGCCGTCTCTTCGAGACCTTCCGCGGCCATAACAAATTCCATACACTCAGGTTTGAAACAAAACGGGCGTTTTCAAAGTGCTGGAAAATTTTCATTGCATTTAAAACAGTCTGCTTTTGTCGCCCGAAGAATCAGCAGTTAATTTGCCACATGAGTGTCATCCTATGACTGTTTTGTTTCTTTTTGTCGGTTTGTTTTCTGACAATCGCCGCCACACGACTTTTTTAGCAGTTTGCTGCAGCCTGGGTACAAGCGAAAGCATAGCTCGCTTTATTTTAAAATGTTGAGATTATCGACCTGTGACCGCGCTGAATTAAGTAAGCTTTCTTCCCGCCTTTATAATATCAACAGCCACGAATTTACAAGTTGCAACGAAAACAATCATTTCAAGTCTTCATGGCACCGGCACACACGTAGAATACGAATTATGCATCTTCCCAAAGATTGTGCTCTCAACTTATTACGCCACCTACTGCGTTATTTAAGCGGTACTGCAGCTGAATAGAATCATTCAACATCAAGGAAGTATTCTAGTGCGCGTGGTCGAGCCGACGGTCATAAGTCTGACCCCGGTCGCGGTTCAAGCAACAAGCATCACGGGAATTTTAATTCGCGTGTATCGCTCCAATGGTACGCTTGTCGAGTACACGAGAGGCAAATAATCGAGTGCAATCTAAACCACTTATCACTTCGTCGTGACAATCGGAAATCAAAAAGCGATTGCTCAGGGCACATGAAAACGTTATAATTCTACGAACGTCGAAGATCGCCGAATCGTCGCACGCACTGTGACGAAATGGATAGCAGGGTATCGGGGTAGGGACATGGAAAGCCGTTTTTGAAAAGTCATTCTTGACCAAGTTTGCACAAGGACCGGGCAAAATAAAAAATGAAAGTGGTAAGAAGTATAAACTCCCAGGGGTTATGCGGTCAAGACTATTCCTTCAGGAAGGATGAAAGGCTTATGGGGGCTACCGTCGTGATGGACCTATAGGCCCGTAGCTCTGAAGCTTTGAGCAGCGCCCCGAGCGAGCAAAATGGAATATTTGGCTGGCGTTCCGAACATGCGTCAATATACTTCCCCACTACAGTTTTCTATACTCCGTTCCGTTCTACGTGCCATCGCAGCAGAGGCTACAAGAGCGAGCTGCGAGCTTCCAGCGTCCCTGCCAAGCACGGGCGCTCGTGCAGTGCGAGCATCGTTCAAAAGGACATGCTAGGGTGCCTCAATGTCCTTCCGTTTAGGGTGATGCCACCCTTTGTAGTACCCGATGCCGACAGCTCGCGCTCACGGGGAAAATACAAAGAAATCAACGAAAACAAAATGTCGCCATAGCACAGTCAGCGCCACAAACGCGTGCAGGGTCACGCTCTTTCACGCGCTTCTGAACAAAAAATAAAAATAAAAGTGTGGGACAAAATGGCGAGATGTCTCCACCCTAAGCAAAGCGCACATGAAGGCACCCTAGGACATGCTTTTGCGAGTAGCTTTAGCTTCGCTATCACGTAAAGTGAAACTTACGTGCTCGCGGAAGCTATTAAAGAAAGCAAAGATGAATGAGACGCTGCGGCCACGAGCTGCTTACTACTTTTTTAATATTTTTTTCGACGTAATGTTTTTGTGCATTTACAAATGCTCTCAGATGCTTGTATTCGAACGTAACACGTGCAAAATCAAACGTTACAGCGCCGCATGAAGGGTGCAGCCTGCATAACATGGTCGCGTCTTGCTGACGCGCTCGCGCCCCCTGGCCAAGAGCAACTGGTCGATTCCTGGTTTAACCAAATATCAAGGAGAATGTTAGAAACGTAGGCACACGTTCTGCACGTGCTTGCCTTCCTCGCAAAAAGGGTTCGGAGTAAATAACCAAAATAAGGCGTTGACTAATGCGCGTGCAAGATGCCGTCTGTTTCCAGCTTTTGCTTTGGAACAGTTACTTCTGCAGACGCCAGCACGTGCGGCGCGTGTAACTAGACTGGCAGCATGCTCCTTTGTGCTTGGGTAATCAAGCAAAAGGTCTATTACGGTAGACAAAAAGAGAACCGAGCACACTTGTGCACTCTTAGTCGAACACAAGGCCTGTCGATGATTGTCAGCGAGTCAAGGAAAGCGCGCTTTATATTACGAGACTATATTGCAGAACTCTTGAAAGGATGATCGGTGTCGGGCCTACTGTTACAAACAAAAATGTATTCTCACAACATCAACCTTTAAAAAAAAAACAAAAAAAAAAAAAAACCAAGACGCAAACAAGGCATCAACACCAATACGACAATATTGTTTTCACAATGCCCTCCATGTCTGTTTTGAGGGACCAATGTGTATATTCTAACAAAACAGGTTCGGCCATTTTAGTTAAAAAGGATGTGACGTCATAAAGTTAGAAATAACGTTTCACATTTCATAATAGAATTGTATTTTTGTAAGTGTCCGGAAGTTATAATTCCATCTATATTCACTCGCTCAAGTGCACGAAAAAAGCAAACGAAGTGAGCAGAAAAACAGATAAAAATGCGGGGATTTCTGCGCCCTAACTACGTAGCCGCGTCAAAGCCACATGGTCAGATCGTCAGATTTGAGATGGCCACATGCGTGTGCCTTAGCGTTAGGGTGAAGCCTCAAACACAAAGCTTTCAAACTCTTAGCCTCCGCCCCAACGTTCCAGTTACTCAACAACTCGAAAGGTTTGCGCAGGATAGCACCACTAAGAATGACTTGGAACCTAGAAGTTCTGAAGCGCGTCACACTGCTTAGCAAACCACAATGCAACGGCGATCGGCACCTGCGACAGCCAGGTGCTGAAGATACGCGCCTAGCTTCACGGCAGGGATCGCTGTGCCTTAATTCAGAAGACTATCTTACAAAGTTTTTATTTAATTTTTTTTTCCAGTAGGGCACGAGTGTGTTATCAGTAGTAGTCAAATGCTTTGACTTGCTTGGTTTGGAAGAATTCAAGTTTCCTTTCAGAGAGCTTCCTATCACCTTGCATTTCTATCTCCTCAATGACCAGGTTGGCACCTATCATTGCCCGGGGATGATCTATCCAGTCGCCGCATTCTTACGTTTCTCACGTCGCGCAGTTTTTCGGCAGAATATTTGTGTATGTGAGCACCGTCTGCTTATCACCGGCTTCCCGGGATCACCCAAACACGGGGCCTTTGGCGGCGCCGGAGGCGTCCCTCGACTCCAGATATGGCACTTGTGACATTTGGTTCATGTGGATTCGAATCTCCGCAACCTAAAAGCACAACCCTGGGACAATTCTAGTCTGTAGCTCTCAAGCAATTTTTCATTAAACTGATCGTCATCGCGAAACCACCCAAATACAAAGTAAACCTAAGAAAACCAGTTTTTTTTTTTTCCTTTTACTCCGCAGGGGGCACCTGTGAAAGCAGGTGTTTGGAGAGTGCCGTCTCCACGGACCCCGAGCCCCGCAGGGGGCGCCTGCACCTTATGTGCTAGGTGCTTGGTGAGTAGCGTCACCACGGACCCCAGCCACGTGGGCCACCATACCCGCACGCAGGGGGCACCTGCCTTGGTAGGTGCTTGGTGAGTGGTGCCACCGCGAACCCCGAGCTATGTGGGTTCACCCACCCACGCCTGGCTGTGCGTGGCTTAACCCGTGTCCGGGAAAAGGGGACCCTGGTGGTTGAGCTGAGCCCGGGGTTTGTTTGGACCCTTCGGGGCCCCCAGGCGAGGCAATACACCGCTTCGGCCATTGCTTCTCGTAGACGGGTGTCCTGGCTTGGCCCGACCAGGATGATTCAGCCAGTCGCCTCTTCTACCCTGTTCTTCCCACTTTCACTTTTCCTCCCACCTCTTTCTCTTTTTTTCTACACTCTCTTCCTTCCTTTTTCACCTTCTTAGGCGGCAAGGGCCAACCTTGAGTGGAAACAGGACCTGTCCCTGCAACCACACTAGGCTATAGTGCCCGGGCAGCACTGGTAGAGTAATTGTGTCAGCCAAGCCCATCTTGCTATGGCACATTACCTACCCCCTTGTTGGGCTCCGTGGTGGGCGGTGCACCCGGGCACTGAATTTTCCTCCCATCTCTTATGGGTCTGCACAAAAAATCTTTTCTTGATCGGCCTTCGAAAAGGGGTCGCACCGAAGTTTCTACCTCGCACGAGACACACACTACTCCACCTAGATTTCCAAAATTCTTGGTACTCCACTCTGAAAGCAACAAACAACTCTCGAAAATGTCACCATTTCTTGTTGCAAAGGTCCTAGTGGGTGTGATTGGAAAGAACTTTAAGGCTAAGAAGCTGGGATCTGGCGATTTGCTTGTAGAAATTGAGACCAGCCACCAGAGTTCTGCGCTCCTTGCACTCAACTGTGTGTCGGACTACAAAGTTACAGTGGCACCCCACAAGACATTGAACACCATCCAAGGAGTCATCTCGGAGGACGACCCTCTGGACGCGTCTGAGAGTGAAGTAGTGGAGGGCCTTTCTGAGCAGGGGGTTGTAGCTGCAAGGCGCATCTCCTTGCGTCGTGACGGCCAAGAGCTGAAGACTAGGCATATCGTGCTTACCTTTGAGTCCACCACACTTCCTGAGTCTGTGAAAGCGGGATACCTCTACTGCAGAGTTCGTCCTTACGTTCCGAACCCCAGAAGGTGCTTTAACTGCCAACGACTTGGACAGGGTTCACAGAACTGCCGCGGCAAAGCGACATGTGCTAAGTGTGGCAAAACCGACCATGCAGCAGACTCTTGTTCCAACGACACACTCTGTGTAAACGGCAAAGAGCCCCACCCTGCTTACTCCAGATCGTGTAAGACATGGAAAGATGAAAAAGAAATTCTTACACTTAAAGTGAAAGAAAACCTCTCATACCCAGAGGCTCGTCGCCGCTTCGCGTTTTTGCGCAAGGGTGGGTTTGCACAGGTGGTGCAGCGGGGACCTGCACCACTGAAGGTTGCAGTGGCAACTCAGACATCCTTCCCGGATGCTAGGAAGCCGCTGCAGTCCCCAACACTCCAGCTGAAGCTTCAGCTTCCTGGGCGTTCACTCTCGGCTGGTAGACCTACATCCTCCTCCAGCGAGAGTTGTTCCTCTTCCACGGAGCAGCAGCCTGTCCCCTCTCATGTAGAGGGCTCACAGGCTGTTTCTCCTACCCAAGATGGGTCGGCTGTGGCCGCACCTCTCAGTGCTTCGCGGTCTCCTTCCAAGGAGAGGGTACCACGCTCCCGACCGAATTCTTCAGAGGGAGCCTCCTCATCCAAGGAGCGGCACGATTCTTGTTCCACTGCTCCAGCACCCAAGGGGCAGGAGCAGGTGGGCTTGGGCGACTGCCTGCCCAGTACCTCTGCTCCTCCGGTTGGTGGAGGTCGGGGCCGGGGTTTTCCACCTCGTGCCCAGAGCCTCCCTAAACCGGCTAGAACAGCCTCAACCCAGGAGGCAGAACCAATGTAGGAGGGTGCCGACCCATCCACTCCGGCGTCTGACCCAGACGACATGGAGTGGCAGGTCCCCAAGGGCAAGCACAGGAGCAAAAAACCAATTGTACCACCGAAGTGACAATTATAATTTGCAAGGCTGGTATGCTCTCTCAACAGGAATATCATCCTGCATCTTCAGTCACTACACTAACCTCACATCACCAAGTTATCTTGCTCATTCCCATTGCTCCACCTACTCCTGGGGACCAGCCGAGACAGAGGAGTAACAGCGACTCCCTCGCCAGTGGCCTCGGCCTAAAGTCTCGACGCCCTTGGAGGTCGGAGGGGACAGTTCCATATAGACCAACCAAAGGACCACTGGCGACTTCCTCGCCTGGGGCTTTATTTTTAATTGTTTTTCCCCAAAGGTTCGGTCGGAGCTGCCTTCTTGCAGACTCATTAAATCATCATTCATATGCATTTCCACTTTTACTAAATTTACCTCCTGTCACTGGCTTAGTTTTACTCTAGCTACCATTACGCGAAGCTTGTGACTTTCTGGTAAAAAGCTAACTGCCTAACATTAGTCATGTCTGTTTTTTTACAATGGAACTGTCGTGGGCTTTTTCCCGATTATGACGACATCACCTTTTTAATGAATGAACACCACCCTGCTGCCTTTTGTTTGCAGGAGACGCACCTTAAAGAAAGTCACTCAAATGTTCTTAGACACGTCAAAGTGTTCAGAAAAGATAGGTTAGACGCATCTGTAGCTTCCGATGCTGTTGCAGTGGTTGTCCAACGCATGGTCCCGTCCGCTGAAGTGGCTTTGCAAACCTCTCTCAAGGCTGTGGCTGTCCGTTTGCTGCTTGACCGCGTGATTACCGTCTGCTCAGTGTACATCTCCCCGGGATATCGGCTGCAGTACGAGGAGCTAGATAATCTAATTAGCCAGCTTCCGGTGCCTTACATCATTTTAGGTGATTTCAATGCATACAATCCCTTGTGGGGAAGCCCTAGAAGAGATTCTCGAGGGGCACTCGTTGAACGGTTTCTTCTTTCGACAGGATTGTGTCTGCTCAACACAAAAGAAGCCACTTATTTTAGTTCAGCAACTTGTAGTTTTACTTCCATTGATCTTTCGTTTTGTCATCCTTCATTGTACCCCCTGCTTTTATGGAAGGTCATTCCAAATTCATATGGGAGTGACCACTTTCCACTCATTATAGAGTTCAACCATCCTCCTGCTGGTCTTTCAACACGTACCCCTCGTTGGAAGCTTGAAAAGGCTGACTGGTCAATCTTTACAGAAGCCTCACTTATGGCATGTTCATCTCTTGATGATCTTTCCATCGACGATGTCACCGAGCTAATTACTCAGCATATCTTGCAGGCCGCTATGCTTGCCATTCCCATGACGTCCTCACATCTTCCAAAAAGGCCAAAACCATGGTGGAACGAAGACTGCCGCCAGGCAAAGAAAGAACAAAATCATGCATGGGGTGTTCTCAGGCGCTATCCCACGGCCAATAACCTGATCGGTTTTAAGAAAAAACGAGCGCAAGCGAGGCATATCCGACGGCGAGCCAAGCGGCAAAGCTTTAGAGGGGATGCTTCTTCAATTAATGGCAGTGCATCCTCGAAGGAAGTTTAGGACCGTGTGCATAAAATTGAAGGCTCCTGCCGAGTATTTTCTGTCCCACTCCTGAACCACAACGGAGTATGCCCTGCCGGCCTAGAAGAACAGGCGAATGTCCTTGGTGAGCATTTCAAATTCGTTTCAAGTTCTCAACATTACACTCCATCATTTCAGAGACACAAGCTACAGGCAGAGAAAAAGGCAGTTCCTTTGTCGGGTGGCTTGCAGGAGCCCTATAATTCATTATTTACACTTTTTGAACTACGGCTGGTACTCCATTCGTCCAAACAGACGGCTCCTGGGCCAGACGGCATTCATTACAAAATGCTTCAGCACCTCCATCCATCAACTCTTGAGCTGGTATTATATTTGTTCAACCGCATTTGGCTTGAAGGTTGCTTCCCCTCATCTTGGAAGGTGGCTGTCATAATTCCCCTGCTGAAGCCAGGAAATGATCCTACCTGTGCATCTAGCTTTAGGCCGATAGCTCTCACGAATTGTTTTTCAAAGACACTAGAAAGGATGATAAATAAAAGGCTTATATTTTATTTAGAAAGAAACAAGCTACTTGACCGTTACCAGTGTGGATTTCGCTCAGCTCGATCGACGGTTGACCATCTGGTCCGCTTTGAGACTGCTGTGCGAGAGACCTTTGTAAATAGACAGCATTGCATCTCTGTCTTTTTTTGACTTAGAAAAGGCATTTGATACAACTTGGCGCTACGGCATATTGCAGGATTTGTTCAACATTGGTCTTCGGGGCAGAATGCTAGGTGCCATCCATAGTTACCTCCGGGATCGCACTTTTCGTGTGAAGCTTGGGGCAACTCTTTCTAAAGAATTCTCGCAAGAAAATGGAGTCCCACAAGGCGGTGTGCTTAGCGTCACACTTTTTATCGTAAAAATGAATTCAATTTCTCGTATTATACCGCCATTTGTTCAGTACTCGCTCTATCTTGATGATGTACAAATTTCTTTCTCATCTTTTAATCCGTCCATCTGTGAACGTCAACTTCAACTTGCAATCAACAATTTGGTCAAATGGGCGGATGTAAATGGTTTTAGGTTTTCTCCTGAGAAAAGTGTTTGTGTGTGCTTTTCTCGTCGTCGCGGAATTTTACTTGAACCTTCCTTAACTATCTATGAAGTCCCTATTGCAGTAAAGAACGAACACAAGTTTTGAGGCCTTATAATTGACTCAAAGATGATATTCATTCCACACGTTAAGAGCCTCAAAATGAAATGTGTAAAATCACTTAATATATTAAAGGTCTTGTCGCACGTATCCTGGGGGGCTGATCGGTGTTGTTTATTGCGCATCTATCGCTTAGTCGTACGGTCCCGACTTGATCATGGCTGTATTGTGTACGGCTCCGCACGGGCATCGGTTCTCAAGATGCTGGACCCCATTCATCATCAGGGTCTCCGACTTTCCACTGGTGCTTTTCGCACATCTCCAATACTCAGCCTATATGTAGAGGCAAATGAGCCCTCACTGGAGAAAAGGAGGTTTGAATTAAGCTTCATGTATTCTCTGCGAATTAGGTCTGTTCCTGGTCACCCGACCCTGGACTGCATAGAACAAGTACACTATGAGCAGACTTTCATAAACAGGCCTTCATTTGTTCCACCTCTCGCCATGAGAATTCGTTCTTCTGCTGAGTCCGTAGGGCTGGATGTGCTACCCTCAGTTGTGCAACGCTTGAACTCAGTAGCTCCTTGGGACCTCATGCCCCTCCGCTGTGAGTTGAAATTAACAAAATACAACAAGAAAGAGGCCCCTAATGAAGTTCTGAGACAAGAATGTTTCGAACTCCAGGACCAGTACCGAGACTTCACAAGTTTCTACACTGACGGGAGCAAAACTGATTCCTATGTAGGCTGCTCAGTGGTAGCGGCTTCCATGAAGTGTGTCCAGAGAATTCACAATAATGCCTGTATTCTTTCCGCAGAGCTTTACGGCTTACTCCTTGCCATAGACCACATCCTTAAAAAGAAGATCCGTAAGTCAATTGTTTACA
Source organism: Ixodes scapularis (assembly GCF_016920785.2). Taxonomy (NCBI): domain Eukaryota; kingdom Metazoa; phylum Arthropoda; class Arachnida; order Ixodida; family Ixodidae; genus Ixodes; species Ixodes scapularis. The sequence goes on along the minus strand of NW_024609855.1, from coordinate 3,923,159 downwards.
CTGACTCACTTAGTGCTCTACGAGCTCTGGACACAATGGGGGATGTTCAAAATCCACTTGTTCTAGAAATAAAGAACGGGTTACATTCAGCATCAAAAAGGAAGAAAGAAATAACATTGTGCTGGGTACCTTCCCATGTAGGAATTCCTGGGAATGAGGATTCTGACCGTGCAGCGAGCACTGCTAAGGATTGACAAGTGGATCTGCACAAGATACCCTACAGAGATTATAGACATGCCCTGAAAAAATCTACAAAGTGCAAGTGGCAAGAGGAGTGGAACCAAGAAATGAACAATAAGTTGCATGCCATAAAACCTTTAATCTAAGAATGGGAGAGTGCACGTCATCGTGAGCGATTTTACGAGGTGATATTTTGTAGACTCCGACTCGGTCCTACACGTCTTACCCATGGGCACCTTTTGCGAGGGGAGGATGCTCCAGAGTGTGAACACTGTCACATACGATTAAACATCCTGCACATTTTACTTGTATGCCCTTTGTATGACCAAGAACGCCGCAGACACTTTGCTAAGGTTTACCAAGAGCATACACCATTACATCTCGCCATTTTACTCAGCGATGAGCCATTGATTCTACACAAGTGTGTTTTCAACTTAAGGATATAAGACTCCTGGACCAGCTATAATTTTAATAGTTTGTCGTATTCATGGCCACATCTTATGCGCTTGTACTTTCATGATCATTGTTTTATTAAATTAGAAGCTACTATAGCTCTTTCTTCTCTTTAACCTTAATTTCAGCAATAGTCCTAGTTGTTGGCTCATTATAGCCTTGGTCGCTGCTGCGCCATTAAACCCCAATCAATCAAATTTTTCCTTCCACTGTCATAGCGTCTGGAAGTGGTGCGAATACTCTGTATAAAAGACAAGGCCCATGCCCTCTCCCTCCACAAGTCTTCACGAGAGATTCCACGCAGCAACGCCTTGCTTGCTTCAGCATCGCCGCCAGGGCGTCTTGCAGCGTCTCACAACAAACGCGATGCTAGGACGCTGGTTGTTCAAGACGGACGCCTGAGGCGTTTTGCGGTGCCTCTCGGCGTACTTTAGCGTGCTCGCCGCTTGGAGCGGGTCAGGGATCCACTAACGACGGCGTCATACTTAGGCCTTGTGTGCAATGAAGTAGTGACCTAACTCCTCTTTTGGTCTAAGGAGTTTTGGTATCGTTGCAATTTTTCTAACGTGAACCATATTTTGATGACGAAGTTGTGATCAGGCTTTTCCCGGCCGGCCGCAGTTCAAGGACAATAGCTATGCGGAGAGCAAGTCGCCTGCTTCTAGCTCAGGAGTTTCGGTCATGTCAAAACGATGCCGAGCTCTTATTGGCTGATTGAAAACAGTAGTGGGTAGACCTCAATGCTAGATTCCCAGAGGTCCACTCAATATATATATTTTTTTCAATCAGCCGATAAGAGCTCGGCGTCATTCTGACGTCACCGCCACTCTTGACCAAGAAGCAGACGTCTTACTCACCGCGTTGTTATTTTCGGTAGCTGCTCAAATGTTCGTCTTCCACCACAGGGAAAGCATCCTCTTGGAGAAGCTTGCCTGTAGAGCAGATTGTTTCTTTCCTTTAATGGCATAGGGAATCGCGATTTTGTTCGCGTTGACAGCTTTCGAAATGCAGGTTATGCCTCGTGACGTTTACGCTAAGTGCTTTCTGCACTTTTTGTCGACGTTCTTATCCCCTAATGCCGGAATCTTCTTGGGTAAAGAATGACAATAAGATACACGGAGCTAGCTGTGGTATTTATTGCTGAGATTTACGGTAACAGTGAACGGCAGTATTTTTATGATGTTACCAACAAACGTTTAGTGCAGCAGCTCATCGCAACCTACAGCAGTGATGAGGCGTTCGTGCCTTTCCAAGTTCCATCCGTTAAAACCTGCAGGTTGTGAGAACGCTTTTATTCGCACGGTTGCAACAAACATGCCATCCGCTGTTCTTACATAATGTCTTTTTTACAGTCGGTGACAGCTAGGTGAACAATCCAGCAGCGGCTTGACCTCGGGTGCGAGCTAACCATCTTTGATAACATTTAGAGGCGCACGCAGTCGAAGGCTGGCGGAAGGAAACGAGCGCGTGCTCGAGGCGGAGATTCTACTGGGATCTTCACCTCTCACCGACTGAAGTTCACTATTTTGTAATCACTAGGGGGCGCTGTGACATTCTGTGTAGAACGAGGGAAACAATCGAGCAAAAAGCGCTGAGGTCTTTCTCTAACAGCCCCAAAGTATTTATGCGCTATGTGGCGCATAAATGCGCTATGTTGCGCAGAGTGCCTCTAAATGTTATCAAAGATGGTTAGCTCGCACCCGAGGTCAAGCCGCTGCTGGATTGTTCACCTAGCTGTCACCGACTGTAAAAAAGACATTATGTAAGAACAGCGGATTGCATGTTTGTTGCAACTGTGCGAATAAAAGCGTTCTCACAACCTGCAGGTTTCTCCATTCTCAAGAAAATGGACGCGACTACTTTTTTGGCACGCCTCACCTCTATCGAGCCGGCCATTCAATTTACCGCGAAAGTTGAGACGAATGGCACCTTACCGTTCCTTGATGTGCTCGTGAGCTAACGAGGGCAAGATCTGACGTTTATGGTGTACCGAAATCAGACACACAGAATTCTACCTCAATTTTGATTCCAACCATCCAACAATTCATAAGGCCTCAGTGGTTTCGACCCTCCTGCGTAGGGCAACAACTATCTGCTCGTCGGAAACCGATAAAAAGAAGAAGACCATATTTGAAGACCTAAAGAGCGATGGCTACTCCATTAGCTTCATCGAGCGCATCGCCCGACGCCAAGGTCTCGACAGACAAAACCAGATGCCAGTCGAAAGACAGCCCCATTGAGTCGTGCGCATCAGCGTTCGCTACGTAAAGGAAACCAGCGAAGCGCTCGCACGAGCACTGGGAAAGGAAGGCATTCAGGTGGCCCACAAGCCCGCGTCCACACTGGGAAGATTTATGCCAAGACCGAAAGATCATCTATCAAAAGAAAGAGCACAGGGCGTGATTTACGCCATTCCTTGCGCAGAGTGCCCCGCAACCTACATTGGCGAGACGAAAAACTTTTCCGAGATTATCCGCCAACAAAAGAACGACGTGCGGAGGTTTGACAGCGAGCGCGGCGCCATCACCGAACATTGCGAAATCCCAGAGTCTAGGGTATCGCAATGTTCGGTGATGGCGCTGCGTTCACTGTCAAACTTCTGCACGTCATGCTTGTGTTGGCGGATAAGTTCGGGAAAGTTCTTCATTTCGCGGATGTGAATGCGATGGTGCAGGGCCTTGACCATCACGTTGACTTCGCGATCCCGCATGTGGTTGACACAGAGCCCAAATTTCGAAGAAGGCCTTACTTGGATTCGTGGCAAATCCAACACACGCCAGAAAACCTAAACAGGTCCCTGGGCGCTTTGCCCTCTGTGTACGCGCATGGCCTCCGTGACCTCACGAAAAAGCTTAAGAAATTACCGTCTCTTTAAAAATAAATAATGATTCGACAATTTTTCAATTTCCTAATGTCTCATTTATTTTTATTTGTATTTTCTTTTTTGAAGACAAAGGGGTTAGGAGCTGCTCCTGTCGCGCGTGCCTTCAGTCACCCCTGAAGAAGAAACCGAGTTGGTTTTGAAACGTCGGGTTGTCTTTCAAATTTTGGTTGGAACTACATTTTCGGACTTTAACGGTCACTCAAACAGGCAGGTTTCTGCCGTATATTTCAACTTTCAAACGGTGTCCCTTTTCGGCGTTTCAAAGGACAGAGCCACAAAGATATCTTCGGAACAATAAGCTGCAACGATGGGACAAGCGCCTTGAAGTAACAAGCACTGTCTGCGAGCTGCACTTTGAGTCCCACTTCATCCTTCGAGACTACGTCCACACAATCGGCGGAGAGGAAGTGAGGATTCCTCGTGGGCACTCCGCGCTTTCGTCAGATCCGTTGCCGACTCTGCTCTTAAGTGTAGCCCAGGACCTGAGTGATGACCCTTCCGCAGGACAAGAGGGAAGGAAGCGAAGGAAAGTCCATCAGAGCTCATCGTTGCAAAGCTTTCGGGGTTCGCTCGGAAAACTGACCCGTTGTCACCAGCGTTTTCACCACACGATATCGGTCGCGACGCATTAGGCTCCCTGAGTGTGCTAACTCGCTACTGGGCTGTTCCCAGGTTCAGTACCTTCGACGGTGTTGCTTATTTGGAGACCGCTCTTGAGCCGAAGTCTAACAAGGTCAACATCGAAAGTGCGGTATACTTTTGTTTGGACAACTTACTTGGGTTGGTATGCCATGTATACCTCAAGACGACTATGTGGTATGCCAAACACACCTCAAGACAAGTACGTCACTATTTTACGTATCATTATCATCACGCGGTTTCTGAATCAAGCGAAGAAAGGGCAGCATTTGTCGATGAATTTCGCGTAATTGTTTGCCCTTTCGCGAATTGTCGAAATTTGGTTAGCCTTTAATAGTGATTCCCTTTAAAACTGCATTCGCAACATAGCCAATTAAACCGTTAATGAACAAATTACCTGACGGATCTTGATAAATTATTAAACATCACTACGGTTATTCGCCCATTTATAGTCCACCGAGCCTTAAATATATTAGTAAAGACGGCATTCACGTGTCCCGCCTCCTTTTGTGTAAAATCTGTGGAGTGTTGTAAATAATAAAAATAGAAACACCTTGTATGTCTGCGTAGACCAGATACGACACCTGGGGAACCACGGGTCTTTCACTTCGAATACCCAGGTCAGGTGAGACTTACCTGGCTGTCAGAAATCAGCTGTCGGTTTGTTGTAGTGTTATGAGCCTGTAGGGTTCAGATGGTTTACCTTCAAGAGGACAATGTGCTGCATATAGTAACTATATGTATTACAATGCTATGCTACAAACTATAAAAAACGTTTAACTTGTCTGATTCACGTGTGCAGTTGATTTCTGTTCTACATAATGTGAAATAGCTGCGTCTTTTCTTCTTTGAATTTTATAAAGCAATACTTGTTGAGCCCACGTTGTAACCGTTAAGTTCAGTGTTAAAACGCGTGATCGAAATTGTCACGGCTTATAAGCCATTTCTTTCAAGTGAACGCCGGGTGGTCCTCGGATGGTCGTGGCAGCCATGAAGAAATATTAGATTTTCATCTCTTTTGCCAACGTCGCTTGAATGGTTTCTCACAAAAATGAGCACAAGAATGAGTGACAAGTGAAGCGAACTGATTAAGGTCAAGAAGAAGAAGACGATTAGAAAAGAAGACAGAAAAGTTAACCTGGGGTCTTAAAACATACTAAAACAATCTCTCGCTTTCGAATGTGCCGTTTCGTTCCACCCTAAAATAAAATAGAAAAAAAAAACACTTCTACCCAGTTGCAGATATCCCCGCCAAACATCTCGTGCTGGGCCTTTTGCAACCAAGGAAAGGGGGGTTTCATTTAAAATGCTTACCATCCGACGAACCGAAAGTCGCATCTAATTCTGCACTGAAACAACTTCCAATCGGCTTCTTTAAAGTCGCAATCACTTTTATGTGAAGAGTCATGCAGCTTGTACCGTCCATATATTATAAAGCATTATGTTGCCAACGGTCCTGCCGCAGTGAAATTCGATGCCGCGGTATGACCGCTGGCAGGTTCCAGCTGAATCAGAAATCCTCAGTGCACTCTTCCAAAGTGGCATCAAAAATTCTTATTTTAGCGCCTCCAGCCGCTCACGCGCACAACTTCTGGGTAACGCGCCGGTGTCGATACTTGTCGCGATCCACGCGCCTCAGGCGAGCGGCTTCGGTCCCAACACTACCCAAGTATTCTAGTACACTGCAGTCTCAATCACGCATCCAACGCCTTTTATTTTCTATTTTTTTTTTTGCTCCCGGAATCACTTCAGCTCTTTGGTACTATTTAACTTCCTTCCCCCTCCCCCCCCCCCCCTCCAGAAAAAAAAAAACTCAGCGTATTTTAACAACGTTTGAAGACAGTTAGCTCGCCTGGATGCATCAATGGCTCAAGGATGGTGCTACAGTTCGGGCGGTAGCGTGCGCCGCATAGCATGAAAAAGCTTGACTACGTTGTACTTGGCTTTGCCAAAGGACTCGACAACGTAATAATCCCATAATGTCCCGGAGCGGTTACTGGTGGCGCTGGCGTTTCTTGAAAGCTTAATTTTATTGTCCTGGAGGCCCCCTAGCTGTTTATAAGCGCAGAAATAAAATCTCTCACTAATTATTCACCTCTCAACGGCTCTGAGAAATGAGCAGAAACAAATTAATTAGCACTAACTATCTCACTTTTCGCAGTCACTGAGGGCTCGGTCGTTAACATTATTTCTGAGGCTTCAACACCGCCGGAAGTCGATGGTATGTACACCTACATTGTGTTTTTGAAAGTCTCGTACAAATACTGACAAACGGTAAATTCTTTTTATGTTATTTTGTTTTTAGCCTCCTGGTAAGTTTAATTACCTCTGTGGTTTTGAACCTCTTAAAAATAGAGACACATCTAATACCCTACTAGAAAACCCTCGTAAATGCTAATACAGATTTACCAGTTTAATTCATATATAATTGGGAGATAGAGGACCTGCATTCAAACTGCTTACCACGTACGCGTAGCGGACCTGTATTTACACAGGTCCTGTACGCTTACAGGTCTTCCTCTATTTATGCAAAAAACATGAATGCGTACAGGACTTATGTGCACAAAGGTTCGCATCATCAAAAGCTGGCACACATGTCACCTACGTGAAACCACTTAAAGACCTCCGATAATAAAACATGAGCCTATTAACATTAAAATGTAAAATAAATAATAATAAAAATGAATTGTTTGATTAATTTTAATTAATGTATTGAACCTGTCTACAACGCCGAATTTTATCTAAGGCTTGTCTTCTTGATGTTTAAAATAATGTAAATTCAGCAAAACGAGCTCCACACTTTCTGTCATGATTTTTGTTATGGTGCCAGCCTTTGAAATAATTAATCCATACCTTGGGAACCTTTCAGCCTGTAAAGCATATTTGATCTGTCAAAGAATTCAGAGCCCTAATTTTTTTTCTGAATCGGCTTTAAAGTTTGATTGCGCTCTTAAAGAGCAGGCAAACATTTCACTCTTTCTTGTAGATACGCAAGCTGAACGGAGGAAGAAAATGCAAAACAGAGAGTCATGAGGAACATACACACGCACTCCGCTGGACTAACAACCAGTTACTGAATACAATTTTTTTCTTCGTCGACTTACATTTAATGGATAACTTCTTCTCCTCCCTTGTTCTTCCTTCCATTTTCCTTGTGACTCTCTGTTTTACACTTTTCTTCCTCCGTTCAGCTGGCGTATGTTCAAGTATGAATAACCAACCTGCGCAGCTTCAGGAAATCAAAACATTTCACACCCGTGTAGATTTTAGACATTTATAAAAAAAATAAACAATAATAAAAGGATCTCCCCTTTGACGACGTAGTCATCGGTCTTCTTGTAATACTTCTCTGGTGGCGGAACTCATGGAACTTGTTCTGTCGTTTCCACAATTTACAAAGCACAAAAAAATCAGATCGAGAATTAAACATCTAGTGGTCAGACATATCTTCGTCGGAGTGATACACATAGTGCCTAGCACTTCAGCAATGTATGAACATTTACGGATATACATATATCTGTGCACTTAAATGAAATGTGTAAATTTCACGTCGTTCGGACACTGTTCGACAAAGATAGTTTCACCGACACTGCGTTGTTTTTCGGAGGTCTTGAGACGTTTCTTGAAAGCTACAACCGTTGCCTCCCTGTGTAGCAGGTAGATATATTAGTTTTGTGTACCTTACTTCGGGATTCTTAACAGCCCATAAAAATGGACATTCGATGTGGAGAAAGGAAAGTGAAATATAAAAATGCATTACCGGAACACCTGCATGATATCTCGGTCCGCCTGTGCAGTTTATCGTTCATGGTTTTAGGGCAGCGGAACGGAATTCTGGTTACCTGTATAAAAATACCGTTACCGGTGGGAGGGTACCAACTACCCGCCTGTTTGATTTTTTGTCCCGGTAGGATTGTACTGTACTAGTTTCAGATTTCTTTAAAATATGCCGTGAAATCTACGCTTATGCGTCTTGTGCAGGTCAGTTATACGGCCAAGAGGACATAGTGTAGGAAGGTAGTCGCAACTATGAGTCGACTAATCAAGTAAAACTTTTATTTAACTTTTGAATTAGTACAAAGAAACATATAGTTGCAGTTAGAAACTTGCTGCCCTAGTGAAAAAGACTCATTTGTATGAGAAGTTTCTCGTGTCCAATGAACACATATGAATCATACAAGATATATAAGGACATATAAGAACTATATTAGAACTATATAAGAATTATGTAAGACATAAAATACCATATAAAATACTCCTTACAAGTTTCTTATATGGTGGTTGTATGTTTTTATATATCTTCTATAGTTCTTAAATGGTTCTTATGTGTTCATATATATCCTGTATGATTCAGATGTGTTTATTGGACACAGAAACTTTTCATGCAAATGAGAACTTTGAATAGAGTGAGCATCATCGAAGACCACTAAATCAACTGTTTTTAGGAGGTTATAACGCCGGGCAGCATTTTTACGGTGTTCTGTAAAAACGCTTCGTTTGGACGCGTTTCTAGATTTCGGTTTATTATCGGAGTGCATCTACGCACCCGCGGTCCTGCTCCTCAGTGGCTGAGACGCGCAACACACGTACGCCTTACTTCCCTCAATCCTACGAGGAAGGCGAGGAGGTGGCTTTGCGCCGCGACCACCGGGGAGCAGGACCGCGGGCGCAACGATGCAGTCCGATAAGAAACCGAAATCTAGAAACGCCGTTCAAATCCAGGGTTTTTACAAAACGCCGTAAAATGCTGCCCCGGCGTTATAAACTTCTAAAAATAGTTGATTTAGTAGTTTTCGATGATGATCAGCAAGTTCCTAATTGTAACTATACGTATATTTGCCCCAATTAAGAAGTTAATTAACAAACTTTACTAATTCGCCGACTTATAGTTGCGACTATTTCCCGATACTATGTTCACTTGGCCGTATAACTAACCTGAACAAACCGCATAATTGTAGCTTTCACGGCTTTTCTAAAACAAATTTGAAAGAATAAGTAAAAACACCCTTATGTATGTATATATGTATATGTGTGTGTGTGTGTGTGTGTGTGTGTGTGCGTGTGTGCGTGTGCGTGTGCGTGTGCGTGTGCGTGTGCGTGTGCGTGTGCGTGTGCGTGTGCGCGTGCGCGTGTGCGTGTGCGTGTGCGTGTGCGTGTGCGTGTGCGTGTGCGTGTGCGTGTGCGCGTGCGTGTGTGCGTGTGCGTGTGCGTGTGCGTGTGCGTGTGCGTGTGCGTGCGCGTGCGCGTGCGCGTGCGCGTGCGCGTGTGCGTGTGCGTGTGCGTGTGTGTGTGTGTGTGTGTGTGTGTGTGTGTGTGTGTGTGTGTGTGTGCGTGTGTGCGTGTGTGTGTGCGTGTGTGTGTGTGTGTGTGTGTGTGTGTCGGGTGTTTTGTTCTTTATACTTGCAGATTTGTTTTTGAAAAAGCCATGAAAGCTACACTTACGCGGTTTGTCCGAGCGAGGTATAGGCCCAGGGGGACATTATGGCTGTGTTCCAAAATTTACTCGATCCGACTCCGGAGTAAAAGTTTCGTACCGTGGCGTTCCAAAACTTACTCGAGCTTACTCGATGACGTCAGAACTCGTGTTTCAGAAGCGGGTTGTTTACTCCGGAGTAATTACTCGCGCTACCCTCCTCGATCGGAGGGTAATGTCGGATCAAATCGAGTAAGTACGTCACGTGATCTGTTCGTCGTCTGCTTTCTGCGCCGACAGCCGTCAAAGCTCGCTTGCTCCGTTGGTTTTGGTGGCGGACGTTCGAAATGACGAAGAATTAGGTGCAGCATGTGTGGTTATTGCGATTTGCTGTTGTCAACACAGGAATTGACTGCATTACATCCAGACCGTCCACCTTCCCCGGGAACGTGTACTTGTTATTATCTGAGTGCGAGCGTAAACAGGAGCTTCTCCGCATCCTCGTCCTCGGCGTTGGGAGAATACCGTATTCTCACGTTCAAGGCCGAAAATGTTTGAACTCAGCATATGATAATGTAGTATTTTTGTTTCCTCCAGAGTGTGTATAATGAGAGGATAACGTTTGTAAAGCAGTGAAGGCTTCGAAAATTTCACTGTAATCACATTCGCGTCAAAGCGAACGTGAGTTTCATATCATTCTGGAGAAAGCCCCCTGCTCTGTACCGCTACACTGTGTGGAATATATTTCTGCAAAACATAATCGGTGCAAATTACAATGCGTGGAATATATGCGTTTAGGGCAGTAAGTAATTTTGATCTCAATATACAGCTCAAAACGAAGGTGAGTAAAAGGAGCTGGTGGATCCACCTCAAAAAACACCGCGTCGTCATTAACATTACCGTTCTTCGGGTGCTTTCTCCATGATCAAAAGGATCGTCTGCTATTTTCTGCCATCGCTGCTGTGTTTTCTTTTTGCCGCCGCCCAAGACGAAGCCAATCCACGTAGTATCCAGGTGATTATCCTGGCCGTTCCAAAATCGAGTTGCGGATCGTTTACTCGCGATGTCACGTGGTATTACCCGCTGACGTAGGAGGCAGGTTACCCGGGTAAGATTTGGAACATAGCCCATGTCCGTGGCTAATTTTTGCGATAAGTCTGCTAATTAATATAAAATTCACTAATCAGCTTTTCAATTAGTGAAAATAGACATATGGTTCCAATTGGAAACTTGCGAAACCTTTAAATCAGTAATTTTTAGAAAGACTTTGAGCGCGTGTGAAGCGCAGTAGTGCGCTGAAGTTATCTCTCGTGGAGCAGGTACAAGGCTGGCGCTAAATAAGAGACGGAGAAATTGCGCGGGCGCCTTACCGAAACCGCTAGCCTTGTACCTGCTCCTCGAGTGGTAGCTTTAGTGTGCTACTACGCTTCTCACGCGCTGAAGGTCTTTCTGAAAATGATAGATTTAGGGGTTTTGGACGACGCTCGGCAAGTTTCTAATTGGAACCATATGTCTATTTTCACTAATTAAAACGTTAATTAGTGAATTTGAAATAATTAGCAGACGTGTCGCAAAGATTAGCCACCCACATAATGTGCTCCTGGGCGCAGAACTCACTCGCACAAACCGCATAAGTGTAGCTCGCATAACTTTTATTTTATTTACCAAATCCTCAAATGTGTAAAAAAAAAAAAAAAAAAAAAAAACCTGTATAAGGAAATGAGTTGCGTAGGTCGACGAAAAGTGAATAACAGAGTAAACGTACTTCGAAGCTTTCATCATCATCATCTTTTGAGTTTTCTCTTAGTGTATTGTAATTGGTGATTGTTTACAGCCCACCCCTACAAAATCATCCGAGCGGAGTTGTAGTCACAAATACATTTCTTAAGCCTTGAGGGCCCTTAAGCAGTGCGTAGCCAGGATTTCATTTCGGGAGGGGTTCACCGGCATTACTACATCCCCCCCCCCCCTCCCCCCTAAATGACGAAGCAGGGTGAACTCGGCGGTACGGACGCTCGCGCTAAGATTAGGGAGGCGCTGTTAAGATAAAACTGTTAAAGCTGCATTGTCATTTTTCAAAACGGAGCAGGCTTTATTTACAGGAATACGGGCATGGTGGCTCACTGTTCTACTTTCGTAGTACTTGCGGCCTACCAACTTTAAAAGCTTCCTCACAACAAGCAACTCCCTCCGCTTTTTGAGCTAGCACTGCATTACCAACGCGTGCCAGCCAGACAAAACAAAAAGATAGCTATACTGTCATAATAAATTAAATAGCAACACACAAAAAAATTGCAAAATTAGAGCAAGCGTTTATGCAGAAACACTTGGCAATATTCCAAGCCGCCATTAAAATGGTCGAGACAGCTGAAGTCGAAATTTAGATGCCGCGAGTAACAAGTCGGCAATGTCACCGCTCTAACATTCCTGCTGGAAGCACAGAAGAGCACTTTAAGCGTTCCGTGTTTATTTCTTTTATAGATTACCTGATCACAAAGTTAGATGGGAGATTTAAAATGCACCGGCGTACGTTGCAATTACTTTCGTCGCATCTGCTTGCAAAGGTCTTGGAAAGCGGGGCAGATCTCGGCGCAGAAGAGTTTTTGGAGCTCCATTCAGGCCTGGTTTCATTTCCTGAACTCCAATGTGGGCTGCTCATATGGGCTGCCAAATGGAAGAGGGAGCAATGTGAACCGTCACGTGTGCGCCCAAACGTTCATCGTCTCCTCAAGATCTTAGGGACTCTGCCCGTAACAAAGGCGGAGTCCGAGAGCTCGTTTCCTTCACTACGACGGTTGAAAACATACCTGAGAGCGTCCACTTTGAATGAGCGACTGCTCGGTTTTGCGTTTTTAAATGTTCACCGCGACATGAAAGTTCAAGCGCAGGACGTCCTGGATATCCTTTGCCGTCAACGCAGGCGGCTGCATCTTAATATGTAGGCGCTTGGCATAAATGAAATGGTCAAGAGAGCCTGTAAAGTGCTTTCTGAAATAATTAGTCACATTTACTTTTTTATTCGTGGTAATTTACGGCGTGCTAAAGAACGCTACTACTTCAAGGTGTTCAAAGGGATACTAGAACGAAATTTCGGCGCTTATTTTATGGTCTATATGGTGTTCAAAGGAGCAGTATCACATCGAATGCACCAATATCTTGTTCAAAAAAGTCACGAAAAGGAATTTTAAAACGAATTAAACGATTAGCAAAGAGCACCTGGTGGATGTCGCTAACGCCTCGTTTGTAATGCCCGTCTAGGAGCCTTGACAGCTAGTGATGAAGGTTATCTCGCCTCCGGCCACGACGAGAGAAGAGGGAAAGGAGGAACTCCCGTCTTCCCGAAAGTCCCTTTTGTGTGTTCCAGAAGTAGCTATTGTCCCCCGACAAGATTATAAAAGATTAACTCGTCACTTAAAATTCGCACGAAAGCAGCCGCTTCGGTGGCTCGAACAACCAGGCCATCCCCTCGACGTCAGCCTGGCCGTAGATTTGTTCGTCCCGAGACGAACTCCGTCACGATTGCGTCGGATGTCACGTGCTCTAAGCTGGGACTTCTCCGAGCGCTTGCTAGAGTGGGCCGTTTATAACAAAAAATACAGCCACCAGGCTCAAAATACAAACGTGCGATTGTTATTTACGGATATTGTGGATCATATTCAACCTTTTTTTGTGAACACGACGGATATATTTCAAATTTCGTTGAAGTATCCCTTTAAAGGAGCTGTGCAACAATTTTTGTATTGTGCACAAATACCGCTTAAAACGGATCCCTAACGTTAATGACCTATGAAACATGCGTTCGTTTTTCACCCCACGCAATAGAAGTCCCAGAAAAAAAAATTAAAGAAAAACGAGCAGCGTTCACCCCCTCAACTCGCAGCCAGAACAAGCGGTCACGTGATCTGGAGCCGATTATATGCCGCCAGTGTTGATCATAGCCACGCGCTGGGGTTGGCAAAGCGCAGGACACGCGCTGAGTTGCAGACATTGTTATGGCTCGGCTGTTGTCGTCGTTGCCGCGATTGGACGCGGGTCACAACCCGAATGCTTCTCGAGCTAGCAATTGTCACGAGCCCAAGTCGAGTGCCCACGCAATGCTCGGGTCCAATCTATGAACCGCATTCAAATATCGTCACTTGGGTGTACTGCGGTCCCCGAGTTACGTCATCAAATTTTGCAAAGGAGAGATTGAATGAAAATGATCACTTTTGTCCTTGAAATTACACCGCAACAAAGGAGTTTCTTGGCCAATGGCGTTGCGTGTGAGTATCCTTGAGTCCTAGGTGTGCCAGTAAGCTCGTGTAGAGAGAAAAACATTCCAATTGAATATCGTTGCACAGCTCCTTTAAGGCAGCAGTGGGGTGTACGGACGGCACGTGTGAAGAGTTAAAACTATCTTTAAAATCGAAACCATTCATCTATTTCAATTATAAAATAGTGCATGATGCTCTTGAACTAAACGAATGTTCTTTGGCGAACACTTATAACCTGCATTTTGTGAATATTAGAAGCGGGATTGTTACTGTAAAGTATTGCGTTTTTGACGATAGAAACATCAGCTCGATTTTTTAGATCCGGTTGTAGAATCTGAGGTCAATAATGTGATTTTACAACTTAAGAAAAGTGGAGTTTTTGACCTGGATGGTTTACAAATAAGGCCTGTTAATTATGTTGTTCATTTATTAGTGCAGTGCTAACGCATATATTTAATCTTTCTTTGATGATTGGTGTTTTTCCTCAACGAATGCAAATGGCAAAAGTGTCAGTATTACACAAAAGGGGAGTGTAAATGTTATGGATAAATACAGACCGATTCTTATATTGCCAGTATTTTCTAAGACACTTGAAAAGGTACTTTATATACGTATAACTATTTTTTAAACTAAGCATAACTTGATATTGTTTTGGATTTATAAAGCATAAATCTACCAAGGCTGCACCACTCGTCCAGAAAGAATTCACCTTGAAAATTTTGAAGAAAAAAAATTGTTCTCGGAGCATTCATAGTCTTCACAAAAGTTTTTGATTGCCTCAATCATGAACTGGAAACATATGGGATTCGAGGGCATGCTATGCAGTGAGTGAAGTCTTGCAGCATCGAATGCATATAGTGTATATTGATGAATATTCGTCAAGTTCAAAGAATATTCTTACTGGTGTACCGCAGAGATGTATATTAGGTCGTTTTCTTTTCAATATTTACGTTAATGACATTGTGAATATTAACTCTGGTGAAACATTTATCAGCTATGCCGACGACACTAGTTAGTGTCTTTGTTGTTTTTTTGTCAGCTGAAATGGAGCTATGCTCTTTGACATGGCAAATTAGGCGTTATCAGTATTAGCAACTTGAAGTTGTATTAATTCACTACAATTTAACGTAGAAAAAACAAAAGCAGTGCTGTTTAGCCGAAAAACATAAACTAATCACAATTACAACATATACCGTTCTGCAATTGTCTCAAATAGAGATTATAAACTCTTTCAAGCTCTTAATTCCATTTTTACTGAGAATATGTCATGGGAAAGTCATGTCAACTACCTTAGTTCCTAATCTGTCATAAGTAGTAGGTGTGATACACCGACATCGGTACATGCTACCAGCAAAGGTGGAATTATTAATATACAAATCGTTACCTTCCTCCCACATAAACTGTTGTAATTTAGTCTGAAGTAGAACAAACTCAACGAATCTAAAAATATGCACTTGTTACAAAGAAAGCGCTAAATTTGACTTCCAGACGGCTAGTTTATTTAAAAAGTTTCGTGTTATCAATATACATGCTCTACTTAGTATAGACGCGTGACTAATCTAAAACAAGAACAAACTAGGGGTTTAAACGTTTTGATAAACATTGCTCTATCAAAATATTTGCACGCATGTTCTACCCGTCGTGCTAAATGTTGGGAGGTGGTGACTGCATGAACTAAACTTTTCGGGTCTCATAACTTCTGTCTGCAAATAGGTCACTGTTTTGTTATAGCCCACGATAAAATTTATTATGTTCTAAACACGCTTTGTTAAATTGTGGTAATCAAGATTTGTAAATGTTTTGTTTTGTTCATTTGTCAAGGACTTGTCAAGGTGTGCCATACAGCTTTTTTCCTTGATCGCCACCATCAACATACGACAAAAATAACGAGTGTTTCGAAATATCCGTTCTCTATATATCTGAGATCAAGTTCCGTATCCCATTAAATATATATGAATGAAGGAATGTTGCCTCCTTTATTTATTTGAGCATTTTCCACCCCACAAACACTCTTCCCAAAAACATATAAGTTAGAGATATCCCGCGCTTTCCCTTTGCTCCATTCCCCGTGCAAAACCGACTGCGTGTGCACGGGAGCCAGCGGTACCCCCCGTGGGGGGGGGGGGGGGGGGGGGGCAGGTTTTGACCCCCTAAACCCCCCTCTGCCTACGCCACTGCTACGGGCATTACGCTGGGGGTTAGGGAGGTTTTGAAACATTCTTAACAAAAGGTATGTCAATAATGAAATCAGCATCAAAAACAAACATAAAAAAAAACTATTAGTGCAGCTGCAAATGGAGTTTTGTCACATATTGGTCGACGTTTCAGCGAAGGCCTGACTAAGAACGAAACGTCGACGAATACGTGATAACACTCCACTAAAAGCTTCGAAGTACAGTCGTCCTCAATATGAGCGTGAACACGCCGCCGTCGACCGATTGGTACAGCCAGCTCCAGCTAGCGGCGCTTCGACGAGTCACTGCGAGAATAAGCGCTTGCGCAGAAAGGACGGATGGGCTGTTACGAGAACGCACGCCACCCCCTTTTGCATGTCAGTTTGGATAAGGCAGTGAGTGGTGCTTTCTATATATATGGAAATTGCGCGGTCAGGGTGTAGATGCGACCTTCCACGCGCGCTCTGTTTTTCCGATCTCGCTTCGTGCGCTATCTTTTCATTAACGCGGAACTGATTTTTTTTTTTTTTCTAAGGAGGCGTGCATGTATTTTTTTCACGAACAAGCTTGATGGCGCGCTTTTGACGCTGTCTGATTGGTCCGATTAGCTCGTAGCATCGGCTGCGTCTGAATTTAAGGTGAAACGAAGTATAGATAAAACGTTTTCACGGATACCAACTTCAAGACCAAATCATAATTCCCCCGATTCCTACTTCCTTGTCAAACAGATTTGTTTTATACCATCAAGAGTGACTATCAACTATGCCGACACGCGCAAGCTACAAAGCAGGATTTGTCGTTCAGAAAGCGCAGTCCGTGGCCGATTGCTTATCACAATTAGCGCTTCCAACTATCAATAAAGCAAAACAGACGGGCCGCGGGCGGTTTTAAGATTCTAGAACGGGGGTGATACACGCTATCGCAACAGCGCATCAGTCCTTTCTGCGCAGGCGCTTATTCTCGCAGTGACTCGTGGAAGCGCCGCTAGCTGGAGCTGGCAGTACCAGTCGGTCGACGGCGGCGTGTTCACGCTCATATTGAGGACGACTGTACGTTTACTCATATATAGAGGGTGTTTTTTTCTTAACTTAACAAATTTGGTTAAAAAAAGCCGTGAAAGTTACATTTATTCCAATTGTGCAGGGGAATAATACGTCCAGGGGGACATGACATGAGGGGCTTGTTGTAACAATCAGTCGGTTAATTAATGAAAACTCGTGAATTAACTTTTTAATTAGTAAAAATAGACATATAGTTTTAATAAGAAACTTGCTCAGCATCATCGAAAAGTACTAAATTAGTAATATTTAGAAAGGTTTGGAGCGCGTGAGAAGCGTACTAGTGTACTAAAGTTGCCACTCATGAAGCAGCTACGAGGGTGGGATTACATAAGAGACTGAAAAATCTCTCGGGCGCCTTACTGTAACCGCTTGCCATGTACCTGTTCCAAGAGTGGTAACTTTAGTGCACTACTACGCGTCTCACGCGATGAAAGCCTTTCTTTGTCCTTCTATCGCCCTATGTGCTTTACTGTTTATAAGGAAAGCAATACAGTTGCATTCTCATACAAAAATGTCCTGTGGTCGGCTATAGGAAATTTTTTGTATGGTCGGCTTTAGCTAATAGGCCCAATTAACTAAAGAATTTTTTATGGCTGTCTTCAGCATTTTTTTATGGTCGCCTTTATGGGCCTCTTTAGCTTTTTCTATGGCCCTGTCGCTGTCCAGCCATAGCACTCTTTAGCTTTTTTAATAGTTTAATAGTTTAATAGAGAAAACTCTAAAAAAATTTACTTCGAATTTCCCCGACTTCTGAACGCTACATTGTAGTTTTAGGTACACCCCTGAACACACAGAATACACAGAACACAAGCAGAACACTACTTCACAAAACAGCAACAACGCAGCGACACCGGACCCCCATCCCTCTCTACACATACTATGTTCGCACTAGCTGTATATACGGCAGTCAAGTTTTTTAATCCGACTTTGCCGGTGACCCATCATTTGTCGCAAAAACACGGAGAGGCGGAGCAAATATTACTCGTACTTAATACATTATTTAAATTGTCTCTTGGAATAGCCCCCATCTCTTAATTCAACGCCCTAACGCCCTGAGCAAAAGAAAATGTAGATCATTAGGCTAATGAACTAAAATTTATTATTTATCTTTTTAATGAGTTTGATGAATCATCTTGACAATGGAGTGTTCAAATGCAGTACACTGGTGGTGAACATCGCAATCAAGCTATTGATTGATCGCAGTGTTATCTATTTTCAGTTTTGGTGGGGTAATAATTAATTTTAATTGTTGCACAAGTATTTCAATGGATTTTTCAAGCAAACAATGTTACAGGTTTTCAAGACTCGTTGCAATAGCAAAGAACATAACTTGGGTCATGTTTTGTCACCGGCATTACAGAAATTTAGTATTGCTTTAGTTTTCTAACCTGGACCGTTTTTCCTATAAAAAGTAGGTGCCGGGAGTGATAAGGACCCACGAACCATGACTTCGGTATCACAGCAGACGACTAAAATGAGACTGTCTTCGGCGATATAATGCGACCGCTTAGGAACATCAAGTTGCCCAAGTCAGAATGTTTAAAAGCCCGTGTTGAGAGCGTTAGTTTGGCAGACCCCCGCTGCCGCCGCGAGAATGAAGACGAATATTTAGACTCGTTGCCATTATATTTTAATGGACGGGTAAAGAAAATGTATTGGTTCCCAGTCTTTAGACGCGGGGCCATAAAATGTCCTATAGGTGGGTAAAGAAGATTCATTGCTCCCCTGCCCTACTGAAAAAAACCATTTGGCGCCTATATGAAAGCAAAGGGGTCCATACTGGTCACCAGTTTGTCAAAGGGGTCGCCCGTATGGCTCAAAGGGGTCCCCCTTACGAGCCATAACGGTCGCCTATTTGGACAAGCAGGTCACTCCTTTGGCAAACGAGTCGCTCGTCTGGGCAAATGGGTCGCTCGTCTGGGCAAATGGGCGACTCGTTTGGGCAAAGTTGTCGCACGTTTGCTCAAACCAGTGACCATGTAGCAAACTGCACCGGTTTAATCAAACGGCTCTCCGCAGCCCGTTTGATACTGAACGTACAGATCCGCGGCGTAGGCACGCCTAGCGTTTCAGCCGTGGCAGACAATGTTTCCAAAAGGCTGGGAGCGCCGGCTCAT
The DNA here is from genome assembly GCF_016920785.2 of Ixodes scapularis. Taxonomy (NCBI): domain Eukaryota; kingdom Metazoa; phylum Arthropoda; class Arachnida; order Ixodida; family Ixodidae; genus Ixodes; species Ixodes scapularis. The sequence continues at coordinate 3,903,985 of NW_024609855.1, read as the reverse complement.
CGATTTCAGTTCGTCCGCGTATATTTAATTATATAAATTATATAAAACCGCGTATATATAAATTATATTTATATTTCAATTGCGCTGATGTTCGCTTATACTGCAACTAAAACTAACACTTTTTTTTTCTTTTACGTGAACGCGCGACGTTGGTGGGCCGATATTTTTGACAGAACTTTAAAGCTTTGTCAATCTTTGTTGCCTCAATTTACGTATTCAGCTCGAATCTCTCTCGCAGAAGACGCGACCGTGTGAAAGAATGTACGTCTAGACTCCGTTTCACTTTAATTCAAGACGCAGCGAAGGTAGCACGCGTTCACGCGGCTGCAAGAACATCGAGCATTGCGAGAGCACGCCCGCCGTTGCAGCAGTAAAACTACGAGCTCGCGCTGAGTACTTTCTTCGCTCGGGCGCAAGCCGAGATTCTAAACCGCCCCGCCGCCATTTCCAAGATTCAAACGCGCTAAAATGCTGCGCGCGCGCGTTTTTTTTTTTTTTTTTTCGAGGCTACAAAAACACATCTCTCTGGAATGCCTGGGGAGAGGAAGAGGGGCTGTCCCTGTGGTGCTCGCCCCCTCCCTCCTCTCTTGTCACACGAAAGGCCGCGCGCGAGCTACACGCTGATAAGCATCGAGATCCGGAAGAGTGGGACTAGCAGCCGCTTTTTTTCGTTTTCTGCTTGTTGTCAGTTCCAGCTCGAACTTCGCGCGTCCACCTGCTTCGATCTGTCGCCTAACCCTGCGGTCTTATTAGGATGTCTCTAGACAACGTATTGGATGTGCACCAAAGCTATCAGTGTTCGAAAAGTCCTACGTCTCTATCGGCAACAAGCAATTCTTCAAAGAAGTCAGGAATTCTTCCCATTTGGTTGGGTTCGGCAACTGACAGCTTGTGCGCCATATCGTGTTGAAACTTCCATGAAGCCGTTCCTTCTCATTTGTGTTTGTGTGGTTGTCCTGCTTTGACCGTGTCGACAAATATCACGGATTACATCTTTCAAGTCCGCTATTTTTATGGTAAGCTAGTGCACTGCAACCTACTCCTTGGCAACGATTGACCGTTCTTCTACTCGTACTCTGCCAGATTATCTATATAATTATGCAGCCACTATTCTCGCGGCAGCCGGGCGAATATTTTCCCGAAAGTCTACCTTCATAGTTTCGAATTACCTCGGTTCTTGTTTGGTTTTCTATCTTCTCAGTTGTATAAAAGCTTAGAGTGCCTCTCACATTTCACAGATCGCTTGTACATTTGTAGTTGTCTACAGAAGACGTAATAAACTTTGAGGAGAATTGAAAACAATCTTTTGTGTCTGTTTTCCTGTCCATTTGCAAGCACCTACATGAGTACATTTGTTCCACGTGTTTCCTCCATGTCATAAATAGTTTTATGAGTTTCAGAACGTCTTATATAAGTTTAAGATTACCTACCTACCAGACGATCCCCGTTTAGGGCTAGCGCATAATTTCCCGATTCGAATGGCACGTTCGAACTTGTGGTCACGTGCAAGGTCGAAAGGGCACCTGTATCAAACGGGCACCTGTATCAAACGGGCACCCGTATCAAACGGGCACCTGAATCAAATGGATACCGTTTCGAGCGGGTAGCGTTTCAAACGGCTACCCGTATCCCATAATCACGTTTGATCCAAACGGGTCGACAAGTTTGCACCCATTGGATTTATCAGTTTGCCACCCGTTTGAATTTCAAATGTTTTTTTTTTAGTAGAGTGTCCTTAGACTCAGGGCCATATAATTTTCTGAAGGCGGCCGGTAATCAAAATTTATGGGTCCCCAGTCTTCAGACACTGGACCATATATTTATTGATTTCTATGGCCAACCATAGAAGGTCATAGGGGGTGATAGCCTCCCTACTGAAAAAAAAACATTTGAAATTCAAACGGGTGCAAACATGTCGACCCGTTTGGATCAAACGTGATTATGGGATACGGGTAGCCGTTTGAAACGGTACCCGCTCGAAACGGTACCCATTTGATACAGGTGCCCGTTTGATACGGGTGCCCGTTCGACCTTGCACGTGACCACACGTTTGAACGTGCCATTCGAATCGGGAAAGTATGCGCTCGCCCTAAACGGGGATCGTCTGGTAGGCTGGTTATCTTAAACTTATATAAGACGTTCCGAAACTCAAAAACCTATTTATAATATGGAGGAAACACGTAGAAAAAATGTGCTCACGTAGGTGCTTGCAAATGGACAGAATAACAGACACAAAAGATTGTTTTCAATTCTCCTCAAAGCTTATTACGCCTTCTGTGGACAAGTGCAAACGTGCAAGCGATCTGTGAAATGTGAGAGGCACTCTAAGCTTTTAAACAACTGAGAAGATAGCAAACCAAACAAGAACCGAGGTAATTCTAGACTATGAAGGTAGACTTTCGGGAAATTATTCGCCCGGCTACCGCGAGAATAGCGGCTGCATAATTATATAAATCATCTGGAAGAGTACGAGTAGAAGAACGGTCAATCGTTGCCAAGAAGTAGGTTGCAGTGCACTTACCATAAAAAAGCGGACTTGAAAGGTGTAATCCGTGATATTTGTCAACACGGTCAAAGCAGGACAACCACTCAAACACAAATGAGAGGGAACGGCTTCTTGGAAGTTTCAAAACGATATGGCGCACAAGCTGTCAGTTGCCGAACCCAACCAAACCGGAAGAATTCCTGACTTCTTCGAAGAATCGCTTGTTGCCGATATAGACGTAGTACTTTTCGAAAACCGATAGCTTTGGTGCACATCCAATACGTTGTCGAGAGACATCCTAATAAGACCGCAGGGTTAGGCGACAGATCGAAGCAGGTGGACGCGCTAAGTTCGAGCTGGAACTGACAACAAGCAGACAAAGAAAAAAGCGGCTACCAGGCGCACCCTTCCGGATCTCGATGCTTATCAGCGTATAGCTCGCGCGCGGGTGCTGGTCACGTGACGGGTGACAAGGAAGGAGGGAGGGGGCGAGGACCACAGACACAGCCCCTCTCCCTCTCCCCAGGCATTCCAGAGAGATCTGTTTTTGTAACCTCGAAAAAAAAGCACGCGCGCGCGCATTTTAGCACGCTTGAATCTTGGAAATGGCGGCGGGGCGGCCAGAAGCTTGGTTTGCGCCCGAACGAAGAAAGTACTCAGCGCGAGCTCGTAGTTTGACTGCTGCGACGGCGGGCGTGCTCTCGCAATGCTCGATGTTCTTGCAGCCGCGTGTACGCGTGCTACGTTCGCTGCGTCTCGAATTAAAGTGAAACGGAGTCTAGACGTACATTCTTTCACGCGGTCGCGTCTTCTGCGAGAGATATTCGAGCTGAATAAGTAAATTGAGGCAATAAAGATGCACAAAGTTTTAAAGTTCTGTCGAAAATATCGGCTCACCAACGTCGCGCGTTTACGTAAAACAACAACAAAAACAGATGTTAGTTTTAGTTGCAGTATAAGCGAACATCAGCGCAATTGAAATGTATTACGCTGACAATCTGAAATCGATGAACCGGCGCTCCCAGCCTTCCGGAAACATTGGCTGCCACGGCTGAAACGCTAGGCGTGCCCACGCCGCCGATTTTACGTTCAGTATCAAACAGGCTCCGGAGAGCCGTTTGATTAAACCGGTGCAGTTTCCAACATGGTCACCGGTTTGAGCAAACGTGCGACAACTTTGCCCAAACGAGTCGCCCATTTGCCCAAACGAGCAACCCATTTGCCCAGACGAGCGACCCGTTTGCCAAAGGAGTGACGTGTTTGTCCAAATAGGTGATCGTTATGGCTTATGCGGGGGACCCCTTTGAGCCATACGGGCGACCCCTTTGACAAACTGGTCACCGGTATGGTTAAACTGTTACCGGTATGAACCCGTTTATTTTCATATAGGCGCCAAATGGTTTTTTTCAGTAGGGCTGTCATAAAATTTTCCATAGACGACCATAGACCATTTTTATTTGGGTTAGTCCAGGGGTGGCTGTCGTGTCTTGACGGGGCAACAGATACAGTAGACCGGAGGACCATGGCCCAAGGTTTATTCCATGGAGCGTGGAACTAGAACGAACATCTCGTGCTATCAAAACTGACACGACAATAAAGAAGAAGAGCGAAGGAACTAAAGCGGCGCCACTATAGTCCCAGTAGCGCGCGCTTGGCGGTAACTACACAACAGTGGCCAAGCTGCGGCTGGCGAGCCGCACGTGGCTGTTCGGTTGTTAAAGTGCGTCTCGCGGCCCTCTCCCCTAACCCCCCCCCCCCCCCCCCCCAAAAAAAAAAAAAGAAGAAAAAGTGAAACGCGTTTTGAATTGAATGACCTGTTGCGGTTTGGTAGTGTTTTGCTACTGCTATCTTACGTATAATAGGACTGCTTTTAACTTAGATATATTGATATATATTTCGTTTACTGCTCGTAACAAAAGTCCCCCCCCCCCCCTCCGCGGCTCTTGGAAGTTTCGTGGTCTTGTTTGCGGCTTAGACCGGATCAGCCTGGCCACCCCTGGGTTAGTCTGTACTGTAGAAGCGGTCATCTATGTCATCTTGTTTTGGTTGAAGGGAAGGGGTGCAACGATTATTCTGTCAAAACTGACGCTATGTGCTTTCATGATCGATCCCGAAATCTATGCATTGTAGTATGCACCGTTTCTCTCATCACCACCGCGACACAAATCGTATACTGGTAATATCATCCTCCTTTATGGCACTGAGGCGTTCATACAAGAACATCGACTGTTTTCTTTTTTTATTAAGCTGTGTTTGTTATAAATATTGATTTGTGTACTGTTCTCTTCTGCTTTAAATCTGCGTATTTATTCTCAGAACAAGCCCTCGCATTGCCTACCTAATGAGACTTGATAGCATGTGCCAGAAAACTGGATGCATCAGTGATGCATCATCTGATATATTTTTTTCATTTATCGTTTTTATTTCAGGAGGAGGGTGATCATATTTGCCGGGTGCCTCTGCCTGTTCCCTTTTCTGGTAATATTGGTGATCGGGACCCTCGTGGTACATTTCGGTAAGCGGAGTGCAGTGAAAAACATATAGAAGAATATATAGTCCTTTGAGGTAAACAGCCGGATGGAAGAAAAGCATTTGGAGTTCATGTACTTTCGATGGGCATCCAGGATGTACGCACTCAAAGCGCATATATGAAGATGTGCACTCAGCAGAAGGAAGAGACAGCGTCTTTCTACCTTATCGCACGTGGTCCTACGAATTTTTGGTACGGGATAGCAATTGAGTCTCTCCGTAAGAAAAATTCCAGCCTTTCCACTCTGGTGAAGAAACAAGACCAGCGAAGCTGTATTATGGTGGCAATGAAGTAATGGCCGGCCGGAAGTTGGCAAGCCAAACCGGAAATGATGAAAGGGTTGCCACCATCTGTAAGCGACGGCAGCAACCAGACAACCAGCAAGCAGGTTGTCGGGTTGCTGCCGTCGCTAATAGATGGAGGTAGCTGCCTAGATTTTTGTGTCAAACTTTGTTTGACGACAGATGCGATACTGGGGGAACTAGCCCTCAACAGCTCCGCTGTAAAAAGTAATATCAGATTTTAAAAAGCACCACTTGCTCTCTTGGGACAGCGGCGGTTTATTGAAGGAGAGCAAAAACAGATAAATACAAGTCGCGCACCCGGAAGGAGGATCTAGTGGAGGGAAGTGGAATGTCTGTGCCTTCAGATTGCGGCGTAGGCTACGAGCCCACGGCGCCAACCAAAAAACTTCAGAAGCGCGATGTCATCGCTCTCCGCGTCACTCTGTGGGGGTGTTCTGCGCTGCTAATGCAGTCTGGCCCAGAAAGTGCACCGTCACAATACGCTTTTAGCTTGTGTGTAAGTGTTTGCGTGTCTTTTATGCTTCAACTAAAATGTGACTTACAAGTAAGCCACGGGCCATAGAGCGCTGTGGAAGGCGAGAGAAGTGTCTCAACGCGGCCAAGAAAGGGCCAAAAGTGTGCCGGAGTTTTGCTAATCTGCTGCTAGGAGCTCTGTCTGTTTAGGGCTCCCGCGCAGGCGCGATCGCGCGCAGCGTGGCCCTATTATTGCGTGCACGAGTAGGGAGGGTTCCAGGAGCCCTTGTTATGTTCCGCATCTTAAGTAGTTTGCCAGGAATGGAAGCAAGCCTCCGACACACTTCTTTCATGGATAAGAGGCGCGTGTCAAGTGCCTCCTTCATCTTCAGTCGTTCCCCGGACTCGTAAAGCAAAAAGTTAGGGCCAAAGGTTGTGACGAGCACTTTTTGGACTCTCGTGACGACGACGTTGCAATTTTGTTGACGAAGTCCAATCGGCGTGCCGCGCGAACCTTCGCCTCGAACTTCGTGCTTGACGATTCCGACCAGAGCCGACCCACGTTCCAATGTAGACAATCAAACAGCGGCAGAAGTTCACCATCATGGCGCTCGTGCTTTTTTGCCTTTGGTGTTCTCGCCTAAAATAATGACGCACCGGAAAAAAAAACATGACACTTAAGACTGCTTACACGTAGGAAAGCAAGAGCATTCGTACGGGCAGCGCATTCTACAAGCAGCGCTCCACGTGTTTCTTTTTCACGCGGCGCTCCGGTAGTGACGTCACGCTTCTCCACTGCGCAGGCGCGGCAAACCCCGCCGGCTCCACGGCTTCAGTGACGATGCATCTGCATTGCTGCGCTTTTCATTGTGTTTTGTTTCTGAGGCGCGTCCGCTTTGGCCTTGACCGCCCCGCCGGCTTTCATGACAAGGCATCTGCGTTGCTGCGCTTTTGGCCAATAAGACATTACGTTCTATTTAGCCCAGCCTATGGGAATGAAGCTGTTGATTTTACTGTTACAGATAAAGTTTAGGTGCTGTGTTTTGCCGCAGCCAACGCCGGCTTCGCTCCAGGGGAGAGTTAAGGCCTGTTCAAACATACAGCTGAGCGTTAAGTTAGCGCTACGCGAGCTCTCCAAGGAGGACGCATGTGACGTTTCCTATAGCGCGTTACTTCCTTCTAATATAACACGGGATTAGCGCTTTAGTAGCGCCTTGTTAGCGCTTCAGAGGTGACTTTTTACCGCTTCAGTAGCGCCTTCTTAGCGCTCCTTGTACTGCGGTGCTGCGCATTAGAGCGTGCACTGCGGTTCCGGTTCCTGTGGTTGGGTATGCATCAACAGTACCATGGCGGGGATGCATCAACAGTACCATGGCGGACATGTGGGACGCTGAAATAGAAACGCGACAAATGCTCTTTCATATGCAATTAGTGTATATGTGTGTGCGCGGACGGCCTAACGCCCAGAAGAGCTTTTTGGGTGCGCGAAATCTTTCGCCGCCGAGACACCGACGAGTATCCGGCGACCTTGTTCCCAGGCTGAGGGACCGAGACACAGAGCCCTTTCGAAGGTGATTATTTTTTAACTGCGTGTCTTGGAACCAGGGTCACGCATAACGAATAGAAAGTGATGAGGTCGTAACCAATCAATTAGTCACTCAGAGTCCATGACTCTGGATCGTCTGCCCAACCTTTTGCTTGGAAAACGGCTCTTTTACTTCCTCTTCTTTCAATGACAAAAGAAAAACAACAACAACGTAATCGCTGTGCACACGCTGTTCCGCAGCAGCAAGCACGGCAGAAAGAGCGTGAGAGTGCTAAAACTGCGCTGCTGAAGCGCTAACCGAGCGCCTACTGAAGCGCTTCTGGAGCGCTATCTGAGAGCCTACTGAAGCGCTTCTGGAGCGCTAACGGAGCGCTACGTCACGCGCTAGTCGGTGCCACATGAGCACCGCTTCCAGCGCTCATGAAGCGCTAACTGAGCGCTCCGCTGTATGCGTGAACCCGCCTTTAATGCTCTCGCATTAAAAAAGCTCGAGGGACACCTAAGCACTTCTTATGAGTTGTGAATGCGAGAGTACGCACGCCGCTCTTCGCTCCCTTCTTTAATCTGCGGCGTACAACGGGCTGACCGTGGGTGTGGAACGGTAGAGCCGTTGCCTCACGGACACGCAGCGCCATCAGGTGAGTGATTGTTCAAACGGTTATGTGCTTTGCTGCGCGAGGAAGGAGCAGACAGAAACGTAGTTCCCAGGAACACGAACCCCTTGGTTTTTTCTATGCGCCGTATATAATGTTACGCGCCGTACATCCGATAACAGGCAAGCGAACGCGGTGATTAGTGATAACAGAACAGTGTGATAACACTCAGGATGACACAACACAAATTGACGCGCAGTGGCCAATGGCAGCCTCGTCGACGAGCGCCTGCCAATGGGACCGAAGTGTAAAAGGTGCCGTTGGCTAGCTTTGCGCGTGGTTTCATTGAGGTGCCGTTTTTCATGGTTTCAGAACTGATGACGTCGGTTCGCACAATGAGACAGTTAATGCTTTCGCATTAAAAGCGCAGAGTCACGCTGCATTCAATCTCGAATGGTTCAGCCAGTAATAGCTAACGCTCAGAGACAATGCGTGCAATGGCGGTGCAGATTTGGTGCCACTTGATTCGCTTCATCACATCATAGCTTCATGACATCAAGCCCACTACTGCAGTGTTGTCATCGTGAGATTGTTTATTGATGATAGAGATTAAGGCTAATTTTATGAATAAAGATAAATACAACTCTTGCCCAGAAATAAATTGCGCAGTACATTTCCCAGCTTGGTAATAAAAGTATTACAGCGAAGCTCTATACCTCTGCCAGCCAAAGAAATGTTCGTGTCGTTGGCGTTCTAAGCAAAAAACTCCCGGCGAACAATTAAACGCGAAACCGCATATCTCCTTTGAAATCAGGCATAGAGCATACAGCTCAGTGTCCGTTTCAATAAAGAAAATCACAAAACAAGCATTAAAACCACATGATGGATGATAATGCGCGTGTGAACAATAGAAACACCTTCCCACGCGTTCCGGTAAAGATTAGGTTTGCAGCTGCTTCGAAAGTGGTTGACGTATTCGAAGCCCTCGTCGTGTAAAGTGCAAACAGACTTGTACCGTACGCATTAGAAGTAATCAAATTACTTGTAATCGATTACTCTTTGGAGTAATTTCGTAATCAGTTAATTACTTTTATTAGGCAGTAATCACAAGAGTAATCTGATTACTTTTTGAAGTAATAAAATTACTTGTAACCGTTACAATTTGTCCACGGGACCCCCCCCCCCCCCCCCCCCCCCCCGCCCCCCCCCCGGCACACGCCTTTTTTTTATGAAATGACAAAAATAAAATTTGCTTCTTTTTTTCGAACGTAAAAAAGAAAGAATTTTGCGGAGCTCTAGGAAACGAAGTCAATCTCTTTCCATGTACAGTTTCTGTAAAATGTCCGTTGTTTTTTTTTTGTTTTTTTTTTCGAGCTGGGACTGGGAGTGGGAAGCCCCAGGAAAGCCACAGTGCGTGACAAAGGCCATTCAGGGCGAAGTTTGAGGAAGCAGAATGTAGCTTTGTGAGTCCTTCGTTCAAACTAGCCCCCTTACGCACACACACACACAGAAATAAAATATTAAAAAAATCCTGCTTAGGGTACCTACTCGCAGCCCGTAGGAGAACTAGAACCAAAGAATGCCTAAAGCGGATGCAAAATATAAGAAAGGTACTTGAAATATTTCCCCATTTCCCCTACGTGGTCTTTGTGACAAGCAATGTTTGGAGTTGAGAAGTGGTCGGGGCGATCTCTTCCGCTAATGGATACTATACATGATCCGTTTCAAATCCTGGAGCTGCTGCTCTTTTGTATAACATGCAAGCTCATCCACATGCGAATAATAAAATGAGCGACGCAAACTTTGAGCGATAACCCTAGCTCTAGCTTAACAAGATCTAGAACCCCTTCCGATCTCCCCCCCGCCCCCCCCCCCCCCCCGCACACACACACACACTGGCGAACGCCTAAATCCTTAAACGTCTTCAAACGAATTCTAAGCTTGTGTCCGCATTGTGAAGGTGCAACGACCACGAAGAGGGAGCCAGTTTTTCTTCTTCAATAGTTGTGCCAATGTGATATTTAGGTTGGAAGTAGTTAATTGTTATGAGCTCTACAGTTGTGACTTCACACAATAGAGTAATCGGAAAACTAACGATTACTTCTTTAAGTAATGTCCAATTACTTCTGCTGTCGAGTAATCAAGTAATCTAATCAAATACATTTTAGCCAAGAGTAATAGTAATTGTAATCGATTACTTTTTTTTAGTAACGTGCAGAAGACTGAGTGCAAACCACATAATGGATGATAACGGCGCCTGCGAACAATTTGAGGCACGGTCCTTCTCCCCGCGTATGTTCTGGAGTTGGCGTTCTTAAGGAAAAAAAAAAGCCTCAGAAGGTTGAAGCGAAAAATACAAACACCACACGTACAACGTACAGCACAACATTCGTTTAAATAAGGAAGAAGCAGAAAGCAAGCGTCCTAACCATATAATGAATGATAAGGAGCTCCTGAAAACTATGCGAAGCACGTAGCGCTCACCCCATATAGGCGGTGGGCGCTACGTGCTTAGCATTCTTCACCGGGAATGTGCACGTTCCCGTGAAGATTACTATTGCCCGAGCTGCCGCGGCGATGGCAGCTTGCGACGTGGGGAGTGACGTCAGTAGCCGTTCACATATAAAAGAAGACCCCGCCTACACCCCGCTTCACCTTACGTCCAGACGCAGTGGATGCCACAAGCTATCTTAGCCAATCCCGTTCTGAGGACGTCGCCCGTGATAGGCTTTCCGCGCGTCGCTGTGCCCCCCCTCTGAGGTCACGTGACACTCGCACGGCCTCCGATTGGCTCCGGCGGCTCGTAACACCCGCTGCGCTTAAACGGAAGATGAAATGGAGTGCAGCAACCGATTCCATTGTTGCTGCAGCACCGCGATGAATAGGTCACGCATAGTTAGCACTTCCGAGGAGCAGCGTGAATACTAGGAGCGGCCAAGGAAAAAGAAGCGGCAATACAACCCACGGCCGCGTGCTGCGACCGGCGGTGGCATTTCGTATAGTGCAGTAGGCAGTCGTTGCAGGCGATACGACAGCTTCTCTACTAACCACCTTCACACCATTGATGGGAGCACCAACGTTTTATTTTCTTTCGCACGGGCCGTGTATATGTACCAAAAGCTACCCCATTTCTTAAAGAAGTTGCGGTTAATTGTGCATTTCGATTTATGAAATGGGTTATATCAAATACAATATAGCTTCGCCAATACTGGAAACTCCTCCGAAAACACATAGGAGCGGCGGCGAACGTGACAGTGGCGCCTCTAGCGGACTCGGAGTCTAAGGAAGCAGTCGTCGCAATGAAAAAGTATAGGCTCCGCGACGTCCTCGAGCTTTACAAGCCCCGTATCGTCACCCTAACAGCAGAAACAATTTATTACGGTCAGTTCACTTGCAAAGCGGAATCCACTGATCGCAACTGCAACGACAATCGAATAACAACGCGCGCATAAACAAAGATGGAGCAGTTTATTTAGCGGTCTCAAACGCCTCCCAGGGGATCACACGCGTTTGAAACGCGTATGGGAAGCGGAAAAAAGGCGTTTAGCTACTCGAACTACGTCGTAATCGTTAAAACATGAAAAAACGACATGTTAATATTAGCAGAGCAATCGCACGAGCTGCTGGAGCATAAAAACAAAACAAAAAGTAAGGATAAAAATGAACGTGCAAACACTTACCGAACTTTCCAGAAAAAATGGTGTCGCCATTCCCGACGAAAATAAGAAGAAACGGGAAAGAGAAGCGAACAACGGCGAATAAAACAAAGAAGCTAGCAAAAAACTATTTCAACGACGACGATCGTTGCGGCGCTTATAGGAAATAAAAAAGAAAAATGGAGAGCAGCAAATGAATAGCTGGTGGTCGCCACCGGTGTTGAGTTCACGACAAACAAAGCGGAAGCAACAGACGAAACCAATGAAAAAAGAAGAAAGCGACCCTTTTTTTTCAGCTGCTTGTTGTACATTTCTTTATTTGCTTTCGCGGCGTAGGTACGAACTAAAAACAAAACAGGGGGAATAAATAACGTAGTGCAGCTCACACTGCCCGGTAAAAAAGAGTCGCAGAAATGTTTTGGTCGCAGGCAGCAATCTTCTATATGTGCTAGCAGTGAGTAACCTTTTTTTGCTTTCGAATTTCTTTTTCCAGTGACTTTGGCGGGTTGTTCGTTCGCTCGCTTGACGAAGCAGTTTAAAAGTGCATTCAAGTACTTGGCGTAGGTGTCCGTAGGTCGATGTAGGAAGCAGAAGATTTTCCACCACATCGCACAAACTTGTTCTTGAATGCGGCCGGTTGATCAACAAACGATGACCCGTAGCAGACGTGCCGGCCGGAGTGCACAAATAAAATTGGAATAAAAATGGGTAACGAGCTTACACTTCTTATTATATTTACTAAATATCAAAAAGCACGTGTGACGATTTTGGATTAGAAACTCAATCGAAGGCGAAAATACGAGGTTATCGGAGACGACAGTGGAAGAAAACAACAAACACAACAGCAAAGTTGCAGACGGCCCTCAAAATGCCCGGGCCTAGCGCAGACGAACAGGGGGTAGTAAGCGCCGAAGCGAAGGAAATGGAGTAAAAACTAAGCCAAACAAAGCAAGGATACGCGATTGTTTACACGTCGGGCAAAAAAAAAAAAAGCAAAGAAATAACGCGGCAGAGTGCCGTCGCCTCAAAAAAAAAATATACAAGAAAGAAGACACAAAAATGAAGAGTGGAGACGGTTCAACGGGTGTCGGCTTTTATCGTAGAAGTAAAGAAGCAGCGAAGCAGAAGATGTTGGTCGTCCCCGCGCTAACAATCGGAATTTGTGCACTGTAAATAACGTGACTGAAATCATCTTTTTTCGCGGGGCTACGACGCTCTCCCCTTCTTTCTTTGCAAGCGCGAGAAGTCTGCTTTTTTCGTAACTCCGCTTTTGTTAATCTATAATCGCGTCAGCTTTGCATATGCACAACGCCTTCTTTCGGAGCATACTGACATCGCCGCAACGTACGTGGTTCGAAATTGACTTCTGCTTCTTCATCCGGAGACGATCTTAACGGGATTAGCCGGCTCGCCTGTTCGACGAAACAGTTATAAGCAAGACACTCATGAGAAATGGGAATTGCAACGACAAAACGAATTGACTGATAAGAACAATAAAGTTGAAACGAAGCTATGTTCTGAGATGTTGGTACATTTCCCTTTTTCACGAAACAGCGCGAAGGCATACATTCGTGTTTTGCTTGGCTTACATAAGTTGTGACAGAATGTTTTCTTCGGGAGAACTCCGAAATTGCACCCAGAAAGCTGTAACATCTTTCCCACGGGAAGAGAATGTCTTTCACTCATGAGCTGGCACCCATTTTTTAACTTTCAAAGCAGCGAATGTCCGTGACAATTTTTTTTCGTTGGTCACCTCGCACGGAGATAGGCAAAACCAATGCATTTCGGAGAATTTGTCTGCCAGCGGAGACTCCGAGCTCGCCAGGGGCGCTGCAATCACTTTTCGCCCGTTTTCCGCGGGAGTTGCCAGTATTGGCTTCCACGGTATTTGGTTATATGGCGTAAGCCGAGCTACGGGCCTTCGTCGAAAGACAATTCGTAACAGGGAAACTCGCAGCAGGGCTTTTCGTCTGATGTGGCTATTTGTCATTGGAGACCTGCAATGCTGTTTGGTTTGATGCTATCTATAACGATTGAAGCAAGGAACATTGGTTATGCCTGGGAGTGGCGTCTGCTTTGTTCAAACATGAGATATCACCCTGGTGGCGCTGCTTAGCTTAGTGTGTGAAACGAGAAACACTGGGTAGGCCAGGAAGCCGCGACCGCATAACATGCCAGTACGGCGGAAGCGATGGCACTGGCAGGCCAATTGGAGAATTTTCTGGCTTATGCTTCAATATGCGCGTGTGGCGCTCGTACACTTAGCGCATATCGAAGCCGTCGGCGCGCAATGTGGGGCTTATCGTTGACCCTTTCCCAAGTCACAACCAGGCAGGGTATAACCTTTTCCTCTCACTCTGCTGGCGCCACCTGGCTGTTGCCGGCTTGTTGTTGGGCGCTTCGTCACTGCAACAACTTATTTATTTATTTATTTATTATACCCTCAGGGCCGAAGCATTACAGAGGGGGTGGGCAACGGAAGTACAAAAAACGCTGAAAATGGTTAGTCCGGCACAGATCATGAATAGTAACTTGTTAAAGCTTCTTTAAAGAGGACAAAATCGCCAATGGACGCAATGGGTGAGGGAAGGCCGTTCCAATCACGAGATGTTTTTGGGATGAAAGATTTGAAAAAAGAATCTGAAATGGAAGTGGGTATGCCAACTTTGCAGCAGTGATCGAGGCGAGAGGATACGTAGATGGGAGCACTGATTAGTTGTTCTTTCAAGAGTGAATTGGCATAGTAAATTTTATGGAATAAACAGAGACGGGAGATAGTGCGACGAGTGGAAAGAGGGGGCAGTGAGAGACTAGCTTTCATGGATGTGACGCTTGATGTACGATGGTAGTTTGATAATATAAAACGTGCTGACCGGTTTTGGATGGCTTCAAGCGCTGATATGAGGCTTTCTGTACCGGGATCCCAGACCGAGCATGCATATTCAAGTTTTGGTCGCACCAGTGTTTTATAAAGTAGTAATTTTAATGATGATGGAGCTAGAGAAAAGTTACGTCTTAAATATCCAAGCATGCGGTTACTGTTATTAACGATATATTCGGTGTGAGTTTTCCATGATAGGTCAGGAGAGATATGAACACCTAGATATTTGTAAGTTGATGCGTTTTCAAGGATGTTATTTGATAGGAAGTAGTTAGGACAGAGTGCTGCTTTGCGAGAAATCCTCATTGTCTTACACTTCATAGTGTTTAGTTTCATGTGCCAAGCATCACACCAGGAAGAAATTGCATTTAAATCAGATTGAATTATGTGTACTTCAGAGTCATTAGTAATTTCACGGTAAACAACGCAATCATCCGCAAATACGCTTATGGAGGAGGAAATGCTAGTAGGTAGGTCATTTATATATACTAAGAATAAGAGGGGGCCTAGGACAGAACCCTGTGGTACACCGGACTTAACGAGGGACGATGACGAGTTTTTGTTATTGACAGTTACAAATTGCGATCTGTTAGTGAGGAAACACTCTAACCAAGATAAGATATATGGATCAATACTGAGTAGGCTAAGCTTGTATAGTAGTAGTTTATGTGTTAACTTATCGAAAGCTAGAGAAACCGGAGATATTTTTTGGAGAATGTGTTGCCCGCGAAATAGTTTTCTTTTTTTTTTTTTAGAGTATAGTCGCTTTCGCTATTCAGCTTCTCTGTGGTGTCCTTTTTTGAAAGTTTAGTCCTTTTGTTTATTTTAGGTTGTTAAACCTTTTAGCTTACGCCGGAAGCAGAATATAAAACGTTCAGGAACGTTACACCGCTACCGCGCATGCGCGACACAGACTTCGGGTGCGCCACACAGACTGCGAATGCGCGGCACAAAGATAATGAAGCTCGTCCACGTGCACTACTCAGGCTGCGCACGCTCGATCGAAACGTCTCACGTAACACCTCAACATTGACTAGCCCCTTGCCCTCCATTTTCTTCATTAGTGAAACAAAGGGGTGCTAAGATTCTGGACAAGACATGATTAGTCAGTGTCTATTACAAATTAGTCAAAGCTAAATTTCTTGCGTCGAGAAAAGAATAAATAAATCAAGTAAGGGGGTCGCTGGCAATGGTACTTACTTGGAAGGACTATGCTCGATAAGCATCAGAAAAGCTACAAATATAAGAAAAAAAAATTAATAGTTTGACGAGTCATCACAGTGACGAACTGCTTTATTACGAATTTACCTATGTGAAAAATAGCCCTGCTACCAGTTGACGTGTGCCGAATTGAACCTCGACGAGCGGTCTCACAGCCGCGCAAAACACAGCATCTTCAAACTTCCCTCTTTTGGTTTACCTTTAGGCTTGGCAGTTTCCTTAAAGGGGCAATGAAACGAATTTTGGGCTGGGATAAATCAATTTAGACGGAGATTTAACTAACAAAAGATTGTTGAGTGGGCCAAAAAAAAAAGTAGAAAGTAATAAGCCTGACTTTGGTTCGAAAATTTGAAAACACAGCGGACAATTTCGTACCTCCTTCCCTCCGTAAGCTTTCTGCCTTTTCTCTGCGATACATTCGCGGTCCCCGAAGCGCGTCACCGGGTCTAAACGCACGTCACAAGGCACCGGAGCTTACTTATTTCCTTGACTCCTCAGCTGATATTGCGGTTGTAGCTACGCCCTTGCCGGACCAATCAGCGCCTCCTTCTCATCACCTGACCTCGATCTCTGCGCGTGGGTATGCGCGAGAGAGCGTGATCACGTAGCAAAAGTGTGGCTGGCTCAACGAGCACGTAGTTTCCACAACACTGTCAGCTTCGGGGTGAACGGGGTGAGGAAAGCAACTTTGTTAGAATTTTTAGCGACAGGCTAATCTTCCAGGAAGAGAATGGCTCTGGTCGTGTACACAAACGAGAGTCCGAGCAAGAGGGGACTCCCCCATTTCCGTGTTCTTGAACTGTTTGCTACAATGCACAATTTATGAGTTGAGAAAAAAAGCTAAACAGGAAAAATCCTTTCACGACTCCTGTAAACTCCAAAAACTAGCCTTCGTGCAGCTGTCCTGTTCACGCGGTCTTAGCAGCGAAATAGACGCTTCACGCGTTTTAGGCCAATCGTGTCTCCGGTTAGGGTCAGGTGACTACAATCTTCAAGCTGGCGAGAAGGTAGGGCACAGCACCTGCTTGAAACACAAGGCCATGGACATAGCATTCACTGCGCTACCAACTTTGGGCGAACTTACACGAGGATTAAGGTGACAAATTTTCTCACCGGTAAACATTGCTGTGCCCCTTGAAGGTTAGTTTTTTGCCAGCCCACGCCCGTTCATTTCTAGAGCAGCTCTGCTTCCCTAATCCTTCTCTGTCTCTCTCCCTTTTCCTTAGTTGAAAGCGTGGTTGAAGATGCGCGTTCGCCGGACAAATGAACCGTCTTCTTTTTTTCACTTGACTCCGCCCTTTGCGGGCTGCTAACGGCTTCAGCGCTATCACGTGGTAAAAGGATCACGGATGATGGAGAAGTGGTTCTTGATCCTGGACAGCTTTGCCAGATTGGGATATATCTAGCCGAATTGGGCTACATTTTATTCTAGCTGACGTCGAACTTTGGTGGTTCGCCATTTGGCGATGCCTCGGCTATTTCTAGAGATGGGGCAAACTTTTGGCGAACCTCACGTTCGGCTTCGATGTTTAAGGTTCGACTAGTTAATCGTCGACCTTCTAATCAGTTTCGAAAAAAAAGGGTTTCTCTTTTGGCTAGTCCAAAGGAGAGAGAGAGGAAATGACTTCAAACTTGTAAAAACTTCGGTGTTTTCACAAGGCGCAGAGAAGCAATGCTTGTGGAGTTCATTCGCTTTCCCCAACGCTCAGTTGAGCAAAACAAACAAACAAATTGCACTGTTACCAGAGGCCCGGTGGCAAGTGTTCTGCCCTGAGGTAGACTGAAATCTCCAAACGCTGCTTTGGTGCCCATCGTTAGACTCCTTAGGCCCCCAAGTACGTAAAAATCAGGGTGCCACTGCTTCACCGCTAAACAATTGACTAGCTTCCACTCCTCGCTCACCTTGAGGGCGGATAGGACAAACAGAATCAGCATGCACCAAAATGGGGGACACTCATATCCTACACAAAGAAAAAGAGGCGGGTCGTAAATTGGTATGGATCTTAGGTACTGAGGGTAGTGGTTTGAAACGCCCGGTATTCTAAATGTTCTGCTTCTGTATTTTATTACTTTAGTGTATAATTACATCTCCAGGGCTTCACGATAAACCTGTATTTGTGTGTTTCGTACTTACGTTTGAAAACCTACGAAGGAAGGGTCAGCGTTGTACCAATTTTCATCCTTCCAAACGTTTTTGGAAAAATTCACAGGTGACATTATGTACACAAAATGTGTCAAAATGTGTGCACGAAATGTCTCAGAATATAACGCAGAATATATACACGGTGTTTCAGAGAAGGCAGGCCAAATTGCTCCTGCGAAAACTATACTCTCAACAAAAGGGTAGTCGTAGGGTACTACCTTCGGGGTAGTCAGAAGCCGTGACAGATATCGCTACCCCCCCTTAGTAATACTAACGACCCCATGGGTAGCCACACTGCATGCAATCAAGAGGAAGTCACAGTGAGCACCCCCAAAACCAACATGGCGGCCGCCAAGCGACAGTGGAACAATGCTAGTAAGGCCTAGCGAGCTGAACTGCTTTTTGCTAAAATACGATTCTCAAGTGCGTGCGCCCGTTCGCTGCCTTCCGTGCGCACTAAAGCACTCCATAACGCGCCTCGAAGCACCGGCACCGCACCTATTACGAGCAGGGGCGGCAATGTGAAGAGGGGGGGGGGAGGGGGGCATTCGAGGGGGTTTGTCCGCGACTGCTTTCGCGCGGCCGCCTGCATTTACTTCGCGGCCAGAGAACATTCAAAGAAGGAATCGTATTGCGACAAATGAAATGGTGTCTTTATTGAACAGAGAATCTGCTTGCTGTGCTCGCCGCAAGTGATCCGGCGTTTTCAGTTGAGAGCGGCGGGGCGAGGGATCACCGATTCAAGCGGCGTCGGTTCCGATCGTTCAACGCTCCTGCTCACCTGTTAGCATTCGTTATCCACTTTCAAGTCTCTGGTAATCCCCACCGCGTCTGTGCACGCACTATTCACCGCACGGAACACCCATTCAACTGGCTATGGGACTGATCCCATTGGGACGAGAGGCCGAGAACCGAAACCTTCGTGGCTGCTCCGTGGAGTCATGGAGCGCCTCCATGCTTTTCACTGAAATAAGTAGACACATAAATGCGCGACTCCTTGAATTGGGTGGCGACAGGCGCCGTCTAACGGACAGCGCTCAAACTAAGAAAAAAGAAACCAACAGTCTTTGCTCCGAGCGCCTCGCCAGACATGCACGTACTGCATATTCCACACCACAATTCACACATACGCGACATACAGACACCATACTAATATACATGAACGCGTTCGCAAACAGCACAACACTCTAAAAAAAAAAGGTGTATTATTACACCCCTTGTCCGATATAGTACACCCCAAAACTTCAATTCGACGTACAGCGCCCCATAATCGAACAGGCGGCCCCAAAGTTTACGAGGGGCTTGATAGTCCTGTGGTACAACTTATTAAGATAGCTGATATACGTATTATTGACTACAAAAAGATTATCCGAGTTTTCTTGGCCGCACTGCAAAAGCTCCGTGTTTTCTTTCTTTGGTCTTTGATACGTAATTTAGCAATTTAATAAGTTATATCGCACCGTTATCAAGCCCCTGGTAAAATTTGGGGCCGTTTGTTCGACTATAGGGAGCTGTACGTCGAAATGAAGTTTTGGGGTGTATTATATGGGACAAAAGGGTGTAAGGTGATACCCTTTTTTTTTAGAGTGATGGTACAACATGAGATATTGACACTCTACATTCCTATACACACGACTAGTCGACACCACCAGCTTATATACTGTTGTATTTTTTGTTACCGATCAGGATGGCGACCACTGTCATATTTTGCATAAATACGAAAGGACTGTACAAGATTTATCCGTATATATTATTTTCCTCTACTGTCGTTAGGAAAGCGCTCGTATCTCTAATGTAATCCATTGCAAAAGTGAACTGCAAGTTTTAAATCAAATTGAACAGTCGCTACACGTCACGTTTTGATCAGTTTCGTTTTCTCGCTTGCCTACACTTCGAGTATACAGAAGCCTGTTTAATTAATTGTATTAATTCTCAAAACCAATTTCTGAAATCACAACTTTCTGAACACGCTGATGCAATTTCTTTTCTCTTTTTACATATCCGAATGACTTCAGCAGCGGTTAAGTAAATCTTGAGTACACTGAGCGCACAAGTGATTCTAGCGATTCTAGCGAAGCCCGTCCACCGGTCCTCCCCGAAGCGTTGTTTCAGTTTTCTTCTTTTCCCTACAATTGTTTCTGCTCAAGCGCGTGTCTTTCTAATATGCGTTCTATGCGCTCGCGCTCGCGCCAAGAGGACAGTGCAGAATTGCCGTTTTTGGGCCCGTGCCTTCACCTACAGCGAACGCGAAATACGTATGCTACATGATCTGAAGCGTGGTTCAGACAGTTGCGTTTGACTGCGTCGCGGCAGCGAGAAACCAGGACATCGCTGCTGCTTATATCGCGTGCCAAGACGATTCCTTGATTTGGATTCCACGCTTCATACGAAGCACCGATGTGCCGGTGAGTAGCTTTCGGTTCTCGGCGTAACGCTGTCAAACGTATCCAAACGCAAGTGTCCGAACCGGCTTCAAGAATCTAAGAACACCAAAAACATAGTTCTCTGCGCCGCACCTGCTGGCTTCTCCAGCAATAGACCTTTCCAGAAAAGGGCTGCTGGCCGGTTTCATTTTCAGTGTTCGTGCGTATCGCGCGTGATTTGCTCACTTTCCGAAGCGACGCACACGCGCGTGCTGAGCTGTGGAGATCGCACGCTGAGCTGTGGATTTGTAAACATTGGAAAGGTCTATACTTTTTCTAAAAAAAAAAAATCTAAATTAAATAGCCGTGTATCAACATTGTAAAACCCGAGACGTAGGACAAAAGGAGAAGAAAAAAGGGGACAACACAGACACAGGTCTTTTTTCTTCTCCTTTTGTCCTACGTCTCGGGTTTTACAATGTTGAAAGTTCACCAGATCGCTTGCGCCTTCTCTGCAATTTTCATAGCCCGTGTATGTTTGCCAACACCTTATTTTTGGAAATTCACTTGGAATCTTTTATATAGGTAAATAACGCGTGCCGAAAGGGCTTGAAATCCTAGTCCCCTTCAAAGTACTCCACCTTGGATGACACACACTTGTTTGAAGCATTTTTGTTTGAAGCAGTTTTTGTCCAGTATGCTCGATGAAATGTGCCAAATGAGCCAGTGAAGGCGAATCATATATCCCAAGGCCGAGAAATACTGAAATACACAGGCATGATCCAAGATATCTGTGTACGTTCGTCCTGTCCTGTCTCAGTCGAGGTGTTCAATGCTTCATAGTTCACTGCACTTGAAAGCAAAAAAATTGGGTATGACAGGCGTGCAAGGTCGGCGGAACCGACGAGGCCATTTGGAACTGATCTGCACGCAAAACTGACCGATCAAACCTTTAATGAGAGCACGCTCTTTACTGAACCGCACCATAAAAGACGACAAGAGTATCTCGTCCGGCGAGCATTCCAGTCAACTCACGCCTGTGCGTAGCTCCCTGTGCTTTTCTAGAGATTTGGTTAAAGTCCTCGAGCACGACGCCAGCTGCCAGCTGTTTACTAGCAGTACATGGTAAAACCCGCGACGGAACCAAAAAAAACAACCGCGATACTTGTTATCTGCCTCGGGTTTTAGCAGGTGCCTACCAAAGTTGCCTGCACTCTTTGGCAATGTTTGTTTTCTGCCAGTTTAGGCGAACTGAGCCACACGCCTGTTTCGACCGGTTCCAATTTGAATAAATGGTAACCAACGCACGAAGAAAACAAGTTTCAGGTACTTATTGAGACTTTTGAAGTGACTTTTACTATTGAACGACTGCATACACTTGAATCTTCAATTCAAGAGTTTATAAAACGTGACTACCCCATGCTTGTCACTTGCCAACAGGGTGGTAACGCTCAATGGCTCGAGCCCAGTGGGTAGTTAAGTAAGACTGTGGGGTAGTTACAGCCGTCAAAACGCATGATGACTAGAGGGGGGTGCTCACTTTTTCTAAGGGTGTACTCATTGCAACGAAACAAGGCTTGTGGCGTTTTGGACCTGGGCAGGGGACTATTTAGGAAAATTATTAAAGTCCGGTGTAATTAGGTTGCTAATTATTTTGGCGTAATTACCTTTTTCAATATTGTGTTTAAGGGCATGGTTTCAATTAGAAAATTGCTCAGCCTCGTCGAAAAACACTAAATCAACAAATTTCAGAACGATAGATGGCACGCGAAGCGTTTTACGGCTTTCTGAAAAACTGCACAAATTCGACGAAATTTTAAGTTTCAGTTTGCTATCGGAGCGCATCTCCGCCCCGGGGGCACCGCGCCCCGTGCAGAGATAGTGCACCCAACCTCTGCTGCGCTGTCATCGCGCGACGCAGCAGAGACTGGTTGCACTATCACTCCACAGGGCGCGGTGCCGGTCGAATTTGTGCGGTTTTTCAGAAAGCCGTAAAATGCTTCGCGTGCCTTCTATCGTTCTGCCATTTGTTGATTTAGTGTTTTTTGATGATGCTGAGCAATTTTCTAATTTAAGCCATGTCCTTGAACACAATAATAAAAAAAGTTAATTACTCAGACATAATTGACAACTTAATTATATCGGACTTTCATAATTTTCCTAAATGGGCCCGTGGGCCGGTTTGCTCAGCTTACGGCCGCGGCCGCGGCCACAGCCAAGAGGGATATTTCTGTCACGTGACCAGCTCCATGGGGACAAGGAAGAATTTAGCGTCCCTGCCTAATGGCGGAGAAATCCGTATCGCCCCAAAGCACGAAAGCCTAATTTCGCTCGCAGAAACTCACTGCAAAGACTTTCAAATGGAGTCCAATCGACCGCCCTTTTATACTGTAGGAGCGGCAGGTAAAGTTACGGCCAGCGAGGGTAAATAAGAGCCAAAATAAGGAAAAAACCACGCGAGATAAAAGCGTTGGCAGTATATTTATATACCTCCGCCTGCGCTTGCGGCTCGCGCCTTTGCTGTCATCGAGAGGTTAGAGCGGCGGTACGTGTCGTCGCGGCGTAAACGTTCGGCGTTCAAATCGCGCTAGGAACTTTTTTTTTTTTTGTTTGGGTATACTGCGTGTGTCTCACTTTTTAATTGCGATCTTTTTTACGAATCATCCACTTGCACGACTGCGCCTTACAATGGGTTTACTGTTAGTCCCACCTGTTCAATCGAAACACCGGGAAGAAAAAAAAAAGATCAAGGCAAGTTAACGCGCCTATAGAATCGTTTCATAATGTTCACTAAGAGGAAACCAACGTATCAGCATCGGTATGGCTTTCACACAAACGGAGCCTAAACAAGCATCTCTGCCCCAGCAACTACAATTTTATGTGTTTTTAAATATACAACGCTCTTGCTACGACTCCTTTCAATAACAGGAGACGCCTATTTAGTACTAATAAAAGCTGCAGTTGTGACAATTAAAAAAAAAACTTCCACAAAATAACAACAAAAAAAAAAGACCAGCAGCTGTGGATGCATTGCTTGAGCGAAATGCTACAGGCATGCAGCAAGTCAAACGTCTGAGAAAGTAGTAGAACCCAAATAATTAAAAGATCATACTTTTACTTGCATGGAATGTGACAAAAGGTATATGTTTACTCTTTATATTTTGCTGTGGCAATCGTCTTGTAATATTAACATATTACTTGTTGAATTTTAGTTAGAATAGCAGACGATCGCAACCGAATGCAAAAATGAATCAGGCGCCGACCATCGCACACCATCTCTCCAACGCAAACGTCTAAAATGACTTTGGATCAACAAATGGAATTAATTAGAGCAGTTGGGAAACGGAAACAACAAATACTAGAGAAATTCAGCAGCACAGTTACCTGGCGAACGAAGAGACGGCCATGGAAAAATATTGTCAACTTTCCGCGAAGTGTACGGCAGATGCAGGAGGCGTGGCCGAAATTGGTAAAGAAAGCCAGAGACATGTATGCGCTCTTCCGAGGTCATAAACAACGAACTGGTGAGTCAGAACTACACGCCCAATAATTTTATAGAGCTCATAGGGCCTTGTCTACATTCTTAGAGGGAGTTCAGTCAAATACAAGAAGAAAAAAAAAAAAGAGTTTCTGGCTCGATTCAAACCCGGGACTTTCACGCCGCGACGGGAAGCACCGCACTCTTAGAAAAAAGGGAGGAGAAAGGTAGCAACAGCGACTGTTCCTCCTTGTTGCGGACAAGTTGCCCACAGAAGGGAGGAACGGCAGTTCAGATTAAAGGAGGAGGGCGAGTTCCCCTTGTTCAGTTGGCGCAGGGGTAAAACATCGCGCTACTGAGTAAGTGGTCAACGGTTCGATCCCCAGAGAAGTGTTTTCTTTTTTTTGTTAATTAAAACACACATAAACAAACTCAGACCGATGAAAGGAAAATTAAAGTCCTTATTATTCACCGAGACGTTTTCCTCCTCCCGGCAGACCGGAGAAAGCTTTCGCCCTCCCGACTCATCTTCTTTCGGTTTCGTTAGTCGAGGACATCGCGCACGTTGTTTAATAAATTAATGTTGAGTTGATTGAGCTTCAGCGGCAGCGAAGGCCGCCTGTAATTCCGTCTTCTAGTCCAAACGTGCAGAACATTTTGGTTGCATTGACGTTTTTACCACTAATTTTATGAAACGAGCTAACGAAGCCGCTAGAAACAGCGAAGTTCCGGAGCAGTGCCAGCAGCGCTACATACACTGGGTAAGACGGCCGTCTCCAATTTGCGCGACACACGCGGAACTACAGCAGCGAAACCACGAGGAACTCTGTCGACGTTTTCGACGTTATGGAAATCGCGGGAACTGCGTCCAAGGAAGGCAGGTTTTCCTGCCGGCTGCCTGGGTGCCTTCCGTGCTGAGTTCGGTTCTGTTGTCCCGTGCCGAGTGCCAACCGGCGTTCAACGTGATTCTTCTGCGTGTCAGCAACATCGTCAACGTGGTTCTGTATTTCTTCGTGTCAGCGACATCGTGATGGCAGTGTTGTGGGTTGTGAACAGAAGACTAGAATTATCGCCGATGTGACCGTGTGTTCCGCGTGTCAGTGGTGTAACAACAAGATGAGATGACGTAAACTGTCGGGCATTGATGCCGCTGGTCGGGCCGTTATCGGAGGGGGCGGGGTGTAGCAGGATGACATTCCGCTTTACATTAAAGAGTTTAAAACCACTTGAGGGATTAGGTGCAGTCGATCGACGTGTGGATAGTCATGTTGGAACGCTGGTCTGAACGGTAAGCTCCTATCGTACAGTGGCCAATGTGACTGTGGGTCCCCGAGAGCGGTTGCGCTCTGGGGAAAAGACAACACTACGAAAGTATGACGGAAAGTACGTATATTTATAATAGAAGTTTAGCATAAAAAAACAGGCAAAATTGAAGAAAAAACGCTATTCTTTATTTTACTGTTTAAATATATTACCGTTCCTGTAGAAACTGCCCTCTAAGTGGCGCGCTGGGATGAGCGCTAGAAGCGAGCTCGCAACGGCGTAGCTCCGTACAATTAACAGTTGTCGCAAGTCGCGGCTTTGACTGCATTGAAGCTGATCGAAAAGCGATTTCTGTGCCCGTGAAGCATCACTTCCAGCTGAGTGGATATCCGCTCTACAGAGATTAATTCAAGACGGCAATTGCAGCTTTGCGCGAACAGCACAAATAGAAAAACGAACACTACAATATAAATGCTGGCTACGAAGGGCCATGCGGGAAAACAAACTCATGGCGTGGAACCACATTGGAGCGGCTCGATTTATTGGCTTTCAAATAATTATGGCATGATCGAGCGTCTTCTTTTTAATAAGAGATTCATCCCCTGAGCCATTAAAAATAGCCTCAGATGTATGACAATGCCGGAAAAAAATGAACATGTTCGGAATATTTTTTGTTGCTTAGGGAGTCGCCGAAAAATTCCGTACGTTCAAAACGACCACTAGAAAAGACGGAAACGCTGGGCTCGGTAGTAGTGATCGGGGTAGTGTGCTGTTCTATTGATGTTTGTATGTGCGATGCCTGTGTATGCGTTCAATATATGTTGACCTGATGCTTGTAGTGTGCGCAACGTGTCTACATGTGTTGGAGATTCCGAAGAAAAGGGAACGCAATTGTGGCGTAAGGAAATAAAAATATATTTTTTGTAAAACATGAATTGGGCGGTACCTAGCGCCACCTAGCCTAGCTACGTGCGATTACTCTGCTTGACCCTGCCATCTGGTGGCAAGCGATTTAACATCCTTTTACGCTACGCGGCTACGCCATAATTTCGCGTTACCGTGCTGAGATAAGCCAAGAGGTTGCTTCGGATTTGCTTTTTTTTTAGAGCGGGTTTTGGTTTTGCGGGCGAATGATTTTCACTTCTCCGTGATGTGCGGTTGACGCAACGGTTGACGAAGGAATTGTGGCTCGAGGAATAGCAAAGGTAAGACATAAAGTGCGCGAACTGTGTGCCGGTTGTCTCCGTTGAACATCGCAGTGCTGACGATGAGAAGACTGAGTGACTGCATGCTTTCGAAACGTAAGTTTCTTTACCTGCAGGGGTAAAGAAACTTCGGAAATAAATACTGTTCGCGGAAAGCTCGTGTTACGTTTTTATTTCCTGCTCCTCTCGCTTCTGGCAATAGACTTAGTGTTCTCGTTAAGCCTTATCGAGCTCGATATGCTCAATTCGTGGCCGCCATAATGAGATGCAGTCGACGGAGGAACTTTTCCTCCCCTGCTTAAGGGGCGAAAGTTTCTCCCTTTCTGAAGGAACATATGTGTCAAGAGCGTTCCTCCCTTTAGGGAGGACTATAGTGACCCTTTTTTCTAAGAGTGCGGCGCTCTAACCTCTCGACCACAGCAGAAGGCGCGAGCAGCCGGCGCAGGCGGAGGCATATAAATGTACTGCCACCGCTTTTATCTTGCGTGTCTCTTTCTTTATTTTGGCTCATATTTACCCCAACTTTACCCGTACCTTCACTTGCCGCTCCTACAGTATAAAGGGGCAGTTAATTCGACTCCAGTTGAAAGTCCCTGCAGTCAGTTTCTGCGAGCGAAATTAGGCTATTGTGCTAGAAGCAATACGGATTTCTCCGCCATTAGGCAGGGACACAAAGTACTTCCTTGTCCCCATAGAGCTGGTCAAGTGACAGAAAAATCCCTCTTGGCCACAGCCGCGACCGCGTCCGCAAGATGAGCAAACTGGCTTTGGACCAGGACCAAATCGCCACAAGCTTTTTGTCGTTGCGATGAGTAGTTTTCGCAGGAGCGATTTGGCCTGTGTTCTCTGAAACACCCTATATATATATATATATATATATATATATATATATATATATATATATATATATATATATATATATATATATACACCGGGTGTTTTTGCGAAGATTTTCAAAAATCCTAAAAATTAGGGCGATGGAAAAAAGAAGAAACTCTCTTCGGAAACAAACTACCAGTCACGGCGGACGTCAGGAATTGCCAAAAACCTACTAATTAGCCAGATAATTAATTAAAACTTGTTAATTAACTTTTTAATTAGTGGAAATAGACATATGGTTCCAATTAGAAAGTTGCTGAGCGTTATCGAAAACCACTAAATCAGTCATTTTCAGAAAGACTTTACGCACTTGAGAAGAGTAGTAGCGCACTAAAATTACCACTCGTGGAGCAGGTACAAGGCTGGGGCTAGATAAGAGGCGCAAAAATCGCGCGGGCGCGTTACCGCAACCGCTAGCCTTGTACCTGCTCCACGAGTGGTAACTTTAGTGCGCTACTACTCGTCTCACGCGCTCAAAGTCTTTCTGAAAATGACTGATTTAGTGGTTTTCGATAACGCTCAGCAACTTTCTAATTGGAACCATATGTTTATTTCCCCTAATTAAAAAGTTAATCAACAAGTTTTAATTAATTATCTGACTAATTAGTAGGTTTTTGGCAATTCCTGACGTCCGCCGCGGCTGGTACGTAGTTTGTTCCCGAAGAGAGTTTCTTCTTTTTTCAATCGCCCTAATTTTTAGGATTTTTGAAAGTCTTCGCAAAAACACCCGGTATATATATATATATATATATATATATATATATATATATATATATATATACACAACACGGGCACTTCACGTCATCGTACGTGGTCTCCGAGGGGGATATAAACGAATATGTGCAGATGAATGAACCGTACTTAATCCAATGAATTAAAGAATCCAAGTTTTCAGGAACCCGCCGAAAGCCAAAAATTGGCGGAGCCAGGATTTGAACTCTGGGCCTCCCAATGTCCGGTCGGGTGTGCTAACCACTACACCCGACCGGACATTGGGAGGCCCAGAGTTCAAATCCTGGCTCCGCCAATTTTTGGCTTTCGGCGGGTTCCTGAAAACTTGGATTCTTTAATTCATTGGATTAAGTACGGTTCATTCATCTGCACATATTCGTTTATATCCCCCTCGGAGACCACGTACGATGACGTGAAGTGCCCGTGTTGTATATTCAATAACGTGGCTCTTGATTCTCGCAAATGATGATGATACCGTGTCTCTAAAAAAAAAAAAAAAAAAAAAAAAAAAAAAAAAGCTCATAAACAAAGAATACTACATGTACACGGGGCGAGACAAACAGTGGGAGGATTTCTGGAGCGCAAACGAGCACGTACCACGTGACACTAAGCGTCGTACCGCGTTCCACGCGGCGGCGTGTGTTTCCAGAACACCTCCGATTGGACACATTTCGTTTCTTGTGCATTAATAAGACAGGTAGGAAACGCCAGAAAGCTAAGGTGGAGTTGTGTAGTGGTTAGCACACCCGACCGGACATTGGGAGGCCCAGAGTTCAAATCCTGGCTCCGCCAATTTTTGGCTTTCGGCGGGTTCCTGAAAACTTGGATTCTTTAATTCATTGGATTAAGTACGGTTCATTCATCTGCACATATTCGTTTATATATATATATATATATATATATATGTATATACAGGGTGTTTCAGAGAACTGAGGCCAAATCACTCCTGCAAAGACTACTCATCGCAACAAAAAAAAGGCTTGTGGCGTTTTGGTCCTGGGCCAGCGGCCCATTTAGGAGAATTATTAAAGTCCGAGATAATTAAGTTGTTATATATTTTTGCATAATTAACTTTTCAATATTGTGTTTAAGCTTATAGTTTCAGTTACAAAATTGCTCAGCATCATCGAAAAACACTAAACTAACAAATTCCAGAATGATAGAAGGCACGCGAAGCATTTTACGGCTTTCTGAAAAACCGCACAAATTCGACGGGTTTTTAAGTTTCGGTTTGCTATCGGAGCGCATCTGGGCCCCTCGGCACCGCGCCCCGTGGAGAGATAGTGCAACCAACCTGTGCTGCGCTGTCATCGCGCGACGCAGCAGAGTTTGGTTGCACTAACCGAAACGTAGATCACCATCTCACCAAGGGAGATCTCTGTCTCAAATGATTCCTGCTCATAACGGAAAACCCCGACGCTCTTGGGGAAACTGGTACGCGCAGTTCAAGGAGGCACAACGGCGACCGCTTTCATCTTTTTAAGTCCTCCTACGCCACCGAAAAATATAATCGATATTGAAGTAGAGGGTATTTCTCTAAGTGCGTTAATTGACACGGGAGCCCCAGTTTCAGTCATGGGGAAAATATTTGCTGCAAACTCAAGAAAGTATCCACACCATATACTGGCATTCACTTAAAAAGTTCATCGGGACGAATAATTTCCCCTTCAGCAGTGTGCACAGCTCGTACTAATATTCAGGGCAAGCACCATCACGTTCAATTTATTATTTAGCCTTCGTGCAGCCATGATATTATTCTTGAGTGAGAATTTCTTGCCGCAAAACAATGTTTTTATATACTGTGCCACGCCCGAGCTGTCATCAGAAACTGAGTTTTGTCGAACCATCTAACACAAAGTCAAGTCAACGTCGCACTATAACCAGAGACAGCCTAGTGCCAGCAAGATTGTCTGTGATTATGCCCATTGCACAAGAATACGCCTACACTGGAGATGCTCTCGTAGAATCTGCGCCTGACATTCTCTGGAAAAAGGGTATTGTCGTGCCTTAGTGTATAGAATCTTTTGGCCCTTTTGGTGCTTACGGGTTAGCGGTAAACGTAGCAAATATGGACATCGTAGTTCCGCAGTCTATGGTGGTTGCTATAGCCACTCCTTTGACAGATCTCAACCTGTTGGATGTGTGGCGACACCTGCCCTTTGCCAAAACAACATTCGCCGTTCCTGCAGGCCTCGGGGATCGAGAGGTTGAAGACAAGAAAAAGGAGGGATCCAAGCTCAGTGGATGCGCGAGGATCGAAGGAAGAGGCAGAAGGCGCAGGACATCACCTTTGATTCCTGCTGACCGACGGACGTCCACGTTCTTTCTCTAGTTAGATTGGTTTGGTTTTAAGTAAATGTTTAGTAACGTTCCTGCCTGTCTGGGAATTATTACCCATCGCGCACGCGAGGCCAATAGGAACGCAACAGTGGTGACCCGGTAAAGAACTTCAACGCAACCAACCGAACCAGCCATCATGACGGACAACGATCCGACGAGCTCCACTGGGGGCATTTCGACGGTCATGTTGAATTTGCCTCCCTTCTGGCCAGCTGATACGTAGCTTTGGTTTGTGCAGGTTGAGTCACAGTTTGTGACTTGACGCATCACATGAGACATGACAAACTACCACCACGTCGTGTCAAGCCTACCACCTGCCATGACTTGCTTATTTCACCGCCAGAAGAGGATGCCTACAACACCCTCAAGGCCCAGCTTATCCGACGGACAAGTGCCTCGGAGCAAAAGTGCCTTCACCAGCTCTTGACAGCCGAAGAACTGGGCGACCGGACCCCCACCCAGCTGCTGCGCCGACTGGAGCAGCTCCTCGGAGAAAAGGCGACCACCATTGACCAGTCCCTACTTCGTGAGTTGTTTCTGCAGCGGATGCCTTCCAATAGGAGGATGGTCCTCGCGTCCACAGGAGACATTGTTCTGGCTAAGATTGCTGAGCTTGCCGATGAAATCATCGAGGTCTCAGCACCGTCAACAGCATCTCAGCAATCCAAAGTAGAAGCATTCCGGATGAGATGAGCGAGCTGCGAGCACACGTCCGCCGTCTCGCCGACATGATGGCAAAGCTGCAAGCTCCACGCGGCCGCAGCACGTCACGCGGACGCCCACGACGCAAGCGTCGTTCATCGTCCCGAACGAACTCATGTGAATGTTGGTACCACCAGCGATTCGGGCCTGCTGCTCGCAAGCGTGAGTCACCCGGCTCCCAAGCAGAAAACGACAAGGCAGAGCATTAACGGTGGCAAGTGCTCCCGCCAACGCAGACAGCCGCCGAACTTTGTTCTTCGTGTCGGACCGCAGCACTGGTGTTCGTTTCTTGGTAGACACGGGAGCAGAAGCCAGTATCATCCCAGCAACCGCGGAGGAGCGCCGGCGCCCCAGCACGTCACAGCTCTGCACCGTTAACAACACGGCCATTGCAGCGTACGGTGAGCGCTCCTTGACACTTGACTTCGGACTGCGGCCCACCTTTCGCTGGGTCTTTGTCTGCGCGGATCTTCCCCACTCCATCATCGGGGCTGACTTTCTGACGCACTTTGGACTGCTTGTGGACGACAAAGGCCGACGCCTCCACGACGAAACAACTCGTCTGACGATAAAAGGAATTGCCTCCTCTCATGCTTCCATCAGTCCCACGTTCGCAGTTCCAACGGATGAGACGCCGTACACCAAGCTACTCACAGAGTTCCCAGAGCTGACGCGTGTTGGACCCGATGAGCGCCCCATCAAGCACACCGTAATACACCACATTGAGACGGCGAGTGCTCCGGTTCACGCGCGTCCACGCCGACTGCCACCAGACAAGCTATGAATCGCCCGACATCGAGCATATGCTCGAGCTCGACATTGTCCGCCAGTCAGACAGCTCGTGGTCCTCACCCCTTCACATGGTTCCGAAGTCCACACCAGGGGACTGGCGCCCATGTGGAGACTACAGAGCCCTCAACCGGAACACAACCGAAGACCGGTACCCGATACCCCACATCCACAACTTTACAGCATCGCTGGATGGCGCTACTATCTTTTCGAAGGTCGACGTAGTACGCGCCTACCATCAAATTCCCCTTGAGCCCTCGGACATCCCCAAGACAGCAGTTACCACGCCCTTTGAGTTGTTCGAGTTTCTCCGGATGCCTTTTAGGTTGAAGAATGCAGCACAAACGTTCCAGCGTTTCATAGACCAGGTGGTGCGTGGGCTGCCGCTTTGCTACGTTTACATCGACAGTATAGTCGTGGCAAGCACATCTGCCGAGGAACACGTTGCACACCTAAGACTGTTGTTCGCACGCCTCGTCGAGTATGGGCCTGTCGTCAATGTGAGTAAGTGTGTTCTAGGGAAGCTGGAGCTTGATTTCTTGGGACATACGATCAACTCTTCGGGAATTCGCCCACTTTCCATCATGGTGCAGGCCATCCAGGAGTTCCCGAGGCCGACCACCAATAAGCAACTCCGGGACTTTCTGGGGTTGGTAAACTTTTACCGCCGTTTCCTCCCGGGCTGCGCCACCAAGCTGGCACCTCTACACAGCTTGCTTTCGGGCAAGACAATCTCAGCAACCGAACTCGCATGGGATGCCTGCACCACATCGGCATTTGATCAAGTCCGACAGCTGCTTGCAATCAGCACCATGCTCTCTCACCCAAAGGAAGGAGCCCCACTCTCAGTTGTCATCGACGCTTCAGATGTCGCTGTTGGTGCGGTGCTTCAGCAGAACGTGAATGGACACTGGCAGCCGCTTTCTTTCTTCTCGCGGCAGCTGACACCCACGGAACAGCGGTATAGTACGTTCGGTCGAGAGCTCCTTAGGGTATATTTGGCACTACGGCACTTCCAGCACATGGTGGAAGGTCGGCAATTTTTTATATTGACTGACCACAAGCCTCTCGTCCACGCGTTCTAGTCTTTGAGACCAGACGGAGGAAGTCATTCTCAGAGAGAAGGACGACAGATGTCCAGCGTCTCTGAGCTCACAAACGACATCCGGCGCATCCATGGTGCTGAGAACGTTGTAGCGGATGCCTTCTCACGAATAGGTTCCTGCACGGTTGAACATTCAGCCGCCATCGACTTTTCCAAGCTGACTGCAGCGCAGCGCGAGGACGCAGAACTAAGAGAGCTCCGCACATCTCCAGGCCGGCTTGTGTTCGACGAGATTCCACTTCCCATGTGTCCCACCAACATCATTTGTGATACTTCTACAGGATCGCCGCGCCCGTACGTTCTGGAACAATTTCGTCGGCAGAGTTTTGACGCCTTTCATGGGCTATCCCATCCTGGCGTAAAAGCCACACAACACGTTATAACATCCCGGTGCATCTGGCCCAGTATCAACAAAGATGTGCGTCACTGGGCCCGCACCTGCTTACAATGCCAGCGCGCAAAAATCCACCGTCACACTGTAACGCCATTGGGAACCTTCGCCCACCCAACGCGCGGTTCCACATTATCCACATATAGATATTGTCGGACCGCTGCCACCATCACAGGGGCAAGCCTACCTGTTGACGTGCGTCGACCGCATTACACGCTGGCCTGAACCGATTCCGCTGCCCGACATCACCGCGGTGACCGTTGCGCGTGCGCTCGTAGCCCAATGGATCTCAAGGTTTGGCTCGCCGTTCACTATCACCACGGACCGATGCCGGCAGTTTGAATCCAACCTTTTTTCCAGCCTCATGGAGCTGCTTGGGTCAAGAAGGATTCAAACGGCAGCATACCACCCCGCGAGCAACGGCATGGTGGAGCGTTTTCACCGTCAGTTGAAGGCTGCTCTCAAGGCTCACCAATGACATGACTGGGTGGACGAGCTGCCTCTCGTGCTCCTCGGCATCCGCACGTCAATCAAGAGTGACATCGACTGCAGCATGGCTGAGTTGGTATACGGGACCACCCTTCGGCTCCCAGGTGAATTCTCCGCGTCGACTCCATCCAACACCTGTCACGATCCCGCAAGCTTCGCCACCAAACTCCGAGAGGCCATGAACCAGCTTCTCGTCACAGCTCCTCGCTTAAGCCGGGCCCAGTCCACTTTCATCATCGACAAACTGGAAACTGGAACCCATGTTTTCTTGCGGCATGACGCCGTACGAAAACCTCTCCAACCACCCTACGACGGCCCGTACAAAGTAGTGCGGCGAGGGTCAAAAGCAAGGACATTGGACATCCGAGGACGGCAGGAGGTTGTTAGTTTGGATCGTGTGAAACCAGCTCATATGGACAGTGATTCACCAATCACACTTCCAAAGGCCACACCCCAATCAGAAACACCGTCTGCAACAATGCCGATCCCACCAGACCAAATACACCTTCCATCTCCTCCCGACCGATTGCGCCACGACTCCTCGAATGCAAAATAATCGCATACACGAACACGTTCTGGACGACATGTGTATTTCCCAGCGCGTCTAGGCATCGCGGATGTTAAAACACAGGCGGCTAACCGTCGCTGTTCATCTCCCACAAGATTCCATCAGAAAATCGCGTAAAGGTCAAACGTTCGCCTCCTCACTGGAGGGGGAGTCTGTGGCGGCATGTGCCCTTTGCCAAAACAACATTCGCCAAAGCTCCTGCAGGCCTCGGGGATCGACAGGTTGAAGACAAGAAAAAGGAGGGATTTAAGCTCAGTGGATGCGCGAGGATCGAAGGAAGAGGCAGAAGGCGCAGGACATCACCTTCGATTCCTGCTGGCCGACGGACGTCCACGTTCTTTCTCTAGTTAGATTGGTTTGGTTTAAGTAAATATTTTAGTAACGTTCCTGCTTGTCTGGGAATTATTACCCGTCGCGCACGCGAGCCCAATAGGAATGCAACAGATGTTTCTGCCCTTGACCATCCTGCTGAACAACGAGCTAGCAGCCACACTACTGAATTAAACTCTACTATCAATCCTGCTCTTTCTGACGATCGAAAAGCACTTGTCGTTTCTCTTATAGAGTCATTCCGACACGCATTCGACCCACAGACGGACGTCCTCGGCAGGGCTCACTCTATTCACCACACGATAGATACCGGCAACGCTTCCCCAATACGGCATCGACCTTACCGCATAGCTCCTGTCGAAAGGCGAAAGATAGAAACCTAGGTAACAGAAATGTTGAAACAAAATGTCATACGTTCCTCCAACAGCTCCTGGTCTTCCCATGTTATTTTGGTTAGAAAGAGAAATGGGGTCGGTCCGTTTCTGTGCAGATTACCGAAAACTTAACAACGTCACTCGAAAGGACAGCTATTGAATGCCTCGTATTGATCATGCCCTAGACCCTCTGCAGGGAGCAAAACAATATTCTTCGTTGGACCTAAGATCCGGATTCTGGCAGATCCTGATGTCTGAATCAGACAAACAAACAATAGCCTTCGTGGCACCCGACGGTCTATTTGAGTTTAACGTCATGCCATTTGGCTTCTGTAACGCGCCGGCGACCTTCGAAAGAACAATCGACTCCATCCTACGTGGCTTAAAATGGCGTACATGTCTTTGTTATCTTGATGATATTGATTTTTCGTCTACATTTGAAGAACACCTCGTCCGGTTGTCCGAAGCTTTATCTTGTATCACTAATGCGGGCTTACAACTCAATGCAAAGAAATGCAATTTTGCAGCGACTGAAATCAAAGTTCTAGGACATCTTATTTCCCACGAAGGCATAAGACCCGACCCTGAAAACATTAGAGCAGTCTCTTCGTTTTCCCGCCCTGCAAACACAACGCAGCTTAAAAGCTTTTTCCGTCTATGTTCTTATTTCCTTAGTTTTACCCGTGGTTTTGCACATATTGCTTCTCCCTTTACATAATCTTCTTTCCACCCGTGTCCCATATAAATGGACTACCGATTGCCAATTATCCTTCAACGCCCTTTGAAACGCGCTGACTTCTGATCCGGTACTGAGTCACTTCGACGATAATGCAGCAACTGAACTTCTCACGAATGCTAGTGGGACCGGGTTGGGTTGTGTACTCCTCCAAAAACATCCTTCCAGCCGTGACTCTCACGTCATCGCTTACACGAGTCGTACCCTAACCAGACCTGAAAAAAAATTGCACTGTGACTAAACAAGAGTGCTTGGCAATAGTATGAGCCATCGGACGATTCAGACCCTATTTGTACGGTCGTCCGTTCTCGATTGTCACGGACCTTCATGCCCTATGTTGGCTATCCTCAATGAAAAACTTATCTGGACGTCTAGCCAAGTGGATCCTCCGCCTACAAGAATATCAGCTCACTATCGTTCACAAACGTGGAAAGAAATACTTGGATGCCGACGGACTGCCTCAGTTCCTGCAGCGACGACATCGTCGTCGATTTGCCTGGCGTTAGTTCCCTAACACCAACAAATCTCATCTCCGGCCAAACAGAAGATCCTTGGAGTGCTAAGATAATTCGTACCCTCACTAGCCCAGTTCAAGACACCAAGTTCCGCCGAAGAATACGCAGCTTCGTCCTCCTCAAAGGCCTCCTCTACAAACGCAGTTACCTCCCTGATGGCGCGCGGCACCTACTTGTAATCCCGAAACAGTTACGAGATACCGCCCTCGCAACTTTCCATGACCATCCTACAGCGGGTCACATGGGCACTTACAAGACCCACGCCCGCCTCCGGTCCCATTACTTCTGGCCAGGCATGTATCGGACGACCGAGAAGTACGTGCAATCGTACGTTCCTTGCCAACACCGCAAACCTTCGCGGCACACGTCATATGGACACTTGATGCCCCTACCTCGTCCCGAGAGGCTTTTCGACCGAGTCGGTATCGACCTTTACGGACCACTACCGAAGAGTTCGGCGGGCCACCGGTGGATCATGGTAGCCATAGACCACCTTATGAGGTATGTCAAGAGGGCTCCTCTCATCTCAGGTACTGCACAAGAAATTGCACAGTTTTTTTCTTACCAACATAGTTTTACGCCATGGTGCGCAATGATTTCTCCTCAGCGACCGTGGAACCGCGTTTCTGTCCGCTCTCGTAAAAGAGGTTCTTGCTGCTTCTAGGGTTATTCACGAAATTACATCCACGTACCACCAGCAAACAAACGGTTTTACCGAACGGTTCAATCGAACCCTATGGTAAATGCTTAGCATGTATGTCTCCAGGGACCATAAGAATTGGCACTTCATTCTATCCTTCCTCAGCTTCGCCTACAACACTTATATCCAATCGACCACGGGATTCTCTCCGTTCTTTCTCGTTTACGGCCGGGAAGTGTCCTGCATCATAGACAGCCTTTTTCCGTACACTGACAGCAATTTTCAAAACTCCTTCGTAGCACAAACAGTTTGCCGAGCCGAAGAATGCCATCAACTTGCTAGCATTTGCACCAATGACAATGCACAGCAACAAAAGCAGCGTTACGACCAAGATCGCACTTCCGTAATATACCATCCAGGTGACCTTGTCTTGGTTTGGACACCTGTGCGCACGCCAGGACTCTCTGAGGAACTTCTCCACAAATATCTTCGACCATATACTGTCCTTCATCAAACATCCCCCGTCAATTACTCCATGACCCTGCTAAAGCCGTCAAACAATAAGCGCTGCCGGCCGCTACAAAACGTTCATGTATCCCGCATGAAGCCCTTCATCCAGCGCTCAGACCATGCCGCAACTTCATCGCCAGCATAAAGGTCGGCCAGGAGGCCTCCATCTTCGTCTACGGGGAGGATATTGTAACAGCGCAAATTGATCACCATCAACACCCACACTATCATTACCATCCACGACAGCGCACCGCCTGCACGGGCGGTGTGTGGCTCATGGTAGAGCTCGCGGGGCAGAATTGCTCCAGGACTAAGCCAGTAAAGCCGGTGTATTTTTATTTCTACTTTGTCTTTGTTACAATATATATATTAATATATATATATATATATATATATATATATATATATATATATATATATATATATATATATATACGCGTATATACAACGGGCATGGTGGCGGGAGGCCGAAGGCGTGGGTATATAACTGAGAAGAAAAAACCCTTAATGAAAACAGCACAACGGACGATTTAATCTTCGACGTTACGGCCGGAGTCCGGCCTTCGTCAGGAAGAACTTGTACAGATGAACGCGGGTGGTATTTATACCACCCGCGTTCATCTGTAAAAGTTCTTCCTAACGAAGGCCGGACTCTAGCCGAAACGTCGAAGATTAAATCGTCCGTTGTTGCTGTTTTCTTTAAGGGTTTTTTCTTCTCAGTTATATACCCACGCCTTCGGACGGACGATTTAATCTTCGACGTTTCGGCCGGAGTCCAGCCTTCGTCTGTAAAAGTTCTTCCTGACGAAGGCCGGACTCTACCACCCGCGTTCATCTGTAAAAGTTCTTCCTGACGAAGGCCGGACTCCGGCCGAAGCGTCGAAGATTAAATCGTTCGTTGTTGCTGTTTTCACTAAGGGTTTTTTCTTCTCAGTATGAATATATATATATATATATATATATATATATATATATATATATATATATATATACATATATATATATATATATACATACATACATACATGCAAAGAGAGAGAGAGAGAGAAACGTAGCTCAGGATGCCGAAAAATATATACGACAGAAAAACGCATTTGGGACGGTTGTTTGGAGGTTTTAGAACATGATATTCGTAAAGTTCGACTGTCTACGCTCGATCACGGACTTCTAAAAGATTCGCGTTTATTCTAGCTTCGGAAGTAACTTTTATCATTTTGTACTACTTTCTTGCTCTTGAAAGTGCCTGCTCATCTTGCCCCGAGCGTGTGACGCTCGAACCTTCCTTGGGGAACTTTAGAGAGTCACGCACACTAGAGGAGCTGCGCGGGACTTCGTCGAGTCAGTCTCTCTCTCGCTTGCTGTTGCGCCGCCCAATGGCCCCCGCTGTTTTGCTGCCTCCACGCTCGTTGCTTATTTTGTTTGGCAGAAGTTCGGTGATTAAACCTTTATTTTCAGTTTACGGTTCATTACCTCGTCATCTTCATTCCTGACAATATTTGGGCCAAAGCCGCAATTCCTTCAGCCATTTGGCTTTTTTTTTTTTTTTTTTTTTTATGGAACCATCGTGCAGCACTGATGTCAGAATATCTACTTGCTGACTTAGCTTCGTGTGTGCTGCGGCTTGCAAGCTGCCGTGGATTTCGGTGGTAAATTGTCTATCATCCGTGTCAAAGTATTCGAAGTGAACCAATTAAAGCTATCTCTGTTCGGAAAGTCATACCAGTATATCGGCGACAAAGGCTTCCTCCAAAGAAGCTAAATAAATAATTGTCATCCGCTTAGTGTATCAGTTCGGAAGACAGCTTGTGCCACTTCGTGTTCATACTTCACGGAGCCCTTTCTTCTTATCTGCATTTCTGTGGTTGATCTGCAGTGCCTTCATCGGCATAAATCTTGGATTACATCTTTCAAGTCCGCTATTTCATCGCAAGGGCAGTGAAATCTAATTCTTGGCAAACATTGATCGTTCTTCTATGGGCAATTTTTCTGATTAGCTCTAGAATTGCAGAGCGTCAATATCCCCGGCAGCGGGGAGAAAAATGTTTCTCCGAAATTCTACCGGTAATCGCCTGAAATCAAGTGACAGCAGCAGGTGCAATCCTGTGTTTCTTATTCTCCCGGCATTTCGTGGAAGCACGTTTCATAGACGACGTTTCGTAAACACCCGTTTCAGGGACATGTTTCATCGACACGAACATGTCACTGACACGCGTTACGTGAATTGCACGCTGTAGGCACATTTGACCGCGTGCGTGTGACCCAGGCCCGCATTCTTCGACCCAGCCCACCCGTTCACGATTCTTCGCGGCGAGTCCGCGACGGCTCATTACAAAAATGTGAGATTGACGCTATGCGCCACACGTGTGTTAAATACAATTGGAGTGAACTTCACATATGTTTCTGGTTTGTTAGTTATGTACCCACAATTCATTTAGGACTGTTTTTTTGTGAGCAGGGTGTCACAAATGAAAATTTACGCGGTCTTTTTTACCACAAAAATAAACTAGGCATTGCCGAACGCTCATTCTCCGCCCAAAGGTAGAGCTAGAGGTCACAACCAGATGCCAAAGTTTCCGCCCGATCCGATTACTTAATCAAAAGTTTCAATGGGAAAATGGAGCCCATTTTTGCCCGTTTTCGGTTTCTGGTGCCATAGAGCCCCATGTGTTCGAAAACTCCGTCGACCACCATTTTCCCATTGAAAGTTTCAGAAAATCATTTATAACTTTTGATTAAGTTATCGGATCGGGCTGAAACTTTGGCATCTGGTTGTGACCTCTAGCTCTACCTTTGGGCGGAGAATTAGCGTTCGGAGATGCCTAGTTTATTTTTGCGGTAAAAAAGACCGTGCAAATTTTCTTTTGTGACAACCTGTACATGAACTGCATTCCGAACGCATGCTCAATGCGGCCAAAGAGATATCTGATTAATAAGAAATAATTACGTCTATAAATCGTATTTGGAATACATTTCAAGTAAACCTTTTTTTTCGCGAAGGGATGCCTTCTCTTTAGGTACTATTAATTGAGCTTAGGATCTCCGTTTATACAGCGCAAGCTTTGGCACCATGAGCTCTGAGCTGCGGTGTGTTAACACGCTCGACCACGGGTCGCCGTTGATTGAGGTGTCATAAAATGCCCCTAACACTTTTCTTTTGTCTGTTGCATAATAGGTTCTGAGGAATTTGAGTCCACAACTGAGGGGCTCTTGAACATTAGTACATACGACGGTTATGCCAAGGGTTACCCCCCGTTGCCTCGCCAATCCCTCAGACCCACAACAACAAAAACGAAACGGACTACAGGGACCACAGCCAAGAAAAGCGCGATTTCAACAACAGCCGGGGTCGCGACTATAACAGCGGCACCGAGCCACAGAACAGGAAAAACCGTATTTGTAGCGATAAATACCACAATTGGAGCAAGGGCTACAACAACGACTTCAACGCCGCCTGGAAAGGCAACAACAATGGCAAAGGCTGCAACAACAACGCAAACTACGTCATCTAGTAAGTGTCAGCAAAGCACGCCTCTCTCTAGGGAGCTCTCATAGCTTAGAGTGACTTCGGTGCCCTCAAATCGGTAGAAATAGAGGCTAAACTACATGTGTGAATAACCATCGAAACATTCCACGATTCGAACACGTAAGGGTCGTTCCTAATTATGGACATACGGGCGTATTTAAGGCATGCAAATCGTAAATGCGGTTCCGCTGAGGCTCGTTCATAAACTTGCGACAGCTTCTGACCGGATTCTTTACATCTTCTTGTTCTCCTTTAAAACGAGCGAGCACACTAACCCCAAACTCCCGGGTAGGTTGCAAACACTTGGGATTTCCGTATATACCTTTACATCCTCAGTCGCGTGGATGGTGCCATCTTGGAATCACGTGACGCTGTCGCCATTAGGTTGTTTCAACTCGTCGCTGCGCTCTCGCTCCGCGCCCTGGCGAATTCGTTGTATTCGTGTTATTCGACGCTTTTCACCACGATTTCTTGCCTTACACTGAAAAGTACAGCCCGATAATTATATGCACCACCTGATTGCATTACATCATGGTGTACAAGTTCATCGGATAATATTCGAGCACGATTCGACTATTTGTACCCTTCGGCAACCCGAATGCCTATGAGGATATCAGTGTAAGCACTGAGCAGGTATCAGTGTAAGCACTGAGCAGGTATCAGTGTAAGCACTGAGCAAAATTCACTAAGTAGATGACTAAGACAGCACGAGGGCTCAAGGGTCAATTATTTTGACAACTCAGGTTGCTTTACTAATAGATGCCATGCCTATCTCCCTCCTTTCCTCTCCCATCTTGTCCTTAACCTCATATAGTGATTTCTCCCCACCTCATGTGCCTTCCTTTCCTCCCTCTCACTCTCTTTCCGTCACACGTTCCCATTTGTCTCCCTTCACCCACCCCCTCCTTTGTCACGTGACTCAAAAAATCAGTCTTCAGAAAGAACTGCGTGATGACCCCCGGATAATTATGCCTAAAAACAAAACAGAAATCAATAGCGCGCAACCCATCGGAAAGAGCCATATTATGTTTCTCATCGCAATGATTTTGTACAAAATATGCCACTCCAGGAGAAACATTAGTGAGAATTCATTACTTTGATAAAACCATTGTATAGTAGAACGGGCTATCTGGAGAGAAATTGTGAGTTTGCTAAAAAAAAATGCTTGTTTTTTGCCTTTTCTGTGTAGAAAACTTTAACTTCCCTGCTTAGCACCTTTGGGCGATGCGGGGTAACATTTTATTAAAGAATAAAGAAAATAAACAATCGCTCGTAAGAACTGCATTTTATGCATAATAACACTTTGAAGGGTGGCTGCCCAATTATTTTGTTAACATAAGACAGCATAGGACAGCTTACATAATTGAAAGAGTTCGAAAAGACGTTGGCGCTGCGGTGTAACGCATAGTTGAAGCAATCGCGTTGACATCGTGTCTAGCACCTGACCTTATGCCTCAACGGATGAGAACTTTTCTGAGCATAGCACTATGAAAAACATTTCAGGCCACTGCTGCTGCAAACATGTTTACTTGAGACCCGGAAATTAAAAAAAATATAGATGTCCTTCATGGCCTGACAAAAAGAGACGAGATCATTTCAATGCCAGTACGTCTACTCGATCTCCCAGAGAGCGTACACAATATGATAATAATATGTTGACCAATATTTCTCACGTAGATTTTATTAATTATTGGCACTGGTGAACGCTGTCCCGCTGTGACTTACGAAACGTCAAACACACAAGTGCTTCGTAAAGGTATATTTTAGCGCAGATAAACGCGAAATATGAGGTTCTGTTGCCGTTGTTTCCGGTTTCCGGATGCAACCCAAACTCCGAGCAACCCCTGCCGCTCGAAGGACGCAAAAATATACGTAGAACAACGCCGAATGAGCTATCAATGGCCGAGGGGGCTAACGCGTCTCAGCCCGCAGCGTGGAGTGAAAGCTTGCGCGGTAGAACCTCCTGGGTTCTGTCCCCAACCCCTGCCCGTTTCGATCTGGATGAGTTTCGTACCGGCACGCGTTCGTGTGATCACCAGTGCGCGGCTCACGTCATAGACCCCAGTTTAGAGGTTTTACTGCACCGACTATGTTTCTCATCTACAGCTAAGTGTCAAGCTACCCTTCGAGGCGCAGCATCATCAAGCTGTCTAAACATACTAGCAACACAATTTGTTTTTGCCTCATGCGCACGGGATTTTTTAGGACGAGGTACAAAATCTTTACTCCGGTGCCCGGAGCGGGTTAGTTAAACAAAATATTTGGGAAGATAAGAAGACGGCCGAGACGCTGCGGTCAGACTAACAGTGGTCGGAGAGCGCAGCGCTTTTTTGTGTGACATAGCGCCTAAGCCTGTCGTCGTGGACGTCGCAAACCACCTGCCTTGGCGGAGCGGCGCGCCCCCTTTGGGTGTCGCACGGTACAAATACAATTCGGTCCTCATTATTGCCCTTTCTTTTGCAGGAACGCCAATTGCAAAGAACCCAATCCTTTGCGTATTTGGACGCCCACTCATAGTAAATCCCCAGGATGGCGTCTGCGACATCATTTTTTATGACTTCTTCTACTTTCCCGGTGAAGGCTCCTTTGTTGACATCAACCAAAATGGAATCAAAGTGTTTCTGGACTACGCTGGAAGCTACTCCGGTTCAACTCAGTACGGATTAGGGATAGAACAGAGGTAGGCTTAAGATGTGGCTTGGGTTCTAGAAACAATTCTCAACCAATTCGGTGGCTACAATAAGTGCCAGCTCTTCAAAAAGAGCCGGGAAAATTAGCACCTGCGCAAAAGTGAAACTTTGATCGTATTGCGTAATTAGGTGGTACATTTCCGTGCTTAATTTCAGGGCGTAACCCTATTCGAGGAAAAATAAGAGAGCAGCAATCTTTCTCAGGGTTAACGCAGGCGACCGAGTTAGCGATGATTTCAACCTCTGCAAGCTACTTCACGTTGGCGCAGCGCTAGGAGACGTCGTAATATGTCGCCTGCTCGCTGCACCCCTTTAGACATGGCGCCACAAGAATAGGCATCGACAACTTGTTTGATTGTGTACATGTCGGCAGTTGACGCTGAGAAAGTTTCTTGGTCTTATTTTAGAGCGCAGCTCTTAGGCGCCCGTTTCCGGCTTGAGCGTCGTTGCCGTCACTTGTGACCCGCACGTTGCATTATGGGACGTTTCCCATATTGACGCCCCCGCAGGGGGCACCTGTGAAAGCAGGTGTTTGGTGAGTGGCGTCACCACGGACCCCGAGCCATGCGGGTTCGCCCGCCCACGTCTGGCTGTGCGTGGCTCTCCCGTGTCTGGGGAAAAGGGCATCCTTGTGGTTGAGCCGAGCCCGGGGTAGGTTTGGACCCTTCGGGAACCCTCGGGCGAGGCAATACACCACTTCGGCCCCCGCTTCTCATAGACGGGAGTCCTGGTAAGGCCCGGCCAGGATGATTCAGTCTAGTCGCCACTCCTTCTACTATCCCGTCTCTTCTTTCACCTTTGTCTTCTCCTTCTTTTCACTCTTCTCATTTCTCTTCTTTCCTTTTCAACTTCTTTGGCGGCAAGGGCTAACCTTGGGTGGCGATAGATTCTCTTGTCTTGAACCACACTTGGTTATAGCGCCTTGGTAGTACTGGCAGAGCAACGTACTCAGACAAGCCCTGACTGTTATGAGGTGCTGCCTGTCCCCTTGTTGGGCTCCGTGGTGGGCGGTACGCCACGGGTACTGAATTTTCTCTGCCTTCTATGGCGTCCTCTACCAAAACCTCTTCAGGACAAGTCTCCAAGCGGCCTTATCCTGAACTAACCAAAG
The DNA here is from genome assembly GCF_016920785.2 of Ixodes scapularis. Taxonomy (NCBI): domain Eukaryota; kingdom Metazoa; phylum Arthropoda; class Arachnida; order Ixodida; family Ixodidae; genus Ixodes; species Ixodes scapularis. The sequence continues at coordinate 3,859,439 of NW_024609855.1, read as the reverse complement.
CAAAAGATGTTGAACCTGCAACCTTCACAAGATTCTTTGTTACTATTCTGAAGATGAACAGCGCCCCGTGGGAAAAATGTCTCCTTTCGTTGTGGCAAAAGTTCTTGAGAATTTGATTGGGCATAATTACAAAGCAAAAACGATGCACTCCGGTGATCTCCTCGTCGAAGTGAACACTAAAGATCAAAGCATGGCGCTCCAGAAACTGTCCCGCATCGTAGTTGTCCGAGTAGCAGCTGCCCCAGACCGCACACTGAATACCATTCGAGGGGTGCTCTCCGAGGACGACCTCCTACACTGTAGTGAAGAGGAAATTCTCGAAGGCCTCCGACCGTCGGCTGTCGTTGCTGTGAAGCGGATCATTTTGAAACGAGATGGTGTGGAAACTCCAAGTAAGCATGTTATTCTCACGTTCGAAAGACACACCCTCCCAGCATTCGTGAAGGCGGGATACCTCCACTGCCGTGTCCGACCGTACGTACCAAATCCACTGCGGTGTTTTTGGTGCCAGCGGTTCGGTCATGGCGCTCGGAGCTGTCGAGGTAAGGACATCTGCGCATAGTGTGGGAGCACTGATCACGTTGCTGATATCTGCGAGAGTGAAGTGAAGTGTGCTAACTGCGATGGTGCACATCCCGCCTACGCGCGCGCATGCCCCATATGGAAACAGGAGAAAGAGATCCTTTCGTTGAAAGCCAAGGACAACCTGTGTTACCCCGAGGCCAAGAAGCGCTATGCTTTCTTGGCAAAGGGGGGCTTGCTCGAGGTGGTGCGTAGGGGGCTTGCACCACCTTCCGAGCCTCGACCCTTCCAGGTTCCGTCTGGAAACCGGGGGGCAGTAGCTCAGCCCCCACCTACGAAGAAACCAGAGGTGGCGGCATGCCCTCCACCTCAGGGAGGTGGCACTGGTGCCCCTCCCACTCAGAGGGACAGGCTGTCAAACGACATGCCTGCCCTAATTACTCGGTCTCCTCCTAGGAGGAAGGAGCGAGCCCCTCGCCCCAAGCCTCCCGAGGAGCCGTCCACATCTAAGGAGCAGCAGGCCCTTTCTGCTAGCTCCACCGTCTCACCTGAAGAGGAGCGGATGGATGTGAGTGAGTCCCCTCCCATCCGTTTGGCTCCTCCTGTTGACTCAAAACTAAAGAAGTCATCCGAGAAGAAACCGATACCACGGGTAACCCCGCCCAAGCCGCCCGAGGGCGTCTAGACAGGAACCCCTTTTAACATTTCCACCATAAATAGTTATAGTTTCATGCAATGGAACTGCCGAGGTCTCCTTTACAACATTGACGATGTGCACTTTTTTCTTGATGAGCTGCGAACTCTAGCAGTCGCTGTGCAGGAGACTCATCTCAATAGCAATCATATGAACATGTTTCGTCGTCACCATGTTTTTCGAAAAGACCGTACATCATCTCATTCTTCGGGTGGAGTGGCTGTTGTGGTACGAGGCGATATTGCATGCACGGCAGTTCCTCTTCGCTCACCCCTGGAGGCTCTTGCAGTGCGTATTCTTGCAGATCGTCTCATTACTCTTGTCTCCCCTTACCTTCCTCCAGATGTTCCGATTGACTTTTACGATTTGCAGGACCTGCTGAACCAGCTGCCGAAGCCCTTTTTAATCTTAAGGGATTTTAATGCACACAACCCCTTATGGGGAAGTGCTCGGTTGGACAATCGTGGAAAGGTCATTGAACGTTTTTTACTTTCATCTTCACTATGCTTTTTAAACAGCGAACAACCAACATTTTATAGTGCGAGCCATAACACTTTTACATGTATAGACTTGTCTATATCATCAGCTACACTATTTCCTTGTTTTTCATGGAAGGTTTTAGATGATCCTCTTGGCAGTGATCACTTTCCCATCGTTTTAGAAAGTCATATTCCATTACCCACTATTTTAAAGGGAATTCCCCGATGGAAACTTGATGAGGCTGACTGGGGACTGTTTCAACTGGAGGCCACACTTGACCCGTTAATGCTTGAGAGTATGACACCAGAGGAGGCTACTTTATATGTTACCGAGCAAGTCATAAATGCGGCACATCACTCTATTCCCAAGACATCCACAAACCTCCCAAAACGGTGCAAGCGGTGGTGGACCCAGGAGTGCAGCACAACTAGACGAAACCAGAAAAAGGCATGGGACACCTTTCGAAGGTATCCGATTCCCAGAAACTTGGTGGAGTTTAGAAAAAGAAAGGCGAAGGTTCGGTGGACACGAAAGCAGGCAAAACGGACGTCCTGGAAGAAGTATGTATTTTCCCTGAGCAGCACTGCCTCCGCAAAAGAGGTGTGGGACCGCTACTGTAAAATTAGGGGTGACTACAGTGGCTTCATTGTTCCTCCTCTCTTCACCCCATCTCCTGCATCGTTAAAGGATATAGGAAATGCCCTCGGCATGCACTTTCAGGGTGTGTCTTCCTCTGATAACTACAATGCTGCTTTTAAGCTGTTCAAGAGGAATGCAGAATGTCAGCGACTGAAGTTATCAGGTGCAGATTCTGAACCTTACAACAAACCTTTTACGGTTTGTGAGCTAAGACTGGCTCTTGACACCAAAAAACAATCCTCACCAGGTCCCGAATCTGTCGACTATGAAATGCTTCGTCGACTCTCCTTAGAATCGTTTGAACAGTTGCTTAAATTCTTTAACCGCCTCTGGGAAGACTCCTACTTTCCCGACGCATGGAAAGGTGCACATGTCATACCCTTCCTAAAACCAGGAAAGGACCCCTCATGTCTATCAAGTTACCGCCCAATCGCACTCACTAGCTGCCTGGGTAAGACATATGAGAGACTCATTAACAGGCGACTTGTATATTTTCTTGAAACTAACAATAATTTGGATAAGTATCAGTGTGGTTTCCGACAGGGTCGGTCCACTTTGGATCACCTGGTACGCCTTGAAACCTTAATTAGGGAAGCATTTGTAAACAGGCAGCACTGTGTTTCTGTATTTTTTGATTTAGAGAAAGCATACGACACTACTTGGAGGCATGGCATTCTTCAGGATCTCCTTGCCTATGGAGTACGAGGTCGCATGCACCGTTGCATTAAAGCTTACCTAACGGGACGAACTTTTGAGGTTCGGTTGGGCACCACTCTGTCCGATATCTTCGAACAAGAAAATGGGGTATCGCAGGGAGGCGTCCTTAGTGTCACACTGTTTGCCGTCAAGATCAATACGATTACTAAAGTGATACGACGTTCCATTGCATATTCGCTCTATGTCGACGACCTGCAGATCTCTGCTTCCTCTTGCAATCCTTCTAGCTGTGAGCGCCAGCTGCAGCTAGCAATAAGTAAAATCAGCAAATGGGCAGATGAAAATGGATTCCGGTTTTCAGCTGAGAAAACTGTTTGCGTACCCTTCTCTCTCCGGCGTGGGATATCACTAGATCCTGGCTTAGAAATAAACCAAACTCCTATAGCTGTTAAAGCTGAACATAAGTTCTTGGGCATTATTTTCGACAAAAAGTTACATTTTAACTCCCATATACAGCAACTAAAAAAGAAATGCTTAAGATCCCTTAACATTCTCAAAGTTTTGTCTCATAAAACATGGGGTTCAGACAGAAAGGTTTTGTTACGCTTGTATAACTCTCTGGTGTGATCCCGTCTTGACTACGGTGCCATAGTCTATAACTCGGCGCGACCATCCTCGCGGAAAATGCTGGACCCTGTGCACCATCTTGGCTTGCGGCTCGCCACGGGCGCCTTCCGTACGTCTCCTGTACTTAGCTTGTATGTGGAATCTCACCAGATGTCCCTTGCCAAGCGACAGCAGTATTTAGGCCTGAGTTATGCTTCCCGGATTACGTCTGACCTCGACCATCCAACCTTTACTACTTCGCAGCGATCTCGGTACGCCCGTCTTTTCGAGCACAAGCCGAGGACGGTTAGACCTTTAAGTTTTCGTGTGGGAAGTGATCAGGAATCTCTTGAACTCGACCTTAATGGGATAGAACTCCTTAAGAAGCCTCTACGTATTGCACCTTGGGAGCTGCTTCCAGTTTTTTCCGACTGGACGTTTACACGGTTCAGCAAACATAGTATTTCGCCACTTATTATTCAGCAAGAATTTGCTGAGCTACAAAAAAAATACAGCAACTATGTTCACCTTTATACTGATGGATCCAAGAACTCCTCCTCCGTAGGAACTGCCGTTTACCCTGAAGAATTTACAAAGGCCCAACGACTCGAAAGCATGGCTAGTATTTTCACCGCAGAGCTCTATGGCGTATTGATGACTATTGAATACATTATGGCAAGCAAAACCATGAAAGCTGTTCTCTTTGTAGACTCACAGAGTGTTGTTTCAGCTCTCTGCTCAGTAAAAGATACAAAAAATAAGCTAGCCCAATTAGTGCGATTTAAAATCAATTGTTCTTTAGTTCATGGCCACGATATAAAGTTTTGCTGGATCCCCAGTCATGTTGGACTTTTGGGCAATGAAAAAGCAGACCAGTTGGCTACCTCCACAAAAAATCTCACGGTGACCTCTACTGGCCTACCCTATCAAGATGTGAAGCCCTTCATTAAAAAAGCACTCCTCCGAACGTGGCAGTCTGAATGGGACCAAGAAAGTGAAAATAAGCTCCATGTGGTAAAACCAGGTTTAGGACTGTGGGAGAGTGCATCTCATGAGAATCGCTTCATAGAAGTACTCCACTGCCGCCTTAGAATTGGACACAGCTTCTTGACACATGGGCATCTCCTTTGTGAAGGGGATGCTCCAGTCTGTGAGCACTGTGGCGAATCACTAACGGTGCTTCATATTCCATGGCTCTGTTCAGGTCTTGAGGAGAACCGACGTGCTTGCTTCCAGGAATTTTTCACATACAATATCCCTTTCAATCCTGCACTCTTAGTGGGTGAGCATCCTATCATTCCCTTTAATCGCGTAATTTCATACTTCGAAAAAAAGTGTTTCTTTACGTCAATTTTAACTTCCATATCCCTTTTTTCATCTTCTACCAATAACAAAACTTTTGTTGCAAAGCTGATTTCACAGTGAGCCTTCCAAGACTATTACTCTGAGCAACATTATTACATCTGTTTGGCGCAGTATGGCCTTCGTCGCTTTTGCGCCAGTAAACCACCAATACTAACCTAACCATATTGACGTCACATGTTACGTTACATGTGACGTCACGAGAGTCACCAGTGACGTCACGAGCGTCCCGCGCGTTGCATTACGGGAAAGGTCTCATAATGACGTCACACGTGACGAGCGTCCCGCGCGTTGCATTATGCGAAACGTGCCATAATAAAACGCGCGGGTCTCACTCGTGACCCGCGCGTTGCATCATGGGACGCTTTTTGTGACATCACAAGTGACGTCAGGCGTGATGTAACGAGGGTCATGAGTGACGTTGCTAGTGTCACAAGTGACGTCACGAAGGTCACTCGTAACGTTCACGACGAAGGTCACGACCTTCACAGTGAAGGTCACAACCTTCACGAGACCTTCACGAGTGACGTCACGTGGGTCACTATGGCAACGTTATTATATTAGCGCAGTTACGGAACTCCTCATAGACGCTGCATGCACCAACAGTACCTCCCCCCTCACTCACCACGACTCGCCTGGCGTCACTCGACGCGCCGCCGGACGGCTCCTTTGATAACTGCAGTAAATTCTATGAGAATCGGGATACGTACGTTTCGACGTCACTATAACTGTACTAGAACCCTCAGTTGGGAAACTCACCATTGAAACCTGGGCCACTGGCGTCGAACGAGACGGAGCTAAATACGACAACAGCGCCACTCTTTATCATTTGCCTTTACTGTGGTCACCTTGAACTTTTAAAAAGCATGATTTTGCGTAAAAACCAACAGCAAAAACTCTTCTTGTGGTAACTTTTATCGGATTTTAGTAAAAAATGAGGGGCGCGTGATGTTTTCTAAGGTCTTTAGTTTGCAAGGTTTTTCAGCACAATTATTATTGTTTTTATACAACCATGCCTCAGCGGTGATTTCAGGTAGCGCGTCCCGACCTAGGCGTATCTTAACTTCCGTGCTATTTCGCGGCGCGTCCGCTTGGGAGACGGCGGTGGCACCCCTGAAACCCCTTCCACCGCATTTATCTCGGCTCCTAAATGGCCGATTAAAGCCCAAATAGATGGAACGTGCAGTTCCTCGAGTACCCGCTGCGAGAGAAATGGCGGCGTTGTGATTGCCAGTAGCTGGGCTCTCGATTACGAATCGGTGCCACTATTTCAGAACGGGCTCTGTGAGAGTTTCCCAACTGAGTGGTTCCAATAACGTTTGTACGTTTCGAAGAACGGCGTCGACATCGCGCTCCAGCTCTGCTTTTTGAAACGCACAGTTATGAAACGAAAATCTAGATGGCGCTTTGAACGACGGGAGACGGGTTGAAGTGAGGGTGGGGGGGGGGGGGGGGTGTACTCCCTTCCGCGGGAGTTCCACAACTGAGGTAATCTAGTAACGTTGACTATGGCCACGAGGGTCACTATGGTCATGATTGACGTGACGGGGGGAGGAAAAGAGGGAGAGGAGGAGGGGAAAGAGGAAGGAAGGAGAATGAAAGGAGTAGGAGGGAGGAGGCTCATGGAGGAGGAAAGAAAGGGAGGCAGAAGAGGAGGGTGGGAAAACGAGACTCTCCTCCTCCTCCTCAAAAGCTGCGCTCTAATTCGGCATTACGGCGAGTTGTCAATGTCTTTCATTCTTTTGGCAGAATGGAAGCTACGCCCTGAAATTTTAGCAGGTAAAATGGGCTACCTAAATGCAGACTCGGTGAAAGTTTAAGCATTTATTGGGCGGTTGATTTTTTCTTTTTTCATTTTTTTCAGCCACTGTTTTTTTTCTAGACACTATACACTCTAGAAAAAGACAATATGGTCTTAAACAGTTCAAGGCAGCATATGGTCCTCAGAACTCCCATTTGCCGCCCAAGGGACCTTCTGACTCGAGCTAGGTACCAAGCGCAAAAACTAAGGACTAACTGCATTCGGCCGGAATTAACGGAAAGGCTTTCGGCTACAAAAACAGCCATTAGCCCTCCTAAGATAGGGTGCAATTGTATGTTTAAGTACTGAAAGGCAAACCGATTGCTTGCCGGGAAGACAGCTAATATTTCGCTCATATTGGGGATTGGTGCGACGTCGCAGCCACAATTCGGACGAAACGGGCACTTGTATGTAATCTCTAACTTGAGGGGAGACAATACCCAAGGGGGTCAACTTTTCAACCTATATGCCTTCATATAAATGAAATTTACGGTAAATACTGGCCGTTGCAAGGCAGAATGCAGTGCAAAGTTTCACCTGTGTACGTAAATTGAACAGTAAATTGAAGCCGTTTTATCAGGAATACACTGATGTTTTTTAAAAACTTTCGTTGGAAGACTAATGTCATAACCATGATTTTTCTAGGCTAGATATGTAGCAGAATGCCTGCAGATCTCAACTGGGAAAACAAAATTTCCAAAAAGTAATTTATTGTAAGGTAACATCGCAGTTAAAACTCAAATAAATGTTTTGCCTTTTATGTTGTCAACAAAATCTTAACATCTGTTAATTAACTCATCCACAAAGTAAAAAAAAAAGCCAAAACAATTCCACAGTTGCATGTGCTATAAAAGTCTAGTTAGGAAAAACAATGAGTGAGTTTTTTCTCTAGTCCCATTACCAAACGATAATTTTCCTAACCTAAAATTTACGTCAGAAAGTGGAACGGAAAAAAGAGCGCTCAGAGTGCCCCAAATCCTACCTTTTCTTTAGCTTCGGTGGATCGAAAATGATTTATAATATTTTAACTATGTTGTGTAAACTAATGAAACTTTCTGGGAATACTCTCTAGATGCAAATGGATGTAAATATTGTATTTTTCAAGATCTACGTTGTTTTGCGAAATTTGTTCTTTCTGGGTTGTTTTACCCCTTCAAAGGTGCACTGACCTCAGTGCCGTGTGTGAATCAGAGTACACGAGTGTTTTGTCATTCGTTACGCCTACTATGCGTTTACATTTGACAAATTCCACTGTCGTTATCTGCCTTCGCGCAAACCTAATTATTCATCCCAACGTAATATCTCTGAATACTAACATTTTTTTTTAACTAAACAACTCCAAGTGTCTATAGAAGACGCGATTTCAGCAGCAGGGTCTCGAAGCCAAAGTGAATGGCTACCTCGATGCCTAAAACAAAGTTTCAGGTAACAACTCGAGACTCCTCCCCGCTTCTCCCCCCATAGCTAACATTTCTTTATAGTCCTATGACGAACTCAAAAATGGCGAAGAATCATTCGATACACGATGCACTTAGAAAGCAGATTCAGGGACAATGTCCAGGCGCCTTCATGTCATCGTCGCTATTTCAGATAGCTTTCAAGATCACCTACGAAGAACGAACTCAACGCGCGCGAACGTTAGCCATCACAACACCGTGGCGAATTTAAAAAAGGAACGCGAAATAAGAAATAAAAAGAAAACAAACAAAAAACTATCAACGTTAAAAAAACAGCGCGTGTTTTTAAAGCAAAAATGCTCCCATTACTTTTTTGTCACGGGATACGCACGTCACTTGACAAGGGGTAACGGGCTGCGTCGTCTTCCCTCTCGTCAGTCCGAATCGCATTTGGTTACCATTTCTAAATTTGAAACCGAGGATTCTAGACTCTAGGACGTGACAAGAAGTTGCTTGCCACGTTCTAAATGCATTTCCCAGCATTATGTTCTTACCGCTTCCAGGTTGGCTGTCTGGAACCATTAAGAATACGCCTGAAGAAAGCAGACTTCCGAAATGGCTTTGTATTAAGAAACTTCCGAACCAGACGGAATTCTTTGGTCGCTCACCCGTCACCTAACTGTTTTTGGAGATTTATGTTTGTCATTTGTCCCTCTTGTTCCCCCTTCTCCAAGAATTGTTTTCGTCAATACGAGGCGTTCCTTATCTAGGGAGTTAGTTAGAGCAAATGCATCGAGACTTCCTTCTATAGAGAAGATTTTTTGAACTACTTAATACCTACACCAAGGCTAGAATTTTAATACATCTAGAACACACACAAACAAAAAAGGTGTGTCCCGCGTCAGAGGAGAAACTGATGGAGAGGAAGGTATCAGAACGCCCGGGGGCGCTAGAGGGCAGTGCATCGACAGGAATACTTAGTGGGTGGACACAGATACGTGCCTTAGTCTCTACTCGCTCATCGAACGCGTTTTGACCCCAAACCCTGGCATCCGACTTTTAGCGTTTGAACGAGTCTACTTACTTGACTTTATTGTCAGATCTCTGCTCACTGGCATCTCCGTGCGCGTTCGTCTGCTTCTCCCTTGAATTTTCTTCTTGTTTAGACAATCGCCCAAAGCTGTCTGGTGTAGATACTTATTCTGCTAATTTTCTGGTAATAAGGCAATAACCCAGTTTGTTATGGCCCCTAAACAAATAAAAACGAAAGAAAACGAACAATGAAAAAGGCCGTATAGAGTTTCATTTGTTAATGCGGAGCGCAAGTTCGTCTGCTTCTTTTGCAGAAATGTGGTGACGTCATAACGCCGAGCCCTGATTGCTTCTGAATGAAGGATAGTGGGTAGACCTCAAGGCAGCTTGCTTCGAGGTCTACCCACTATCCTTCAATCAGAGCCAATCAGAGCTCGGCGTCTTTCTGGCGTCCCCCCAACTTCTGCAAAAAAAAAGCAGACGACTTGCTGTACGCATTGATCAAATTAATAAATAGAAACTATGTCGTTTCACCGATAATATAGTTGGATAAAATCAATACTTGCTTTTAGGAGAGTTAAAGGAATGCTGAGCTAAACATTCTACTGTTCATATTCAGTGGTTCTCGATCTTTCCTCGAGCCAGCAGCAGCCCCTGTGCTCGAGCACAAGTAACGAAAGTGACGTCCATAGTCCCCCGTTCACGCTTAAGACGACAGCGAAATGTGTGGGCTCCAGGGAAACGAAGAATAAAGACAAGGTATTCTTATCCGCCGCTGGCTCTTGTGTAAAAGGTAGGCGGTTAATTGGCCTAACAAGCACGTTGCTTTCATTGCAGGGATGAAAAACCTGTTTTTATTTTCTTTCTGTCAGGATACCTTACGTGCCTCTTAAGCGTGAATGGGGGCCTATGATGACAAGTTCGTTGCGTGTGCTCGCGCACACCAACGGCTGCAGGCACGTGGAAAACTATTAAGCCACGCTGCAATATTTAGTTTTGTATTCCTTTAAGTAGGAGGCAAAACAAGGTTATCTATTAACATATTTGAGGACATAAAGTTTGTGTAAGAGCTACACGCGCTCCCGGCTGCATTTTGTTTAGGTTTCTCGTTCAAATAATAAACATATTCATTTAGCGATGTGTTGGTTGATTGAGAAAGTGACTGATGAAAAGAGTGGGGAAGTAAGCGAGCGATTGACTGATTAATTGATTTATTGATGAGTGACCTTAGACTGGGCTTCGGACTTAAAATTGGTATAATAATCACTAACGAAAATTCACACCAGTTTCATTTCCCACAGCAGTGCCCTCGATGCGTACAACGACCTTAATACATCAGCCGGTATAGACGGATTTGAGAAAATCTGGAAGAAGAACATTCGCCACTATGGGCTTCTCAAGTTCCCGGTGCACGATGCCTGGGTGACCAGCAAAGAAATTGTCGACAACTACCATCTGGTGCTGAATGTATGCCACAAATACTTCCACTTTGACTGCACTGTAGAAATTCGTGGCCTAGATCGCGTTTTCAACTGGAATGTTTAGAATCCTATCCTGTCCATAGACCAAAATTTTTCTCGAAGTCAAAAAAAAATTACGTCGCAGGAGCCGATGTTCCATGCTGCCTTATGTCGCGTTCCTGAGTGGGTGGTGGTAAAAGTTTCGGATAAAGGTATGGGCGACGCAAGGTATCGCTGTTTCTGTGAAGCCGCCTTTCCTGGATGCCGAAGCTACAGTAGATTGTCAAGCGAGAGAGCGAGTTGCCGTAGAACTGCTGTATGTTATGTCCACTAGCGCAGTCGAGGCACCTCCGGGATTGTAGCCGGCAACAGAATGACACATCGATGACGTAAGCAGGTGTAAGTCTAGGGACCTCTTATCAGGACGCAGTAAACACACCATTTGCACACAGGAACGTGTCTTCTAGTTCAAGCACGATCTCTCGAAAGGTCCTGCACGCTAAAATAAGGAGGTAGAGGGCACTCTCTTGAGGGGAGTCAAACGACGCCCCAAATATAAATCCACCGGGGAGTCATCTAATCCCCCTAAATCGGAGACTCACAGTATTGTTGTGAGTCCCGGTATAGGGGGTCATTTGTCACCCCAGTCGATTTCTCCGCGGGGTATCCTCTGATACCCCTTACTAAGTGGTCTGCTCGTTTCACCAAGTTACGCACTAAAGTGATCCTCAAAATAGATCAAACTGAATAAGCTTTACACTCATGCGAAGCGCACTGATATCTACTGGGGGACTGAATGCCACAATGAGCAAACTGGTATCAGAGCGGCATATGTACAGAGTTTTGTCATTAATTGGTAAGAATAGGGCAAAAATAAGGGCAAGTCATTGGCCGAAATTGTTTCAATGACAATGGGGACGATGATTGACTGCGCTCGTAAACAACCGCTAGCCACAAACATACCCCCTAGCGGAAACAATGAGCTCAACAAATTCCCTAAAATCACAATTTCTAGGTAACTATGTATTTGAGTATTTATTTCAGCAAGGAAGAGTGAAAATTTAAGATTCTTCATAAACAAAAGTGTAACACACGGGACGTCGTCGTCACGGCGGCACTCAGAACGCACTGAATCTTTTTGACCGTAATTTCTTTAACCAAATTTCGTTAATCTTTGTTTTGATTGCGCTCGCGGCCACGGCCAGTGCCGCGGCAACGAAATTAAGGCATTAACGAAATTACAGCACTGAGCTTATTTCGCTGATCTTGCCTTTATTCGCACTCGTGGCCGCGGGCGCTGCCGCGATCACGACGGAGCGGACGGTAAAAACAACGGATTCGACGTCTTATGAGTTTTGACCCGAGACCCGAACGTGCGCCGTATATATTCACTATTTCGCCTTTTGTTGCAGGACATTTTTCTCGTTAATGTCACCTCTACTCTTTCCGTAAACACACCCAGCACCTTGAAGGACTGTTCGAACATACAGCGGAGTGCTATAAGCACAGCGCTGGCTTCGCGCTAAGCGCGTACTGACAGGAGCGTTCACCAGCTTTTGTATAGCACCGTCAAAACTGCTGCTCATTGCACGGCGATAAGTAGCTGACAGCACGTAAATAGCGCTGCATCAGCGCTTCACTGCATGCTAGAGCCAGCCTTTAAACTTTCCTTTTCAACCAATTTCTTACAATAACACATTCAGGGAATTTCAGCCTCCTCTAGAAGCAAAACAATACCTGCGCCGCTCTACGCGCAGCACCAAGCTCATTTGTAGTTCGCAAGTTCATCACGACGGGAATATGCAGCGCTAGAGGCGACGGCGACGTTTTTGCTGCTCCATTCTGGCTCCCGCCGGCTCCTTCCATTGACCAAACTCTCTCAATATAAGGCTCTCACTGTTATGAAGTCATAGGGCTTGTCAGGGAAGTGAGCGACTGAGAGGCTGCGTAACTCTTCCGAGTGCTGGTTTGAACGGCAACCAGGACGCTGGCTCCTTTTTTTTGTTTTTGTTTCTTCGACGTTCGCCGAAGGTAAAATCTTCCGCGAACGTCGATCCGCCGAAGGTTTTTCTGCGTAGCGTCGGTACGTTGTTGATCTTGAATCCAGAGTTGAGCGAGCTCGCGAGCTTCTTCAGCTAGTTGAGCAACAATCTGGGCGTCTTGGCTCCCATTGTCAGCTGGTTCGTGGGGCAGCATCGCGTCGATCATGGTCGTTACATTTCGGCCACGCATGAGCTGAAACGGTGTTACTCCGATGGTCTCTTAAACCACCGTGTTGTAAGCAAACGTGAAGCAGGATAACACCTCGTCCCACGTCTTGTGCTCTACGTCGACATGGAGATCATGTCGGCAATTGTTTTGTTTGGCCTTTCCGTTAGCCCATTTGTCTGTGGATGGTACAAAGTGGTTCGACGGTGGCTAGTGCTACTGAGACGAAGGATTTCTTTCGTCAGCTGAACCATGAAAGTTGATCCACGGTCTGCAGTGAGAACTTGGAAGCGCCTTGCCGGAAGACAATGGACTCGATAAAAAACTTGACGACTTCCACTGCAGTCCCTGAAAGAAGGGCTTTCGTTTCGGCGTACCGCGTGAAACAATCTGTGGCGACAATTATCCAGCGGTTTCCCGACGTTGACGGCGGAAAAGGATCAAGTAGATTCATTGCGATCTGCTGGAAAGATGGAGTAGGAGGAGGAATTGGTTGCAGGAAACCGGCCGGCCAAGTCGGAGGTTTCTTGCGTCGCTGGCACTCGTGGCATGATCGAGTGTCTAGGTGGACGGTTTCGAGAAGCTTGGGCCAGCAATGCCTTTCCCGAATATGGACCAGTGTCCGACTGTAACCAAAGTGACTGGACGTCTGGTCGTTGTGACATGCTTGAAATGTTTCCTCTCGAAGGTCGATAGGGCTAACCATCAGCCACGGTGAGTTGTTGGCTCCGAAGTTCTCATTATAGAATACACCTTGTCGAATGGCGAAGGTCTGCAGGGCTCGTGAGGAAACACGTGGCATGGTACTCCAGCGCCCTTCGAGATGCTCTCTTAGGGCGCGCTGCTCAGGATAGTCTCGTTGACGTCGTACCATGTCATCGGTGTTCAGTGCGCCTAGTAAGCACTCGCCGTCATCGCCGTCACTGCTGCCGGGAGGTATCTTGACTGGGACTCTGGACAGGCAGCCGGCGTCGGTGTACTTGCGGCCTGAGTTGTAGACCACGGTCATGTTGAACTCCTGTAGCGAGGTGTCTTCAAGGGTCCTTGAGGTTCGCAAGCCAGCAGAGCGAGTGGTGGCCCGTGACTACGCGGAACAGGCTCCCGTACAAGTATGGGCGAATCTTCGTGATTCATCGTGGGCGTCCCTGTGAAAAGGTATCGGAGTCCGGGGTGCGAAGGGCAGTGATACGACGACAGAAGCGGCCGGGGTTTGCGACTGGTTGGCCATCGTCGCTTTCTTCGCCTTGGGCTTGTCCTGCAGCAACCCGTATTCAGGATCCTCTCCTTTGGTGCTGCGGCTGGTCCAAGCTTCAGGTTCCGAGTAGAGTGGCCTTCTAACCGGGCTTAGAATCGGACTTGCACTGCGGGTCGTTGGAGGGGTATCATGCACGGACATGTAGTACCCCGCATCTCCACCAAAATGTCACAGGTGGTGACCAAAATAACAATAAATAAGCAAGAAGAAAATAAACGTCTAATGTGGCAAACTTGTGCCCAAAACAAAAAGGAAACTGACGAGAACAACAAAGCGTCGCAGGCGTCGAAGTCGGCGTAACAGCAGGATAGAACGCTGGGGTGAGACTGACTCCGGCTCGCCACGCGGAGCACGTTTTGTACGGGCGTGGGTTTCTGGAACATTCGGCCTACAACGTTCGGCGGGTTGAACATTCGTAACGGGGTGAGACGAGAAAGTTCTCGAACTTGCGAGAAAGTGTAAATAGAATACACGTCACTCCCACGAATCGAACATTGACTCTTCGCGTGGAAGGCAAGCACGATAACCTTTAGGCCACAGTCGCGCTGCCTACTTGGCCAGATGCACGCGCGGTAATATGCACTCTGAAATATCCAGTGCGTCTACTTTCCTCTAACGCAATTTGGAGCGCCAATCACTTGCATCCAGGAAATAAACTTGGCGAATGGCGAGGCTGTAAACATGTTTGACCCTTGAAGTATACACTGCGTAGCTGTACGGAGAAGACGTTTTACGCGCTTTCCTCACGTTCTGTGTCGCTGCATTGTCAATCATTTTTAGGTACAACCACATTTACAGATTCGTCATTCGTGGAATTTTCTCTTTAGGTTACAACGGTTGGCTCCTTCGTGCGCTTTGTGGGAAAGTATGAACGCTCCAGATTTCTAGGGTATACGTATATATTTATTTCTTTGAGGGAGCATTTCCCAATGACGAGTTAATTCTTTCTATACCTGAACCTAACAAAAAAGTGATTCAAATTTGATTGAGAGGGTAGCGCTGTTGCGGAACACTGCGAGGACAATGAACACCGCATCGACTTTGAAAATACCAGAATCCTGGGTGTAGAAACCAACGTGCGGCAACGGCTCTTTATTGAGTCATGGCGCATACAGACCACACCAGGAAATGTTAATCGATCCTCCGGCACCTTGCCCTCAGCATACGTCAATGGACTACGACACTTAGAGGAGACACCAAAGAAACAGGCCCCTAACATAGAGGAAAACGAAGATGCTGATCCTCGTTTTTAAATAACCAACTTTGAAGAAAACGAAGGTACCGCACCTGGCTTGAAAACTAACCACCGTGAAAAACGAAGATGCTGCCGTACATTCACCGCAGAAGAAAAGAAAGAAGCTGCTTCTCCTTTAAATAGCCCCCCTGAAAAAGGGGCCGAGACGGCACCGAAACGTTGGGAACCTACGATCTTTTAGGAATTGGTTGGCGTTTGCTCTTTATTTATTTCTAAGATTTCATTATTTGTCTCGGTGCGTCCGGCAGTGTGCGGCAAGATGCTAGCCACACTCCGTCAGTAACGGCCTTCAGGACATGTGTGGATTAAAGCATTAAAACGCTCCTTCACGCTACAGTCGCACTGCACCCTCAAAGACATTTGCGCTCCAAGAGGCGGCGGAATTTCGCCCTACACTACCTTGCACAGGAAAAGAAGAAATGAACATCGAGTAAAAATTGAGTTTCCCAAGGACCCCATGAAACTATATTCCGTGCACCATTATTCATGCAATGCTCGAATATCTGGATTGTGTTCAATATTAAATATCCAGTACACTGTCTGCTACCTAAAGAGTAATTTTTTGAACTGTCACTTTCACAACCGCAAACCACAGCGCGTCCTCACCAGTCGAATGAGCTTGCAGCTCTCCTATCACTCCAATAAAAAAAAAAACAAATTCTTATGTACCTAAAATATTGTTACCAAAAGTGCTTTTGAGGTACAGAAGGAGAGAATACACAATCTATTGAGTAGCCGTTGGACACTTTGCTATCCGTATATTCACTTCTTTTTCTTCGTTTTCTTACACTTTTTATATGTCTTACCAAGGTGCAAGCATCATACAACTTCAAAAGCGTTAATTTCATTTCATTACACTCCTCTTATTTTTTTATTTTCGCGCATCATTCTATTATTTGCCTCGAAAAGATTGACAGCAATCTGGCGATTGTTTTTGCATAGATATTACGTGCATTTGATATTGGTTATACTGCGAACGCTTCACTCTAGTTAAATCCAGTCCCGGGGCCACCTCACAGATGGCACCACGGTGTCAGTGTCTCCTCTTGACGTAAGAGATCACAATGAACCATTTTGAAAAAGTGGGCGATATCTTGTAATTGCTGCGCCAACTTACCGATTCAGCCATTGCTTAATCTTTTGAGAGGGCATTGGGCATGAGAGTTGCTTCAACTTTCCACGAGAACTCAGATCCAGTCACAGGATTCGAGCCCCAGCAATGTCCACCCCCAATGTTGCCTCGTGAGGTTCTGAGAAGGGTCTATTAAGCTTGGTTATAAGCAAACACACCCTTGGGAAAGGGCTTTTACGAGTTTACATGGACAAAAATGCGCAGAGCCCGAACCTGCATATGTTTTGCTTTGCTGTTCTCCAACAGAGGCTGAGGTTTCTTCAGGAAGAGCACAGAGCTGGAGCAGGTGACAGGACTGGGTATCTCGTCCTCGGAATCGTACTCTACGCCCCACGCACGGGCATTGTGCACGACTACTTGAAAGACCTCCTTAAGTGAGCCTTGACTCGGGGACGCATATATGGCTTTCTGATTGAATTCCTTTGCTTTTAAAGGGTAACAGCAAAGAAAAACAAGTGTTTCTTAGACAGCCTTATTGGGAGAAGCATGTCACAAAACAAATCTTCCGCGAAAACAAAATAATTTTTTAGCCATATTTACGCTAGAGAACGTAATTTAGTCGGAATCACAACCTCTCCAGATTTGAAACTCCCGCTTTTTCAACCCGCGCGCAGGAGAAGTACGCCCCGCCCCTAACTCTTGGGCTCTCTTGGAATGACCTGGCTGCGGATTACGCAGTTTCTTCACTTTCGGCTGCGGATCAGAGGGGCGGGGGGAGAGGGGGGGGGGGGAGGTGCCTTCGATGTACGCTGAAAGCCAGAGCCGGTTTGCTTTCGTTGTATTTGTCTGGTCGGTGAAAATCTTGGAACAACGCACGTTATGCATGACGTCGGGATTGTTTTGGTTTTACGGGACGCCAGAAGCCTCCGCGGTTTGCGAACATATGTATACGAAGATGTGACCTGAGAAGTGCCCCTGACATGTTCCCGGAAGACGGAAAGTGTCATTCGTAATCGTCGTGTGTGCTTTGAAAACGAAGGGAGTCACAGAGTCCACGAGTGCGCAACCACAATCCAACGTCCACGACAGCGTCGTGTTGACTTCGGCAAACTCGTTCTGTTTGGTACGACACCTCGAGGCTCAATGCGAAAAAGAACTGAAACGTTCGTAGTGTGTGGTGTGCGGCTTGGAAGTAGAAACCCACACTAACACGGAGCGCAAATTGGTTGTTGTGGGGTTGATGTTCAACGGGTTCAGTCCAGTCGTCGTCAGCTGATCCGGTCCAGCTGGTCCGATAGGACGGAGAGAGCTGTGGCAGCGAACGTTTTTAAAAGTAAATCTTCCTTCGTTTCTGTAGAAAACGCAGCCCCATGTGATTGTTTTCTACGAAAGTTTTCCTTGTGTATTTTGTAAGAGTAATGCTATATGCACTCCGGAGTGCAGCTCGGCCGGAAATTGCTATTTGCACTACGTTTGTCTCGTATAAAGTGAATGATCACAACGAATTTTTCAACCGGTGGCATAGCGTAGGGGGCAGCGTGTCCGCTTCGTACGCAAATGGGCGCAGGTTCGAATCGCGGTGAATCTACCTTTTTTTTTTTCCTTTTTCTTTTTATTGTGAACGTTGTTTTGACGAGGCATTTGGCGATAGTTATATTTCTTTTTTGCGATGAACACTAAAAAAAAAAAAAAAAACACCGAATGTTGTCGACGAAACTTCGCAGATCGGGGACAGCGGGGCTTGGGTTGCCGGCTGGACGCCGCGAAGCGCCGTGTACTGGTTAACTTTTCTAATTAGCAGCCGCATACTGTCGCCGCGAAGCGGCGTGAACGCAGGCGGGGGGCTGGGTTAACGAGCTCCCCAGTGATACACGCGCAGTTCGAAAAAGGGTGGCCCGAGTGGCATGAGCTCTCAGCGTAGTGCATATAGCAATTTCCGTCCAAAGTGCACTACGTAGTGCATATAGCATCGCTCATTTTGTAATCATGTTCATCACGTGCCAAAGCACGTGTGTATATTTTCTTTTTCTTTTGATCGTGTGGTTTTTTCGCTTTGGCATGTGGCGTTCGATCCTCGTTTTTGTCTTCAGAGCACCGATAAACCTCGGAGTCGTTCAGCCACCACCGGACGCCTGTCTTACTCGCGACGGGCTCTGCCAGGTCGTAACAGTGGCGACGAGTTTCAAGCACATGAACCAAGAGGCGGGTGATGAACAGACAACGGCAGGGACGGTATCCGGTGACGCAGGGTTTCCAAGGATAACCGGCAACGCTCCAAGCATGGCCCACCATCTGCCGCAATTTGACGATGAACAAGATAAGTGGAACGCTTACCTCGTGAAGATAGAGTCATATTTTGAAGGCAACGATATGGTGGATGATGCTAAGAAAAGGGCTGTGCTGGTGTCAGCGCTGGGAACAAGTACGATACAAGTGCTTTGCGGAAGGGTGGCGCCCAGGAAGCCAAATTTGCGAACGTATGACGAAGCGGTCCGTGCTCCGAGCGATTACTACGACCCGAAACCAAATGAGATTTCGGAGAGTTTCAAGTTCTTAATCGAGGCCAAGAGGAAGGAGAATCAGTGCAGGCATTCATCGTGGAAATAAGAAGAATTGCTAATAACTGCAACTTCGGGACGACATTAGACAGGATGTTACGAGACCAAATCAATGATACTGTAGTGATTGCGCAGGCGAGCTGGTGGATGTTAACCATTTTGTTCTTAGCCCGAGACTGAGGCAATGGGCAACTGCATTAGTCAGGTGTCGTTACAGCTTAGCAGCAGTGCAAAATCATTCTTACGGATTTGGAAGTTTTGAAAAGTGCGTGTTGAATGTGAAGTTGTCAGTGGTTTCCTCCTTTGTGTATCACGTGGATCGATATCTTCTGTTAACAGGATGCTTTGTGAATGTGGGTCGGAGAGTAGAGGGGGAGAGTGTACTCTGTACGCGTAGGATTCATTCAAGTGTCTTCCGGGTGAGGGGAGCTATTGTTGTTGCTTTGTGGAAAACCTCAAGTTCGTTTGACAATTGTGGTGGAAAGATGTGAGACCTTTGTTATCTTTTGGCTTTCGAGATCGGGAAGGTTCTGTGGTGAAGTTCGTGGAGTGTATATAAGAAGGTGACCAAATAAACTTGTCTTTAGCTGTGTTAGAGAAGTGTCCTCGACTGTTCATTTTTCTTCTACTTTGAAACTTTCCTCTTTTCCTGCCTTAGTCTCGGGCTAAGAACAAAATGGGAGACCGAATCGTTTGCGGCGTCAGATAAAAGAATCTGCAGAAACAGTTGCTAGCCAAACGAGACCTGAGCTTGCAGGACGCCGAAACACTAGCCGTGGCAGCAGAAACTGCAGAAGCCGACGCACAAAAAATGTCGCGGGAAAGTGGGCCATCCGAAGTACACACACTGAAGGGTCAGCAGAGGATGCCTCCCGCTGCCAGGACATCGCTGCATTCACCAGTAGGCTGCGAACGTTGCGGTAATGACAATCACAGCAGTAGCAACTGTAAATGGCAGAAAGCAAAATGTTTCCAGTGTGGCAAGCAAGGGCATTTGGCTCGCAAGTGTCGTAACCCTAAGCGTGCCAAGGGACAAAACAACCAACTACAAGCAGTAGAGTCCCTGGACGAAGATGACGACAGCCTGACCACACAGATTTGGAATCTGAAACCCCTAAAAGAAAGGAAGCTTGTGCCGCCAGTGCGACGCACGTTCACGTGGGGTGGAATTGATCTGGTCATGGAAATTGACACGGGGTCACCTGTCTGCGTCATAACGAGAGAAATGTACGAAAGGCATCGGAAAACTTGGCCAAGACTTCAAAAGCCTCAAGTGAAGTTGGGTTGCTACATGGGATCAATTCCAGTTATCGGAGAGTTAACCATGAAAGTTGTATACCAGTCGACTACCGTACAGGGTATATTGACCGTCGTGGATTGCCGAGGTCCTTGTTTCTGCGGACGAGACTTGATTCAGAAATTGAATCAACGTGACGTACCTGTTTTGAGCCTGACAGCAATCCCGAAATCTCCCTGTGATCAGCAGCAAGGTCTCCAGAGTCTACTGCACGAGTACGAAGACCTCTTCTCTCCAGAGCTTGGAGTCATTCAGAGACCACCTGCGCATCTGTACCTCAAGGATGGAGCAACTCCAAAGTTTTGCAAGGCAAGATCTATTCCATTTGCCTTACGAGATAAAGTATCCCTGGAGTTGGATAGGCTCGAACAGGCCGGCATTATTTCACCAGTTGCCTACTCTGAATGGGCTACGCCCATTGTGCCAGTTCTAAAAAAAGATGGGTCCGTACGTATTTGTGGGGATTTTAAGGTGACACTGAATCCTGTTTGTGCGTTAGAACAGTACCCGCTCCCTGTTATCGAGAACATGTTTGCTTCTCTGAATGGCGGTGACCGTTTCAGCACACTGGACTTGCGGGACGCGTATAACCAAGTGCCTCTTGGTGAGGAATCGCGGAAGCTTGCGGTTATCAACACGCATCGTGGCCTCTTTTGCTATAACCGATTACCATTTGGAATAGCCTCAGCGCCCGCTATTTTTCAACGCAAGATAGAATGTGTCCTTCAAGGTCTTCCAGATGTGCACGCCTACTTAGATGACGTCATACTTTCGGAACAAAGCTCTAACAATGGAACAAAACTGAAATGTCTTTTGCAGCGATTTCGAGAGCACGGGGTGAAGTTGCGCAAGGAAAAGTGCAGATTCAGGCAGGAATCGGTCACCTACCTTGGTCATCAGATTGACGGAGAGGGACTGCACCCAGCAGAAAAGAACCTTGAGGCCATCGCTGGGGCTCCGTGTCCGAAAAACGTGAGTGAACTGCGCTCATTTATCGGCATGTTGACCTTCTACAGCAGATTTCTACCACAAATGTCTACACTGCTATCACCGCTGTGTCAACTTTTAGAGAAGGGTTGTCGTTGGGTGTGGGGCCCGGCACAGGACGAGGCATTTATGAAAGCAAGGAAAGCTTTAACAACAGGAAATGTGTTGACCCATTTCGACCCAGCGAAAGAACTTCGCTTGGAGTGTGACGCGTCACCATACGGTGTTGGGGCCGTGTTGTTTCACCGTGTAGGAAAGGAGGACAGGCCGATCGGTTTCCGCTCACGTACCTTAACTGCTGCGGAAAAAAATTACTCCCAGTTGGAACGCGAGGCACTCGCTCTCATTTTTGGTGTGACCAAGTTCCGCGATTACCTTTTGGGCAGAGAGTTTACCTTGGTCACCGGCCACCAGCCACTCCTGGGATTGCTAAAGCCGGGCCGGCCGGCCCCTGCCATGGCTGCTGCAAGGATCCAGCGTTGGGCACTGCTGCTTGGGGGCTACCAGTACAAGCTGGACTACCAGCCTGGTAAACTGATGTTCAACGCAGACGCTTTAAGCCGGTTACCGCTACCGACGTCTAAGGAATCATGCGGCTCAATGGAGCTCCCGAAGTATGTTTTAGCACTACATAATTTTGACGAAGGGACCGTAACCACCAGAGAACTGAAAGACCTGACTGCCGGTGACGACGTGCTCCTAAAAGTTAAAAGACACATCCTAGATGGATGTCCAAGGAGCCGAAAGCACCTAGAAGTCGAATTACAACTATTCTATGACAAGAAGCTCGAGGTCTCAGTAGCACAGGACCTCGTGTACTGGGGTCACCGGGTCGTGATTCCAGCAAAGGCGAGGGGACGATTGTTAAGTCTGCTTCATGAAACCCACCAAGGAGCATCCTCAATGAAAGCGGTCGCGCCGTCAAAGTTCTGGTGGCCTGGTCTTGACAGGGCAATTGAAAGCCAGGCGGCAGTTTGCAGGGAATGTGTTCAAGCTATGCCTATGCCAAGTGCGAAAGAGCCAGTTAATTGGCCCGAGACCAAGGAAAATTGGTCAAGAATACACATTGATTATGCTGGGCCAATAAAGGGAAAATGGTACTAATTGTTGTCGATTCACACAGCAAATGGATCGAATCCGTACCATTGTCCCACGCGACCACTCAATCAACGATAGCAACGTTACGTATGTTGTTCAGTCGCTTTGGAATTCCGCGCACGTTGGTGTCAGATAGCGGAACTCAGTTCACAAATCAGGAGTTTAAGACGTTTGTCACGATGAACAACATTTCCCATCTTCGAACCGCTCCCTTCCACCCGCAATCCAACGGTCTGGCAGAAAGGGCCGGGCGCACCGTCAAAGACGGGATTAAGAAGATGCGAGGCGAGAACTTGGAAACTAACCCTGTTCGGATGCTGTTCAATTACAGAAGAACGCCACAAGCCTCCGGACGATTCCCGTCGGAAGTCCTGCTGGGCTATCAAATTCGATCCAGGATGGACACCTGCTTTCCATCGGTTGCACGGGACGCTACGAATGATGACCCTGGATGGAATTTTGCTCCAGGGGATCCTGTGTATTTTCGTAACTACGGGGATGGAGATAACTGGACGCCTGGTGTCAAGTCAAGTCCACCTCCGGGTCGCGAATGCTGACTGTCTCAACGCCATCAAAGGTGGTACATCGCCACGCTAACCAAGTACGGAGGAGGATACCGGAAGAGGATCACCTGCTAGACCAGCAGTCCGGTACGCGGCCTCCGACAGCATCATCATCTTCGGCGATCACAAACGATGAAAGCCACCATCCAGACGCGCCGACGGCAATCCCAGTGGAACTCCAGGAAGAAGCGACGTTACGGCGTTCCAGCAGGACCCGAAAGCCCGTCGACAGGTTTCACTTCTAAAGAAGAGAGAATTGTAGAAAACGCAGCCCCACGTTATTGTTTTCTACGAAAGTTTTCCTTGTGTATTTTGTAATCATGTTCATCACGTGCCAAAACACGTGTTTATATTTTCTTTTTCTTTTGATCGTGTGGTTTTTCGCTTTGGCACGTGGCGTTCGATGCTCGTTTTTGTCTTCAGAGCAACAATAAACCTCGGAGTCGTTCAGCCACCACCGGACGCCTGTCTTACTCGCGACGGGCTCTGCCACGTCGTAACAGTTTCATTTTAAAATGTAGAAGACATTCGACGCAAACCGTGAGTAAAAAGCTGCGGGGCGTTTTGAACAAAATTACGTCGTTTTAATTGAACACTGGACTCCAAATTGTTGGCCTAAATTTGCCGATTTTATGCTTGCTGATAGACTTCGTTTGCACAGCGACGTGTTTGCACACCGACGCACACCGCTCGAGTAGATGATTCGGTCCTGCAAACGACCGGTTATACAGAATTTCAGGGAAACTTAAGTCATCACCCATATTTTCCTGTAAATCTGCAAGTTTGTAGCGCTCATCATGCGGTGTGAATACATTTTAACAAGATTTCCTACCTGCCCGCTGATGCATGAACTGAGACCATTTTTTACGCAGTGAACGTAGTGTTCTTTTTATTTTGGGAAGAGGCGTTGGTGCATTTATTATGGTACAATCATTTGAGACTTCAGAAATATGGGGAGGGTTACCAAGCTTTCCGAACATTGTCTCCTTCCTCTCTGGCACTGCCCCAAGTTCCTTCTTCAGTGGGCATACCAACTAGCAGGTGCAAACTGGTCTAATGCAGGTAAAAGACTGGGAAGTCAGAACAGTGGGGACCCCGTGTTTCGCAAAATAACTGGGGAAGTTCTTTTAGGAGGTATGCGGAATATGCAAATGATTTTGTTATGCCGTCGTTTTCGTCTCTTCAGCAAAGAGAATAAGATGATCTACAAAGGCGTAATCACAAGCCAAGATTTACGATAACAGTACACATTCAATTCAAAGAACTTTAGATAAGATGGTTGGGAAGCCGAGAAAAAAAAATCTATATGTAGCAACTAGGTGTCCGCGATGGCAATGTGGCTCACAGAAAGCGAGCCACACGCAAAGACGTGCACCAGTGCGCGGGTGAAAGAAAAAGAAAAAAAGCCACGAGGTATCACTCGGGCAGGCGGCTCGAGAGAGGCTTCTACGGCTACACCTTCGGCTGGTTGGTTCACGGTCCGGGCGGCATCTGTAAATATATCCTGTAAACAACTGAAGGGCACCTTGGCCACTTCAATTGGTGACCCGGAGACCTCCGAAGACGGATTCCAACCTCGACAGATCAGCGAACTCATCCGCAGACCAGCATCCATTGTCCTACCCCAATCCCGGACGCACTGCAGGGTCATGAACCCAGCCGACGGGTCTCGTCACACGGACGTGCATGGGACATCGGACAACGTCGTGGACCAGGCATCTCCCGAAAACACAGCAGTGGCCACATTACAGGTACGACTCTCGCCATTTTGGGCAAAGAACCCTTGATCTCGATCATCGCTGACGTCAAGTGTCCCATCTTAGGATCTGACTTTTTGTCCAACTTTAACTTAGATGTCACCATACGCCATCGTCCTCTTCTCGATGGTACGACACGCCTGGTTGTAAATGGTGTTTGCAACCGTTTCATCCCTTGGAATACGCCAAATCATACCATCTACGGGATTCGCATCTATACTTACTGAGTTTCCTGAAGTCACGAGACATTCAAACAGGGCACAACAGACCAAACATGGTGTGAATCACACCATCGTCAGCTCTGGTCCTGCTGTATACGCACGACCTCGTCGCCTCTCCGGTGAACGACTCCAAACTGCTCGACGGGAATTCGAGCACATGCTCGAGCTCGGATTCATTCGGCCGTCGAACAGCTGCTGGGCATCACCTCTACACATGGTGCCCAAGAAGGAGCCAGGAGACTGGGGGCCGTGCGGCGATTATCGCGCCCTCAACGCCAACACGTTGCCAGATAGTTACCCTCTACCACACTTGCATGACTCCACAGAACAACTCAACGGGCCTCCATTTACAGCAAGGTGGACTTAGTAGAAGCTTACCACCACATACCTAGCGAGCTAGCTGACATTCCGAAAACTGCTGTCACCACGCCGTTTGGATTATTCGAGTTTGTGCGAATGCCCTTCGGCCTTCGAAATTCAGCACAAACATTTCATAGATTTATACACGAAGTGACATGCGGGCTACCCTTAGTGTTTGCATACGTTGACGACTTCCTCATCGCGAGCAGTTCCCCGGAAGAGCACGAACAACATCTGCGCTTACTATTCGGACAGCTACGCAACTATGGTCTCGTCGTCACGCTGCAAAATGTGTCTTGGGAACGTCCGACCTCGAGTTCTTAGGACACCGAGTGACACCCGAAGGCATTCACCCGTTACCTTCGAAAATGGAAGCCATCAGGGACTTTCCGCAACCCAAGTCCCTTCGTAAGTTGCGAGAATTCTTGGGTCTCGTCAACTTCCATCGACGCTTCATTAACGACTGCGCCCAAATTCTCAAGCCCTTAACAGATCTGCTGCGCTCACCAAAAGGTCCCACATCACCGGTCGAATGGAACTCGATGGCAGAGGAGTCATTCAAGACTGCAAAGCAAGCTCTTGTCGACACGGCACTTCTCGTTTACGCACGACCAGACGCACTTACGAGACTTATGGTCGACGCTTCGGATGTCGCAGTGGGAGCCGTGCTACAACAGTACAACCAGACGGACTGGTTTCCGCTAGGCTTCTTCTCACAGAAATTGGAGCCGGCGGAGACACGTTATAACACGTTTGGCCGCGAACTCTTTGCCATCTATGCAGCAATACGGCATTACAAAAACTTCCTGGAAGGCCGGGTTTTCCATGTCAATACAGACCACAAGTCCCTCACCTTCGCCTTCCACTCTAATCGGACATCGTATTCGACCCGAGAGATTCGTCACCTAGCTTATATCTCAGAATTTACAACTGATCTGCGGCACGTATCTGGAGCGAACAATGAGGCGGCAGACGCCCTGTCACGCGTCGAGACACTCAGTGCGTCACCTGACCTTCACTTCTCCAAACTAGCAACAGCCCAAAAGAATGACGACGAGTTGCAGAGACTCCAAGAGTCCTCCACCTTACTGCAGCTTCGACATGTACCTCTACCATTTGCAAACTGCGAGGTGGTATGCGACACCTCAACGGGTACACCCCGACCGTACATCCCGCCCGTTTTTCGACGCCCCATCTATCACTCACTCTATGACCTGAACCATCATGGTATTCGAGCAACCCAACGACTGATCTGCTCGAGATATGTCTGGCCCAACATCAATCGAGAAATTCGCCTCTGGACGCTGTCTTGCACCTCTTGACAACACTCCAAGATTCAGCGTCATACAAAAGGCCCGCTACATCTTTTCAAACCACCAGACTACCGCTTCGACCACGTGCATGTCGATATTGTCGGACCCCTCCCACCACCCCAAGGGTGCCAAGAAGCGATTCCAATTACGGACATCACCGCACAAACCGTGACGCAAGCGTTCATCGCCAACTGGATTGCGCGGTACGGCTGCCCTTCTATCGTCACCACGGACCGTGGTAGGCAATTTCAAAGTTCATTCTTCGCATCAGTGGCGAAAATGCTTGGAATGTGCCACATCCACACGACGGCCTACCATCCGTCCGCCAACGGCATGGTCGAGAGACTGTACCGACAACTCAAGGCCTCGCTCATCACAAAGGACAACAGGACCAACTGGGTGAACCATCTTCCTTTGGTGCTCTTGGGCATCCGGGCCACTCTGAAGGAAGATGTTGGATATACAGCTGCTGAACTAGTGTTTGGAACAACACTGCGACTTCCTGGCGAGTTCCTCACACACCTGTCCACTCCACCACTCGACCTTCCTCCGTACCTTCAAGATCTACGAGACCTGCTATCCTCTTTGCGACCGACCCTGCCTCGACAACAAACACCACGGAAAATTTTCATTCACACAGAACTAACAACATGCACACATGTGTTTCTACGTCGTGACTCCGTGCGTCCATCATTAACGCCACCCTACGATGGCCGATTTAAACTCATCGCCCGAGAAAAGAAGACTTTCCCCATCATCATCAACGGACGAACCGACATCGTGTCCATTGACTGGTTAAAACCTGCTTTTATGGCAGCCTCAATTTGCGACATTGCATGCTTGTTTACATCAGTCACCTTGCAGAAGCCGCAAGACAACACTGGCAGGCCTGCTCAAGAACCCTCCAACAAACAAAAAACTGTTTCGTGGAGCAGAACCCTACTGCTCCACTAGGGGAGGGGGGGGGGGGAGACTTGTAGCAACTAGGTGTCCGCGATGGCGATGTAGCTCACAGAAAGCGAGCCACGCGCAAAGACGCGCACCAGTGCGGGGGTGAAAGAAAAAGAAAAAAAGCCACGAGATATCACTCGGGCAGGCGGCTCAAGAGAGGCTTCTACGGCTACACCTTCAGCTGGTTGGTTCACGGTCCGGGCGGCATCTGCAAATATATCCTGTAAATAGATGAAGGGCCACCTTGGCCTCTTCATATATATACATATAGTCTAAAGCCGCATTCGGACGTCCGAAGCTTCTGCGGACAGCTGCTACGTAATGCGGAGGGCAAGTTCGTCTGCTTGTTGCGCAATAGGTAGCGGTGACGTCAGAACGTCGAGCCCTGATTGGCTGATCGCGACCCCCTATCTAAGCGTCGTCTGCTCCTTTGCAACGTCGTCTGCGTCTGTCTTACCTTTCCTGCGACTTTCGGAAGTGCAGGGGTCAGATTCACGGAACGACCTTACGCCAAAAATGTGCGTAAGACAAAACTTAAGAACAAATTCGTATTCACGAAACGAAATTTTCGTAAGTTTTGCTCAGGTTACGACGAAATCCTACGACAGCTCCGAAGCCATCTTACGCACTTCTTACGTTTAAATCAGCATGGACGACAGCGTCGCGGTCGCGACGACCCACGGAGATTTATTTTTCTACATGCGCTTCTCACACGTCCCAACATCAAGCAGCAAGAAAAAAGTAAAAAATACTTGAAACAGACCACGACGAACAAGAACGCTGGATCCACAAACACCAGGGAAAAGCTCCAACGGCCACGATTCCACCGAACGCGACCAAGCGAGTTCAGCAGGTAGGTCTAGTAGGCTCTCCGCGACTCGGCGACCGTCTGCCCTTGACCGGCGGGCGTGCGGAATGGAATATGCCCGCGCGACCCTTGTGAACCCTTCCCGTATTATACTTTGATTGCTGACCCCAATTTTAGATTAAGAGGTCACTTTCGTCCTCTTGTTACCTCCCTGTTTCCCGAGGCATCGGTCACTCTCACCGGTGAAAAAGCTGTGAATCTCCGACAGACGCAGGGAAGGTAAAGCAGCCATCGCTTTGACTAGGAGACGCAAAGCAGACGACGTTAACTGCGCCAACCCGCCGATGCCTTTAAAAAATGAGGGGTCTCGCCGCACACGAAAGGAGGGAAAAAGTATTTGTGAGGGGACTTGCGGACACTAACACGCTCACTCTCGGTTCTTAGCAAACAAACCTCGGCGCCTCGGGACACCTCGCCAGTGAGTCCTTTGGCTTCCCTCCTTGATGGGCGTCTTGATGGGCGTCTGCTAGTTGTTAGACAAAAACAACGTACCGCTCGAGTTATTTCGTCTGCCCTCTCTGAAAGGCGAAGTCGAGCTCGCTCGTAAAGACCTGCACTCCCCAAAGTCGCAGGAAGGTAAGAGAGTCGCGGACGACGTTGCAAAGGAGCAGACGACGCTCAGATAGGGGGTCGCGATCAGCCAATCAGGGCTCGGCGTTCTGACGTCACCGCTACTGCATTTCTCATACGCAGAAGGCGAAAATGAGCCCACTTGCGAGGCGTATAACCTGGCTGGGCCAGGTTTTTTACGTAACAACTGTGTCTCAGTCACGGACGTTCGGTGTAGCCAGTGCGCATCTCGAAGGCCGCCGAAGCGAAAAACGAGAACATACCAAGACTCGTTTGTCGCTACGCGAACTCCCGATTGCCTGCAGCCAAATAGCATTCAGCTTGTGATCTTTCGGGGCGATATGGCTGCTGGAGGACTCGCTGTTGCGACCACTGGTTTTGCAGCACTTAGCCACGGCGCCACCTTACAGGAGCCGACATCGCCAAAAAGCCGGTATTTGCACGCGAAAAAAAAAAAAAAGAAAAAAAAGCAGGCTAAGAACGCAGAGACGAAAACTAAAGTAACAAACCGCGCTATAAAAACTAAAAGCCCGCGTCGCTTCCTATCACTAATACTGGTGGCAGCTGCTAAACACACACTACTTCACTTCAGGAAGTCTCACTCAAGCAGCTTGGTTAACACGAAACACTGATCACTTCGGTGAAACGACTAGTCGAGGTAGGCGAGACAGGCGGGAGCAGAGACATCGGCGGCGATAAAGGAATTGCGAAGCTTCTTTTTTTTATAGAATGAATCCAAACGGGAAGTTTCCGTCTTGTAAGCCTTTTGTAAAACATAATAACTCTCATTACATGGGTTATTCTTTAAATGTAAAAATATGCCGTTCAAAAGGAAATTGCAACATATAACAAAGGTTTTGACAACCAAGATCTAAGCTGTCAATCAAACTCTTAGCCAATAAGAAGTATAGCAGCCGATTGGAGCTAGACGTCACGGAACCTGAACTTCGTAGCGCGCGATTAAAAACGGACGAAATAGCCGCAAACTGAAATCAGTCTTACGTAATAAATATTGCAGTGAATTGTTTCTCTTTCTCGCGGAAAAATTGTTTTTTGACATGCTTGTCCCAATTAGGATGCTTAAAAAAACCTTATTTTTCTTTGCAATTGCCCTTTAACGCAGAATGTGCGTTATGAGGCGATTTCCATGGAGGTATGTAACGTTTGACTTTAACCTTTTGCTGTCACAGCCGGCTGTTGCATCTGTATATGCTGTATAGGCTGTAACAGTCGGCTTTTAGAGCTGTACAGTTTGTATAAGCCGTAGTTGTCTAAGCTGTAATATATAGGTTGTGTTGACTGCAACTGTATAGACCAGGGGTGGCCAGAGTGACATAGGATTATAGCCGCTGACATAACACAAACGTTCAGAGAGCTGCAAGGGGAAAACAAAAAAAGGGGGAAGGGGGGCTTGTAACAAGAAACAATATGGAGGGAACAGTCTTTTCCAGAGGGGACAAGTATAATTGTCGACTAGAACAAATACCACCAGGCAGCAGAACATTTCTTCAACCCCTAAGCCAAAATGAATGCATGGTTTGCTAGCCACCAGTGGTCCTGACGATCGTTATGCGTATGCGGTTAGAAAGTATTTCTAGAACAATAAAAGAAACAGGGTCACTGGACACACATGTGTCAAAAACCAGTTTAGCTGCATGTATGTAATGCAGGACAAGACTGCCAAGACTGTTGGCTTTTTCATTTTTTTTCTTTTAATCCTAAAACGTTTTTTGTCTTGGGTACACAGGAGGGGATGGGGGGCGCGCTTACCAGGCAGAGGCGAGCCGCACTTCGACACGCGAAGAGCCGCATGCGGCTCGCGGGCCGCAGTTTGGCCACCCCTGGTATAGACTCACAATATATAGGGTCTAAAAGATCTATAGGCTGCAACTGTTTCAACTAACACTGTATATATACTAACAACTGTATAGGCTGTAAGTGTAAAGGCTTAACCGCCGGCTGTTGCAGCTGTATATGTTGAAACACTACAAGAGCCGATTCTTATAGTTGTCTACATAGCCAATACAGTATTACAGCCGGTTATCTACATAGACCATACAGTATTACAGCCTATTCGCAGCTGTAACCAACGTTCTTAGATCTAGGCCAGTTGACGAGCTTCTTAAAAGCCTGCGGGCATCTTCTAGCTCCGATTCCCACAAACCCTGTCTCCGGATGAATATGACACTTCAATATTTCGCTCTCTGCAAAAGGGTTTATTCACTCACTCATTGCCTTCGGGGGGTTTCGAAATCGGGAAACGGTCATCAGCGAGGCCGGGGGAAAGTCCGCTGCCACTGCAGCTTCTCCGAGTCCCAGCGGTGGTCGTCCACACCGCGCCATGGGGACGTCGTCGTCCAAGGTCGCTGTCCGGTCCGTTTGTGGAGTCCGCCACTCGACGTAGTGCCCGCACTTTCCCCGCGCCTGCGTCCGTCTCCTGCCAAATCCCACGCCAGCGGCTTCGTCCCCTTGTCACCGCTGCACCATCCGTCGGGTCCCGCCATTCGAGGGCGCGGCGGTCAAAGAGAGGCTTCCTTTGTCGGGCTTCCCCTTTTCAAGCCTTGGGTCCTTTCTTCTGGGAAGCCAGTCCTGTGACGTCCGACGGCTTAGAGGAGTGGTCCAGCCGGACCTTGTGCTGCGCGAGGCCATGGCCGGTCCCCCGAGGCATGACGCATGTCGGTGGCATCGAGTGCGAGTTGCCGGAAATTGGGGTCCGGAGGTTCGGCGCGGGGGAGGGCAGCCAGATCTCCACACCTCCCTCCCCTCAAGGCTCGGACTCAGGGGGGCCCAGGGTTGCGTGGTCCTCAGGACCTCAGGCAGTGAACTTCCTCAGCAGGCTCCGGCAGGGAGCTCGCTCAGCTGAGCGTTACCGATGATGACGAGCACCCTCGATGATGATGATGGCATCAAACCAAGCAGATCAGCGGTGAACGTTGATTCACTGGGAAGCTCGTGACCGATGGAGCACGGTCCACGAACTGGTCCGGAGACCCACAGCTCACAACACGGACGGGCACTCAGGCACACACAACACGCCGGCTCTTAAAGTTCGCTTCCGTCCCTAATGTAACCGACAGCGAATCGCGCAAAAACAAATACCGGCACGCTATATCAAACAGCGTGACGAAACCAATATCTTTCGATCGTTGGACATGCTACGAAATAAAAACAAAACTCTTAATTTCAATACTAACGGGCAGGCAATTATCAAGAACGTCACGCTACACGTTCAAGAGGTACCTAAGAGGAAATCTATTCTTGAACTAAAAAGCGTGAGCACTCATTGTATACTCAAATAGTACATACGCCCACTATACAGCGTTTGCTCCTATGAAACTCAACCGCATTCTTTTAAAACAGGAAACGATCTACCAGAGTGTCAGAACCGGACACCTCTGACAACAATATTAATACCCAACACACTCGCGAAGAACGCACAAAACCTCAAAAACTAACAATAACTTTCCGTAAAACAGAAACGGCCACAAATCCTGTCCCGTTCGCGAGGTGCGACTCGAAAAAAACACGCTGCCAACAGTAGAAATTAACCAAGACGGGCACTCATGCACTCGGCGTTCGCGACACCAGAGCTACAAACACGCTACAGCCAAGCTACGCAGCACGCCTTCATCAGAAGGGGTAATCACCTTACTGAGAGGCCGTTGTTCCGTGGTACCGGCCACTTAGACCAGTACAAAGGGAACAGTACCTGGATCGTGCGAACAGCAGATCTCATTGGACAGCCTATTTAAACGGCTATGTCCGTAACGTCTGGGCATGTACCAGACGTTACCGCTTCACTGCTCGGAGGCGACCACCCAACAGGAGCGACGAGCGCGTAACGGCGGCCCGCACCGAACCCCACACGGGCTCGACAACCGCGACAAGCGCATCGACGCACGTTAGAGATCTCCCCCGGCCAAACCCCGATACCGCATAACTAAAAAGCCTTCCAGCTGATGTCAACGCCGGCCGGGATCGAGCAATAAAGGTACGCCGTCAACGCGTATCCCACACGCGCACCTCTCAACTTCCGCGCAACGAGCGCGACACCGAAATGCCAAATAATCTAACCGGCCGGTCTTGGAAAGGGACGAGTTATAAACTATATTTGCTCTGCATAAACAGCTTCTGCAGCGTCAAAGTGTCTACCGCATTTACCGCCGAATTCCAACACCCGCTACCCATTCATGCAAACGCTGCAGTTTCTACAGCGACGGGCTGACCGAACGCACAACAGTTATAGGCCGCCGACGGCCATGCCGCTGCCATAATTTTTAGGCTTCCCGGGCACGTACCCGCCGACGTGAACCGTACGTTTTCCCGAGCCAACCGCGCATCTGTACAGGATAAAACTATGAACAACTCGTCACATCATCGCAAGACCGCCGCTCCCCTCGTGCAAGTTTTCACTGCACGATCCCAGCTCTTTACTCACCTAGCTGTCTTTTCTCCCCTAAACTTATAATTTATCTCTAATCCAGGCCTCTGCACGACCAATTACGCTCTCTGCGCCTTCCCGTCCCAACGCGAACCCAAGCACGGCTGAGAACCGTTTCCGGCGGCAGCGCAAAGCGCGCGCTGGCCGCCGCTCCTCCGGAAACGGAGAGAACGAAATTAAAGAGCAACTCCCGCCGCGAGGCTCATCCTTCGATATGGCGGTGTGAGGATCCGGAACCTACTGCGCGCACAATTAAACGGGATCAACCTCACGACTCTACAACCAGAAACGCACGGGTCATGCCCATCGCGTCAGACTGGACTCCACGGAGCATTACACACGCACAGCCACTGATGAAGTGAAAACGGAAACTCTGTGGTTTTCGGGATTCCGATGTCCACGCACCGGACATCGCGTATCCGGCATAATTTAGTGGTCTAAGCCCCTAGATGTAGCCTCTGGCCACAAGGTACTCGTTCAAAGCGATCTTTGGTCGGAACCACAAGAGCGCATCCGTACCTTAAGACGCTGTCAACTAACGACGCTCAAAACCGCGCCGACAGCTCAAGCAAGGCCAACTGGGAGCTAGCATGCGATCAAACCGAAACGCTAGGCTCCTCCCGGACAAAATGCAATGCGGGAATAATTTCCAAACACAGTCCATGCATGCAACCGCCATCCGCAATGGGAGCGTTCTCCACCCAGAGCGATGTGTCTCTAACGCGTCCGATCGGTAACAAGCGTTCCAAAACATTACATCGATACGCGAGCAAAGGTGGTTAGGCGCATCACATCCCTCAAACCGTGAGCTGGCATCTTTCCCAGCGGACGTGAACGGCCGGAGTCATAGGTGGGGGGACGCCCGACGCTACAGGCCTCGAGAAGTGCGGTAATTTCGACACTCACAGCGCTCTTGCGCAGCAGGATCAACATGCCGGCATCCAACGGTGCGCTGAACAGTGAATACTTGAGGAGCTTCTCGTAACGGGGATAAGCAAATTACTGACAAGCTGGAGAAAAGGGTTAATCCCTTAAAAAAGCGGTCAAAATCCGCGCCTCCTAGTCAGACAGGCGATCATGTCAGGACCTGCGTGCGCCGCTCCCGCAACCAAACTTCGTGCGCGCTCCCGCGACAAAGATGACCCCCAAAAAGAACGCGAAACAGTGCCCCAATTCAACCGGAAACAGGTTAGAAATCGGAATGCCTGCCTGGTCAAAAATGAGGCCCCACGTTGCGGCGCCAGTTTATGCGGGCATTTTCTAGCTCCGATTCCCACAAACCCTGTCTCCGGATGAATATGACACTTCAATATTTCGCTTTCTGCAAAAGGGTTTATTCACTCACTCATTGCCTTGGGGGGGTTTCGGGATCGGGGGACGGTCATCAGCGAGGCCGGGGAAAGTCCGTTGCCACTGCAGCTTCTCCGAGTCCCAGCGGTGGTCGTCCACACCGCGCCATGGGGACGTCGTCGTCCAAGGTCGCTGTCCGGTCCGTTTGTCGAGTCCGCCACTCGACGTAGTGCCCGCACTTTCCCCGCGCCTGCGTCCGTCTCCCGCCAAATCCCGCGCCAGCGTCTTCGTCTCCTTGTCACCGCTGCATCATCCTTCGTGTCCGGCCGTTCGAGAGCACTGCCGTCCAAGAGAGGCTTCCTTTGTCCGGCTTCCCCTTTTCAAGCCTTGGGTCCTTTCTTCTGGCAAGCCAGTCCCGTGACGTCAGATGGCTTAGGGGAGTGGTCCAACCGGACCTTGTGCTGCGCGAGGCCATGGCCGGTCCCCCGAGGCATGACGCATGTCCGAGGCATCGAGTGCGAGGCATCGAGTGCCGGAAATTGTGGTCCGGAGGTTCGGCGCGGGGGAGGGCAGCCAGATCTCCACAAGCCTGACACTTTTTTGCGGCCCGTCCGTTTTAACGCGCTTGCTACACTATAAGCCCGCCTTATGTACGAACGCGGCGAATCCCGGTGGAACGCTGAATGCATAGTACATGAGGTTAAAAGTGATTTTAGTATGGTTTTTATGGTAAGCATATGTTTCGCGCAATACATGACGCAAAAAGAACGTCTTGCAAGAACTGTCCTCCTTCGTTTCCAGTGGAGGCTTTGGCTGTGTGGCTCTCGGAACGCTATCTGCCCTTATCTGCCCGTGTTCCAACAGAAAGAAGAGTCATTTTCTAGCGTCACTCTTCTGCGGAGCTTGACAACTACTAGATTCAACAACTTTCACCGTAACAGCCGGCCGTGACAATTTACTGCAACCGAAATCAAGAAAAAACAGAAAAAAAAACACGCCCATAGAAAATTATATAAAACGACTTCACTCCCGGACAAGATTTGAAATCACGGCCTTGTGATTATTAGCTAAGCACATTGTACACTGAGCTATCGCTTTTATATATATGTTGACTAAGCTATTTTAGGTCGCTGGTTGATAGGCCAAGGATGCGAACTCATAGGCGCGGCATACGGTGTCGGAGTCGCTTGCTTCGCTGCCTTTTTTCTCAAGCTGAGCCGTCTCATGGCGTCGATCAGAAATGGAAGTGAATCTTCGGTATGTGGTGCCGTTCAGACGCCCTTCTCTTCTTCCTTGGCATGCAACACATTCTCTGCTAACATTCTTTATGAGCATGACCACGCTTGCGTTAGGTTTTTTTTCCGCTTCCGAATGTTTCTCTAACGTTTCACACATTTCACTCTTGAGGGGCACTAAAGTGGTTTCTGATTTCATCTGCTCATGGTCATGACTCAATCGTGACTCTAGTGTTGGGTAAAGTATATCTAAAAGGCATCTGAAGTAAAGTACAAAGTAAAGGAAAGGTTATGCACTTCAAGTGAAGTAGTAAGTACGCTGGGTCGCAATGTAGATAAAGAGAGCAATCAGTACCCCATAAAAACATCTTTCACTGCTCAAGCCATGTTTTACGGGAAGAGCGGTAGTGTGTAACTTAAAGAGAAAGATATTTACGGAGGGAGGCAGCAATTCTTTTTTTAAACTCTACCTAAAATATTGTGCCCTAGGCCTGCCTTAAACATCGAACGCTACATCGGCGCTGTTAAGACAGTATTATTGATGTGCCCCGGTAATCGCTAACGCGGGACACCCGCCAAGGATACCGGAGAAAAACGCGCGGACAGAAAACTACACGCATGAACCACTTCACCATGAAAACAGCTAAATCTACATTGTTCATTGAAACAAGATGAAACTACGAAAAAGGCAAGGTTGTCTGGCCGCCAGGTCTGAACTATAGCCAGAAGAACTTCGTCAGTTTGTCCTCTAAGGAAGCCAAGCAGACATCCTTGCACAGAATTACCCTGAACATCTTACCGTTCTTCTCTGTTCCTCTCACCAGGAGTGCACCGATTGATGCAGTGATACTCCGAACCGACTTCGAAAATGAAAATATCGGACGTGGATGCTTCAACACAGGGCCAAGTGTCTACGTCAGAGCTTCTAATGAATACGAAGTGTCAGTGGTGAGAAATCTAATACACTTGTGATGCTGTATCTCTTAAGTTTGGGCCGTCCATTGGGCGAAAACAACCGAAGATGTTGTGGTCGCGTTCAGGCTCGGCTTAGTGCACTTTTTCACGTTATTCGTGGACGCTGAACTAACATGTTTCATTGAAGTGTAGAAATGAGTGAATAAAAAGGACAGCAACAAAGAAGCTACAATAATACATTTTTATATATTGATAGGACACGTAAAGTGCAAGGTATATTTTATTTGTTTATTTAATTACTATTTGGTTCTTCCAGACGCTCCGTTAGAACTGGTAGAGGTATGCTGGCACAGGTTTGTGGAATACCTCTGGTCTTGCAATCCAACGCTGCAGTTAGCCCAACCGACGAAAGTCTATCCGTTTCATTGCTGCGCCCGTTATACGATCACATGTAACAAAATCGCGGTAAGTTTAGTACGCCGATCTCTAGCACGTTGCAAAAATTCGTTACCTTGCCGTAAATGTAAAGAAATTCTGTTGCAATAACTATCTACATATAACAAACTGTATGTTTGCCTCAGTTTTGTGTTATTTTAGATATCAGTATTATAAAGTGTCAGGGATGAGATGCGGTAAAAGCTCTGACAATAACATAACTGTCCAGGGATGAGCAGTATTTCAAATACAAGTATTTGATATACGTATTTCAAATACTTTGTGTATTTTGCATTTGTATTGAATTACAAATTCGGTAATGTATTTGACTTGTGTATTTAAATACTAAAACGAGGGTATTCCAAATACACTTGTAAGTAAACAATTTTGTGGGCGAAGATACATCCCTCAAATTTATTGTCGCGACAATTCTTGTTTTTATGCATGTGGTTTTAAGATATAGTCTCCATCCTTTATTCGGCCATGGGGCTTTTTTTCTTTTTCTCCTGCGGCTTTATTTTAAAGGCACTGTCAAGAGCAGGAAGAAAACTACGTTCTACACCGAATGCAATGTCTCTCGATCAAGCGCAAGCGTTTAGTGACTGTGATTAGGGTGCCAGTCCAGGGCAAGAATATTGACGAAATCGACGTTCACAGGCAGACGGGCTAAATAAGTGCCTGTGACAGCTTGTGATGCTTTCCAGCCTGATTTCCATCCATATTTTTGCCTGGAACATTCTAAATGCGCGGGTCGTGCAGATGTTCGTAACTGGCGCGAGTTGCAACAGTAAAAAAGTGCTGCGCGTCAAGGTCGTCTCGGCCCTTCGTTGGTCTATGCCAAAATGTAATCGACAAAAAAAGCTGCTTGAAGCTCTGTACTTTTTTCACCTATTACGTACAAGCTGATTACATTTTTTTGTTATTATATTTCTGTTACGTTACTAGAGCCTCGCACACTAACTCCCGAGTGTGCGATTCAAAATTAAAATGAGATACCCAGAAACCCGCTGCAGGTGCCCTGAAGTCGCTGTCGCAAATTTTGAGGGATGTATTTGGAAAAGTATTTGGAGAAGACCAAATGCATTGGGTTGTATTTGTATCTTGTACTTAAATGTTTTTTTTTTTTTGGAAATGCAATTTGATTTGTAATTAAACGCATTTTTGAAGAAGTATTTTGTATTTGTATTTCGATACATATTTGCATGTATTTTGCCCATCCCTGAAACTGTCATAAACAGATCTCGTATAATTAATTTTATCCTTGGCTTATGAAGCTTGTGTAAACCAACGAGGTCCTGATTGCCATGTACAGTAACCTTAGCGTGAGTAATTTCAATGAAACAACACGTAGCAAGGAACGTAACGTCATACACAATGGTGAAATTCAGTAGCAAAATACTTTATTCGTTAGTTATCTCAGATTATACGGAGGATGTTCGTGTGTTACTCAAAAACTATCAGGCCACCAGTAACGTCGTCACTTGTGACGCGTTGCTTTCAGCGCTCCCTCTAGCCAGAGCTATATGCACCTTCATCTAGCGAACTTTTTTACAAGAAACGTCCGCCACATTAGGTTATTTTATGAGAGAACACGATTTGGTTAAAACTCGTGCAATTCGGTCAAAATAATCTTTTTTTTTTTTACATTTATCATTTTAGAAGGTAAACTGCGCACTGTGTCGTAAATTATATATTAAATTATATATAATGACATTCCGCTTTCTTGCGGTAGGAGGCTAAACTTGGCGTTGTGTAAATGATCGCGCAAGAGAGCATACTGCCTCCTTAAAACAGTCACCTTCGGGGCACCTGGCTGTGCATTGCAACCGATGTGAGTGCACACCAGTTTTTAATGACGTGGCAATCCTGGGGCGATACGGCAAAAAGATTACAAGGGAAATTCATGAGGCGTATGCAATAAGAGGGTGCAGATAAGTGCATAAGCGAGGCTTCAGTGACTCGGACAGAAAAAGAGCGTCTATTCTTGGAAAAAGAGTGGGCACGTGGAAAGTGACGTGGGTGTTTTTTTAAAAATGTATATAAGATTATGTTTTTCCATAAATAAATCTTTAGTTGCGAGTGCGCCTTGTGTCGTCGTCTTCTTACCTTGTCCTTGTCTTTCGGCCCTTGTCTTTTCCCATTATGAACCAACTGGCCCAACTCACCATTTTGTTGTTATATAAATGCTGTATCCCCGGTATCCAAGGCTCTTCTTGCCTGATCGTGTACGCGAGTGGTGGGCGTAGTTTGAATTTTTATTTTTGTCTGCGGGTATTCGCGATCTCGGGCGTGGTTTGAGTTTGTTGTACGCATAACTTGCCGTGACTTTTGTGCATCTCTTGTCCTGTCATAAAAAATTGCCGTGTTAGTAATGGTTTGTTACAAAAAGAGGTGACCGACAACTAAAATTTTAAGTTGACAAATTGCTCCACATGTTGACCAACACAAAATTTGTGAACGCATCTAACCCCGCACTGGGTTGCAGTAGAGTGTTTGAAAACCTTTCTGGTATCTGATTGACGCAATGAATCTCCGTATTTTTAAAAATTTAGTTTTTGCGGAAATTTCTTTACTTTAGTGCTCGCGGTTAGCGGGGCTTTCAATGCGCGTCTTTTAAGAGTACCACCAGTGCCGTCTCGATTAAAAAAAAAAAGAAAAATCTCTCACGGTCATTCGAACGTTTGCGGGGTTAAATAGTTTATGCAAAGTTGTAGGGCCATGGATTTTGAAAGATGTATGTTTCATTCACTGCCTGATGTGGAAAGCTTATAACGGACCCAGAAAGCGCCAGCTAAACCTACGTGTCAATTAACGGAAAGCAGAACTACCAACATGCCAATACTCGCAATCATGTCTATGTTGAAATAACGGGTAGCCCCGTCAACAACATTGGAAGGTGTACAGTGGCAAAATACAAACGTTCTTCAACCATATATAACTTATTACTAAAAAATATAAAAATAAGTTACGACAAAGAGCCACCCCAACTTTGATAATGAGCATTCTTATTGTGCACGTCACATGCATATACAACGGAACTTCTGAACTCTGACATCTCTGTTTCTTTGCTTTATTGTACAGGCCAGTAAACATGTAGAACACATATTCTTTAAAGTGAAAACATGAACTTGCACAAAATTAGAAAGAGCACAAGTCAAAATAAAATAAATATTGCAAAAATAATGCCGAATGAAAACCGTCTGAACATTTAGAATCGTAGAAAGATAAGGCAACTTGGCATATTCAGGCCAACATTTCAGCCTCCTCAAAGGTAAAATGGTAGCTCACAAGAATAATAATAAAACTTATAATAAAAAATCTAGAAGGAAATGAAACAAGTAATTATATTTATCTTCTAGAAAAACGTTGATTAGGCTTATTAATTTGTTCTACCTATCTGCCCATACTCTCTTTCATTAAAAAATGCCGCAGAAACAACTAGTGTTGGTTGTCTAGGAATGGCGATAGCATGCGTTATGAAACTCACGAAGCAGCTCACAGTGAATACGACGACGGAGATTTTGAGTAAACAGTTTATTTTATTCATTTTATTTATCAGCTAAATTTACCGGGGAAACTAAACTAGAGCATCGCTCACGTGAGGTCAATTTTCTGCTAAATTTAGCGGGGAACCTGATTGGGTGCATAGGTCATATGACGTAAATTTTCCACTAAATTTAGCGGGGAAAATTAATTTTTTCGTAGGTCCATGGATATCAGGTCAAGTGACGTCAATTTTCCGCGAAACGTAGCGGGAAACCTAACTAATGCAGGGGTCACGTGACCTCAATTTTTCAGCTATATTCAGCGGGGAACTTGAATTGGTGCATAGAATAAATGACATCAATTTTCTCCGCAATTTCCCGGGGAGACTGAATCGGTGCATATGTTGCACCGACAATTCTCCCTCCAAATTTAGCAGAGAAACTGAATTGGTGCATCGATGACCAGATGTCAATTTTTCCGCTAAATTTAGCGGGAAACTTGTATCGGTGCAAAGATCACGTGACATTGTTTTTCCGCTAAATTTAGCGGGGCACCAGGAACTCCGCCTTCCCTCTGCCTATTGCGTTAGAGGCCAGAATACAGATACCTAGATTATAGACAGACTTCTATGACGAATATCATAATGCTACCGCATAAAAACATCCACATTTATATCGTACCGGAAAGGCAAAAACACAAACTAATCTACTTCCTGGCAGTCGACGCATTCGCAAAATTCTTTGTTTACTAGGCATTCTTTCGTTTTTGATCCTGGCACCTGCTCACCTTCTTAAGAAAATTGGGATGCGCATCACGACAAACATTCTAATCAAACTGCTGTGGATTGAATCAGGGTGCGGGAAGAAAACAGCTGCAGCTGCTTTAATGATTTTGCGTGGAGGTTGTTGTTGCAATCCGTCTGTTTGTGAATAGCCTCCTTCTTCCGGCGGAAGACATTCTCGGAGACGTGGTAAAGAAAAACAAGATTCTTGATGGGAACAGTCAAGACACCCTCCTTAAAACTCCAGGATTGAGCGAAAATTACCACTTTGTCATTGTTTTCTGGGTCTACATTGGCGTTTCTGCTAGCCGAACACGACGTTGATTTTTATGATTGATGCTGCGAGGCAGCTTGACATGTAAAATCAATGCTCTCCCTATTCTGATCGGCATCACAAGACCTTTCATCTGGGTCAGCTTTCCAAGTGCCTGCCACCTTCTTCCTGCACCTCTTTAGGAACGGAATAACGGCAATTCGCCAAAAAGAATGCTCGATCCTCGATGGAGTAACTGCTGTGTGTTGCTGCTTTCAAGTATTTTGACACGCTGATAATGCTAAGAGCAATCCTGCACTGTTATGGCCTTGGAATGGAAAGTTTACCCTGACAGC
Organism: Ixodes scapularis; assembly: GCF_016920785.2. Classification (NCBI taxonomy): domain Eukaryota; kingdom Metazoa; phylum Arthropoda; class Arachnida; order Ixodida; family Ixodidae; genus Ixodes; species Ixodes scapularis. Next base: position 3,817,264 of record NW_024609855.1, on the reverse strand, counting down.
AGGGAAAATATATTAGAAGACCTTCTGAGTGACGCGGCAGTAAGTACAAACTACGGTGAAAGAAACCCATTTAGGCGATGACTCTTTGTCCGACGCGGAGGTCACAATATTTTCGGCGCACCGAGCGCTTCACTCATACGGGGAGCGATGACGCCCAAGTATAGGGTCCCTCCCTAACCGACCGTTCCGGTTGTTTCTCGCAGCGGTGGTCCCGCATTCCCTCGCTCACCACAGGCAGACCAGCGAAATGCTTCTGAGCAAGTACTAAGCTGTGCCTTTTTGGGTTTTAGACGGCAAAACACGGCAGCAAGCATCGCAGCTGACCGGCCTACCGCCGCCAGCCGCCGTCTCAGCGCAAGTCGCGAGGATCCAGGAAGCTACGCAACATCATCGCGTCACTGCCCCGTCATCGGCAGTGCAGGGCCGTGCAAGTTTCGGCGGACTGCGGTGAGGGCGCCGTTGTTATCTGCAGACGGGGGCATCGGGCATCTCTGGATTCGCCGCCTACTTAAGCACCGATCGCAAGGAGATATGTCGCAGACCAGCGAAATGCTTCTGAGCAAGTACTAAGATGTGCCTTTTGGGGTTTTAGGCGGCGAAACACGGCAGCAAGCATCGCAGCTGACCGGCCTACCGCCGCCAGCCGTCGTCTGAGCGCAAGTCGCGAGGATCCAGGAAGCTACGCAACATCATCGCGTCACTGCCCCGTCATCGGCAGTGCAGGACCGTGCAAGTTTCGGTGGACTGCGGTGAGGGCGCCGATGTTATCTGCAGACGGGGGCATCGAGCATCTCTGGATTCGCCGCCTCCTTAAGCACCGATCGCAAGGGGACATGTCGCAGACCAGCGAAATGCTTCTGAGCAAGTACTAAGATGTGCCTTTTTGGGTTTTAGGCGGCGAAACACGGCAGCAAGCATCGCAGCTGACCGGCCTACCGCCGCTAGCCGTCGTTTCAGCGCAAGTCGCGAGGATCCAGGAAGCTACGCAACATCATCGCGTCACTGCCCCGTCATTGGCAGTGCAGGGCCGTGCAAGTTTCGGCGGACTGCGGTGCAGGCGCCGTTGTTATCTGCAGACGGGGGCATCGAGTATCTCTGGATTCGCCGCCTACTTAAGCACCGATCGCAAGGGGACATGTCGCAGACCAGCGAAATGCATCTGAGCAAGTACTAAGATGTGCCTTTTTGGGTTTTAGACGGCAAAACACGGCAGCAAGCATCGCAGCTGACCGGCCTACCGCCGCCAGCCGCCGTCTCAGCGCAAGTCGCGAGGATCCAGGAAGCTACGCAACATCATCGCGTCACTGCCCCGTCATCGGCAGTGCAGGGCCGTGCAAGTTTCGGCGGACTGCGGTGAGGGCGCCGTTGTTATCTGCAGACGGGGGCATCGGGCATCTCTGGATTCGCCGCCTACTTAAGCACCGATCGCAAGGAGATATGTCGCAGACCAGCGAAATGCTTCTGAGCAAGTACTAAGATGTGCCTTTTGGGGTTTTAGGCGGCGAAACACGGCAGCAAGCATCGCAGCTGACCGGCCTACCGCCGCCAGCCGTCGTCTGAGCGCAAGTCGCGAGGATCCAGGAAGCTACGCAACATCATCGCGTCACTGCCCCGTCATCGGCAGTGCAGGACCGTGCAAGTTTCGGTGGACTGCGGTGAGGGCGCCGATGTTATCTGCAGACGGGGGCATCGAGCATCTCTGGATTCGCCGCCTCCTTAAGCACCGATCGCAAGGGGACATGTCGCAGACCAGCGAAATGCTTCTGAGCAAGTACTAAGATGTGCCTTTTTGGGTTTTAGGCGGCGAAACACGGCAGCAAGCATCGCAGCTGACCGGCCTACCGCCGCTAGCCGTCGTTTCAGCGCAAGTCGCGAGGATCCAGGAAGCTACGCAACATCATCGCGTCACTGCCCCGTCATTGGCAGTGCAGGGCCGTGCAAGTTTCGGCGGACTGCGGTGCAGGCGCCGTTGTTATCTGCAGACGGGGGCATCGAGTATCTCTGGATTCGCCGCCTACTTAAGCACCGATCGCAAGGGGACATGTCGCAGACCAGCGAAATGCATCTGAGCAAGTACTAAGATGTGCCTTTTTGGGTTTTAGGCGGCGAAACACGGCAGCAAGCATCGCAGCTGACCGGCCTACCGCCGCTAGCCGTCGTTTCAGCGCAAGTCGCGAGGATCCAGGAAGCTACGCAACATCATCGCGTCACTGCCCCGTCATTGGCAGTGCAGGGCCGTGCAAGTTTCGGCGGACTGCGGTGCAGGCGCCGTTGTTATCTGCAGACGGGGGCATCGAGTATCTCCGGATTCGCCGCCTACTTAAGCACCGATCGCAAGGGGACATGTCGCAGACCAGCGAAATGCATCTGAGCAAGTACTAAGATGTGCCTTTTTGTGTTTTAGGCGGCGAAACACGGCAGCAAGCATCGCAGCTGACCGGCCTACCGCCGCTAGCCGTCGTTTCAGCGCAAGTCGCGAGGATCCAGGAAGCTACGCAACATCATCGCGTCACTGCCCCGTCATTGGTAGTGCAGGGCCGTGCAAGTTTCGGCGGACTGCGGTGCAGGCGCCGTTGTTATCTGCAGACGGGGGCATCGAGCATCTCTGGATTCGCCGCCTACTTAAGCACCGATCGCAAGGAGACATGTCGCAGACCAGCGAAATGCTTCTGAGCAAGTACTAAGATGTGCCTTTTTGGGTTTTAGGCGGCGAAACACGGCAGCAAGCATCGCAGCTGACCGGCCTACCGCCGCTAGCCGTCGTCTCAGCGCAAGTCGCGAGGATCCAGAAAGCTACGCAACATCATCGCGTCACTGCCCCGTCATTGGCAGTGCAGGGCCGTGCAAGTTTCGGCGGACTGCGGTGCAGGCGCCGTTGTTATCTGCAGACGGGGGCATTGAGCATCTCTGGATTCGCCGCCTACTTAAGCACCGATCGCAAGGGGACATGTCGCAGACCAGCGAAATGCATCTGAGCAAGTACTAAGATGTGCCTTTTTGTGTTTTAGGCGGCGAAACACGGCAGCAAGCATCGCAGCTGACCGGCCTACCGCCGCTAGCCGTCGTTTCAGCGCAAGTCGCGAGGATCCAGGAAGCTACGCAACATCATCGCGTCACTGCCCCGTCATTGGTAGTGCAGGGCCGTGCAAGTTTCGGCGGACTGCGGTGCAGGCGCCGTTGTTATCTGCAGACGGGGGCATCGAGCATCTCTGGATTCGCCGCCTACTTAAGCACCGATCGCAAGGGGACATGTCGCAGACCAGCGAAATGCTTCTGAGCAAGTACTAAGATGTGCCTTTTTTGGGTTTTAGGCGGCGAAACACGGCAGCAAGCATCGCAGCTGACCGGCCTACCGCCGCTAGCCGTCGTCTCAGCGCAAGTCGCGAGGATCCAGGAAGCTACGCAACATCATCGCGTCACTGCCCCGTCATTGGCAGTGCAGGGCCGTGCAAGTTTCGGCGGACTGCGGTGCAGGCGCCGTTGTTATCTGCAGACGGGGGCATTGAGCATCTCTGGATTCGCCGCCTACTTAAGCACCGATCGCAGGGGGACATGTCGCAGACCAGCGAAATGCTTCTGAGCAAGTACTAAGATGTGCCTTTTTGGGTTTTAGGCGGCGAAACACGGCAGCAAGCATCGCAGCTGACCGGCCTACCGCCGCTAGCCGTCGTCTCAGCGCAAGTCGCGAGGATCCAGAAAGCTACGCAACATCATCGCGTCACTGCCCCGTCATTGGCAGTGCAGGGCCGTGCAAGTTTCGGCGGACTGCGGTGCAGGCGCCGTTGTTATCTGCAGACGGGGGCATCGAGCATCTCTGGATTCGCCGCCTACTTAAGCACCGATCGCAGGGGGACATGTCGCAGACCAGCGAAATGCTTCTGAGCAAGTACTAAGATGTGCCTTTTTGGGTTTTAGGCGGCCAAACACGGCAGCAAGCATCGCAGCTGACCGGCCTACCGCCGCTAGCCGTCGTCTCAGCGCAAGTCGCGAGGATCCAGGAAGCTACGCAACATCATCGCGTCACTGCCCCGTCATTGGCAGTGCAGGGCCGTGCAAGTTTCGGCGGACTGCGGTGCAGGCGCCGTTGTTATCTGCAGACGGGGGCATTGAGCATCTCTGGATTCGCCGCCTACTTAAGCACCGATCGCAAGGGGACATGTCGCAGACCAGCGAAATGCTTCTGAGCAAGTACTAAGATGTGCCTTTTTGGGTTTTAGGCGGCGAAACACGGCAGCAAGCATCGCAGCTGACCGGCCTACCGCCGCTAGCCGTCGTCTCAGCGCAAGTCGCGAGGATCCAGAAAGCTACGCAACATCATCGCGTCACTGCCCCGTCATTGGCAGTGCAGGGCCGTGCAAGTTTCGGCGGACTGCGGTGCAGGCGCCGTTGTTATCTGCAGACGGGGGCATTGAGCATCTCTGGATTCGCCGCCTACTTAAGCACCGATCGCAGGGGGACATGTCGCAGACCAGCGAAATGCTTCTGAGCAAGTACTAAGATGTGCCTTTTTGGGTTTTAGGCGGCGAAACACGGCAGCAAGCATCGCAGCTGACCGGCCTACCGCCGCTAGCCGTCGTTTCAGCGCAAGTCGCGAGGATCCAGGAAGCTACGCAACATCATCGCGTCACTGCCCCGTCATTGGTAGTGCAGGGCCGTGCAAGTTTCGGCGGACTGCGGTGCAGGCGCCGTGATTATCTGCAGACGGGGGCATCGAGCATCTCTGGATTCGCCGCCTACTTAAGCACCGATCGCAAGGGGACATGTCGCAGACCAGCGAAATGCTTCTGAGCAAGTACTAAGATGTGCCTTTTTGGGTTTTAGGCGGCGAAACACGGCAGCAAGCATCGCAGCTGACCGGCCTACCGCCACTAGCCGTCGTCTCAGCGCAAGTCGCGAGGATCCAGGGAGCTACGCAACATCATCGCGTCACTGCCCCGTCATTGGCAGTGCAGGGCCGTGCAAGTTTCGGCGGACTGCGGTGCAGGCGCCGTTGTTATCTGCAGACGGGGGCATCGAGCATCTCTGGATTCGCCGCCTACTTAAGCACCGATCGCAAGGGGACATGTCGCAGACCAGCGAAATGCTTCTGAGCAAGTACTAAGATGTGCCTTTTTGGGTTTTAGGCGGCGAAACACGGCAGCAAGCATCGCAGCTGACCGGCCTACCGCCGCTAGCCGTCGTCTCAGCGCAAGTCGCGAGGATCCAAGAAGCTACGCAACATCATCGCGTCACTGCCCCGTCATTGGCAGTGCAGGGCCGTGCAAGTTTCGGCGGACTGCGGTGAGGGCGCCGTTGTTATCTGCAGACGGGGGCATCGAGCATCTCTGGAGTCGCCGCCTAATTAAGCACCGATCGCAAGGGGACATGTCGCAGACCAGCGAAATGCTTCTGAGCAAGTACTAAGCTGTGCCTTTTTGGGTTTTAGGCGGCGAAACACGGCAGCAAGCATCGCAGCTGACCGGCCTACCGCCGCTAGCCGTCGTCTCAGCGCAAGTCGCGAGGATCCAAGAAGCTACGCAACATCATCGCGTCACTGCCCCGTCATTGGCAGTGCAGGGCCGTGCAAGTTTCGGCGGACTGCGGTGAGGGCGCCGTTGTTATCTGCAGACGGGGGCATCGAGCATCTCTGGAGTCGCCGCCTACTTAAGCACCGATCGCAAGGGGACATGTCGCAGACCAGCGAAATGCTTCTGAGCAAGTACTAAGCTGTGCCTTTTTGGGTTTTAGGCGGCGAAACACGGCAGCAAGCATCGCAGCTGACCGGCCTACCGCCGCTAGCCGTCGTCTCAGCGCAAGTCGCGAGGATCCAAGAAGCTACGCAACATCATCGCGTCACTGCCCCGTCATTGGCAGTGCAGGGCCGTGCAAGTTTCGGCGGACTGCGTTGCAGGCGCCGTTGTTATCTGCAGACGGGGGCATCGAGCATCTCTGGAGTCGCCGCCTACTTAAGCACCGATCGCAAGGGGACATGTCGCAGACCAGCGAAATGCTTCTGAGCAAGTACTAAGCTGTGCCTTTTTGGGTTTTAGGCGGCGAAACACGGCAGCAAGCATCGCAGCTGACCGGCCTACCGCCGCTAGCCGTCGTCTCAGCGCAAGTCGCGAGGATCCAAGAAGCTACGCAACATCATCGCGTCACTGCCCCGTCATTGGCAGTGCAGGGCCGTGCAAGTTTCGGCGGACTGCGTTGCAGGCGCCGTTGTTATCTGCAGACGGGGGCATCGAGCATCTCTGGAGTCGCCGCCTACTTAAGCACCGATCGCAAGGGGACATGTCGCAGACCAGCGAAATGCTTCTGAGCAAGTACTAAGCTGTGCCTTTTTGGGTTTTAGGCGGCGAAACACGGCAGCAAGCATCGCAGCTGACCGGCCTACCGCCGCTAGCCGTCGTCTCAGCGCAAGTCGCGAGGATCCAAGAAGCTACGCAACATCATCGCGTCACTGCCCCGTCATTGGCAGTGCAGGGCCGTGCAAGTTTCGGCGGACTGCGGTGAGGGCGCCGTTGTTATCTGCAGACGGGGGCATCGAGCATCTCTGGAGTCGCCGCCTACTTAAGCACCGATCGCAAGGGGACATGTCGCAGACCAGCGAAATGCTTCTGAGCAAGTACTAAGCTGTGCCTTTTTGGGTTTTAGGCGGCAAAACACGGCAGCAAGCATCGCAGCTGACCGGCCTACCGCCGCTAGCCGTCGTCTCAGCGCAAGTCGCGAGGATCCAGGAAGCTACGCAACATCATCGCGTCACTGCCCCGTCATTGGCAGTGCAGGGCCGTGCAAGTTTCGGCGGACTGCGTTGCAGGCGCCGTTGTTATCTGCAGACGGGGGCATCGATCATCGCTGGATTCGCCGCCTACTTAAGCACCGATCGCAAGGGGACACGTCGCAGACCAGCGAAATGCTTGTGAGCAAGTACTAAGATGTGCCTTTTTGGGTTTTAGGTGGCGAAACGCGGCAGCAAGCAACGCAGCTGACCGGCCTACCGCCGCTAGCCGTCGTCTCAGCGCAAGTCGCGAGGATCCAGGAAGCTACGCAACATCATCGCGTCACTGCCCCGTCATCGGCAGTGCAGGGCCGTGCAAGTTTCGGCGGACTGCGTTGCAGGCGCCGTTGTTATCTGCAGACGGGGGCATCGAGCATCTCTGGATTCGCCGCCTACTTAAGCACCGATCGCAAGGGGACACGTCGCAGACCAGCGAAGTGCTTCTGAGCCAGTACTAAGCTGTGCCTTTTTGGGTTTTAGGTAAGCTTGGATTCATCCTTCTGCATTCCGCGGGAGTGTACAAATTGCATTTCGCTGGTCTGCCCCTTTATCCGCTATTTTGTCCGCCACGGCCACGCATAGTGAATGCATCGCGTGTCTTAAGTCTTTGCCGCTGGATGGTATTGTTGCGGCATGTTCAGAGTGTCAGCACGCCTATCATACTGGAAAGTGCTCAGGTGTGACCAGAAAGGCTCTGATGGCTCTGTCGCCAGAGAGGCGTACCGCATGGAAGTGCAATACATGCACACTCCATGCAGCCCGTCAGTCCACCATGGTTGACGACCAACAGACGCCAGATGGGGGGTCGCCGACACAGCCTGCGTCACTGAGCACTCGCGAGAGGAATCTGGACAGGATAGTAGCTCAAAATGACGACATTAGCAAGCGACTCATGGACGTCTTGGACAGAATAGAATCTATTGAAAAAGCGTTGGAGACTCAGACTGGTAAAGGCGGTACTATATTTGCGAAGTTAGATCACCACGGGAAAACAGTCGACGCAATAGGCACCGCCATGAACCACCTGTCAGCAAAGTATGATGAAGTTCTGCGAAGATTAGACACACAAAGCGCTACAATAACAGAACTAACAAAGAGGGCGGGCGAACTAGAAGCAAGGGTGGCGGAGCAGGATGTTCAAATTCGAGACCTGAAAACAGCAGTAGATAACGCAGAACAGTACTCCAGGTGGAAAAACGTAGAGATCCATGGAATCGTACAGCAACCCAACGAGAATGTATTAGACGTTCTCAAATACCTAGTTGCCAAACTCGACCTTCCGCAACCAGGCACAGAGGACATTGAGGCTGCCTACCGACTTAGGTCGAGGGAAAGGAAAATACCACCGGTTCTTATAGGGTTTGCGGAAAGAAAAACGAGGTACCTGTGGATGACGAAGCGAGTGACACTAAGAAATGAAAATATTTACATTAACGATAATTTAACCAAAACACTGAAAGGTCTACTTTGGCAAACTAGGGAATGTGCAAGAGCAAAGGCGTACAAGTTTGTGTGGATGAGAAATGGCAAGATTTTCGTACGGCAGAAAGAAGGCGCTGGTGCCATCCGTATCGAAAGTGGAAGAGATTTAACTAAACTAACGTAGCAATGGAGAACACTTTCTACTCCATACGCGAATGGGACCTTTATAGGGCGCGAGTGCAGACGGAGAGTAGCTGCAGTAATGTAGAGCTTAGACTTCTGCATGTAAATGTGCGAAGCTTGCGCAGGCATTGGGACGGACTTTTAGTTTTATTATCTGGAAGACTGGCATCGCTGGATGTATTAATATTGAACGAAATTAGTGTGGACGAAAAAGCGTGTTCGTAATTGACGTTAGCTGGTTTCAACTCATATTGTCTGTGTCGTGAAGAAAAAAGGGGAGGTGGTTTATTGATGTTTGTAAAAAATAATTGGTTTTCAGATAGGATAAACGTATCCATGGTCCACGCAAAAGTTTGCGCAGTCTCGATTCACAAATCTTCGTCTTCATATATTGTGTGCGCGGTTTATCGACCGCCTCATTTAAACATAAACATGTTCTGTGAGGAATTTTCTGTCCTATTTCGCTAATTCGATAACAACCATCATATTCTACTAGCTGGTGATTTCAATATTGATATTTCGGACGAAACAAAATACGGAGTTTCTAATTATTTAGATGTTCTTTCTTCCTTTCCTCTAGAGAACGTAATACTAGATTACAAGAGCGAAGAATATTACGGTTGTAAGATAACTAAGTCATGTATTGATCATATAACAACTTGACTTGGAAATGTGACATTGGTTCCTGCAGTGATTAAAAAAAAAAGTCGCGGATCATTATTGTATAGCTCTTGCAGTATTAGTGGAAAACCCAGCCAATTACACGTCCAGCCGTACAGTGCTTAAAACAGTCTTAGATGATAAAAAGATAGACCGTCTGATTAGCGCGTATGATTAGAATTCATTGGGAATGTATGATCATATCACCACTTACAATTTGCTCGTAAATAGATTTAAAGAGATTTATAAAACCTCTTCCACGTTTAAAAAGATAAAGAAGAAAACCAGGAAATATGTGGATTAATGAGGATATTTTAGAACTATGTCATCAAAAAGAGAAATTATGGCAAAGATGCAAGCAAAATCCCAAATGATAAAAATCTTAAAAATGAATTTCGTGCACTCAGAAATAAAGTAACAGCTAGAATTCGATTGCCGAAGAAGAAGCATTACTTAAACGAATTTGCTTCAGGAGAAAGGAAAACATGGGATCTCGTAAATGAGTTAATTGGCAGAAAAAGAAAAAAATAACATTGACGATACAATAAGAAATATTTTCCCAGTATAGAAAACTACACGGAAGTCGTCCAGTCCTTCAATAGCAGTTTTGTTAGTACCGTAAAAGCCTTAAAGCAGAATATATTGCCGCATGTGGGAAAAAATCCAGCTGATCAGATCGGCTGCTTAAATTCGGCACACTTAGCAGAGCTACACGAACAAGAATTGTTTGATATTATCAACTCAATGTCAATTACAAAGGTACCGGGGATAGATGAAATTCGTGTACGAGATTTAAAGTATAACTATCCAAAGTTAAAACTAATGCTACTTAAAATCATCAACGGCTGTTTGACAACGGGTGAAATTCCAGAAGGGCGAAAAGTATCAATAGTAAGGCCGCTTTATAAAAATGGTAATAAGAAAGAAGTTGGAAATTATAGACCCATGTGATTGCTCACATCCTAGAGAAATGGGTTCAAAAATGCATGAATGGATTTTGCGACAAATTTTCGTTATTAAATGACGCGCAGTATGGCTTTCGAAAACAAAGAAGTACGATTTCACTACTAGAAGATTTCTACAACTGTGTACATGAGACACTTGAAAATAATAAGATAGCGCTTGCCTTGTTTGTGAATTTATCTAAAGCATTCGACACACTCGACCACAAAATTATATTACACAAACTCGAAGAGCACGGATTCAGAGGTCATTTTAACAGATTTTTTACAAACTACTTTACAGACCGATTTCAAATGGTCAAAATTAGTCACAACACAAGTGAAAAAGTAAGAATCGAATGTGGGGTGCCGCTGGGCAGCACCTTAGGCCCCTTGCTTTATAATATTATTGTAAACGACCTATGGTTACCATACCGTTGCAGTCTAGAATGTTTCAGTATTCCGACGATACCGTTTTATTATTACTACATTATGACTACGAGCAAGCGGTTCCTCTTTTTGAGAGTGAGATAAACATATTCTCAAGTAACGAAATTTCTCTAAATACCAAAAAAAACTAAGCTAGTATGTTCCTGTAACCCTCATAAGCGCATTGAACTTAAGACAAACATATATCTCCACCTTCATGAGCAAGATCAGTCAATCTGCAGATGTAAGCCATTACCATATCAGTCTTCAGTCAAATATTTAGGTATACTTTTTGATGAGCACGTACTTTGGAAACAGCAGTTAGAACGTATTACTAGAAGGCTCCGTTTAGTATCCGCGTATATATACAAACTAAAAAGTGCATGCTGTTTAAAATTACGGCAGTCTATTTTCAGAGCTCTAGGGGAGTCAATCTTACGGTATGGAATAAAGATATACGGGAATTGTTCAGGGTACAAAAGAAAGAGAATTGATAGGGTCATAAAGCATATTGCGAATAACGTTTCATATGGTTCAGTCCATGATGGCTTAGAATTGGAAGAAAAAATGAAGGCACTAGGCATACTCTCATTCGATCAATTTGATAAATATGTAGCAATAACAAGTAATTATTATAAAAATGATTTCAAATACGAGGTTAAGAAAAGAAATCTAAGGCGTACAGAGAGATTTATGTTGCCGAAAGTTCTAACAAATTATTGTAAAAAAGAAAGGAAATATTACATCCCTGCATTATTTAACGCGTTGCCTGAAACTTTAAGTAATTTAACATCCCTTCGCGCGGTGAAACTAAAAGTCAAAGAGTGGTGTCAAACGCTCGCTGGTGTTACCTGTGGATAAAAAGTTGTAATCGTTTGCATAGTGCACAGTTCTTCCTTATGTGTAATGATGTATGCAGTGTTTTGTTGGCTGCCTGGACCCACACACAAGCATTTCCGTTTTCGTGGGCCAGTACGCTATCTTGTGCAAAATATTTCTTTTCAGCAAAAAAAGTATTATTATTATTATTATTGTACCTCATCACCGCCACGCCGCACCAAGTTGCCAGAGTTTTTAAATCTGTGCTCTCTTCCTTCTTCTTGTTCGGGCTAAGGCTTGCCTTCGTGTACGATGACGGCATCTGTGATCGACACAGCAACAAAGCAAAGCACAAGGTTAGCCACTGGCCGCACACCATCATCCCACTACCATACCGCGAAAAAGGCGAGTACGCTTCGCCGCCAACAACGTGGCCGGGGAGGAGAGACCTCATACCGCAGCGCCCTCCGCGGCGGCACGGAACTAACAACTTCTAGCTCGATGCTAGCTCCGAACACGATCTGTTCACTCGTTCCCCGCGGGAAAAGCAGCCAGTGGCATTACCTAAATGTGTCTATTCCACCGTGGTACAAACACATCCCTCTCCATGACGAAGGATGTTCTGTAGAGCAAACATAATGCTTGTGCTGAGCAGCACGCCTTTCTACACTGATTTCCACACACTATTCTCGATATCACCCTCTGGAACATGTTCATAAAGGATTCTAGAAGCGCATCAGCCTCGTCTGGTTCCCCAGGAGTTTTCAAGCTGAACGCCATGTCGTGGTGTTTGCTGTACATCATGTCGAGTTAATTGTTCAAGGACCTAAAAAAACAATGCCGTGGATAGCGATTGGGTACTGATGACGAGTTACATTACTAGCTCTTCAATGGCACACGCTGTTTAATCACTCACCAAGCCAACTGCATAGCACACCTAAATGTTTCTGAAAGACCCTGTGACACGTGGGTGCCTTTGATGTGCAGCGCGAGCTTGAGCTTTTTTCTTCTTTAGTGGGACATCAACTCCTTCGCAGACCACAGCTGGACCACATCTGACGGCAAGTTGCACTTATTGACAGCATCGTGAGAGAAAAAATGTTTCTGAGAGCGGCCAAGTTGGTTTTTCAGATTTTTTTATGTGGAACATCGACGAGTACACCCAGACAAACCCTGAAATGTTGTCGGGGTGGGGCGTACTGAAAAAACACCGAAAATCAAGTGTCCTTGTTTCCTCTCCTTATGTCATGTGGGCATTGGCATACATTGACCGCCCACAGATGAAAAAGAAGAAAGGGAGAAGGAAGGAGCTCGGGACACGAGAGATCAACGGGCTCTCAAGCCGCGCGCTCGACCGTTCCGGCAAGCAGTGAACATCACCGACCCGTTTATCCTTGTAAATAATGTACATAAATATGTAGTGCCAAGACTTTGGTTCCTACATATTTGGTGACCCGGTTACTCCACCATCTCTGACCGTCTTCATCGAAACCAGCCTCACCATGACCACCAATCAAGAGGACGGAAATATCGCGGCGGTTCGTCTTCGCCTTCCTCAGTTCTGGCCATCTGATCCTCTCTTGTGGTTCGCCCAAGTGGAAGCGCAATTCGCCACAGCAAAAATCACCGGACAACTTACGAAATTCCACCACATCATCGAAGTTTTGTCACCGGAAATTGCGACAGAGGTGCGGGACCTCATCCTCGCTCCACCACCCCAGAACCCTTATGATACCCTAAAAGCTGAGCTGGTGAGGCGAACATCCATTTCTGAGCAACGACGGCTCCAACAGTTGCTGACGTCCGAAGAACTTGGTGACAGGACACCGTCCCAAATGCTTCGCCGCCTCCAGCAACTACTCGGAGACTCTCCGACCACTTTTGATCCCTCGCTTCTGAAGGAATTGTTCCTCCAACGTTTGCCGGCGAACGTCAGAATGGTGCTCGCACCAACAGCGAATATTTCCATCGACGCCTTAGCTCAGCTGGCGGACAGAGTCGCCGAAGTGGCCTCCCCTAACATCTCTATGGTTGCTTCAAGTTCCCACAAATCAGCAACCGACGCTTCAACACATGACGTTCCACAATCTACTGCTATGGAGGACATGCGGCAGCAGATCAACCGCCTGGCGTTGCAAGTGAACGCACTCGTAACAGGGGCTGAGTCCAGATCACGACATGAGTCAAGATCCCCCTCAAGACGACGATCTTCAAATCCACCATCACGAGCTGGTTCGCCTCCGCCAGGAATCTGCTGGTACCACTGGAAATTTGGCAGCAAGGCCCAAAAATGTCGCGCGCCATGCAGGGCGTCGGAAAACTGCCCAGCGCCCCGCTAGAGGCGGCCAGTCGGAGCGCTCGCCATCCCACCCGCCTCTTTTTCGTAACCGACCAAAACTCCAAGCTACGCTTTCTCGTTGATACGGGCGCCGAGGTGAGCATCCTTCCCGTACCGCCAAGCATCCATCCGAGTAAGAGACAGCCGTGTACATTGCAGGCTGCCAACAAGACACCAATTGCAACTTATGGAGAACGTTCCCTCACCCTCGACATAGGGCTCCGCAGAACGTTTCGCTGGGTATTCCTCATCGCTGCGGTTTCCTACCCCATACTTGGAGCTGATTTCCTCCGTCATTACCACCTCCTTGTAGACATGCTTCGTCTTCGCCTGGTAGACGACACAACTCGTTTGACTGTACAGGGAGTAAGAATGACGTCGCCTCTTCCTCCCCCGTCCATTCCTCATCACTCTCCGACACCTTACGATATACTTCTTAATGAATACAAGAGTCTGACGTGTCCTAATAATTTTTCGAAACCGGTACCACACGATGTGACGCATCATATTGTTACCACGGGTGCTCCCACCTATTCTCGACCACGAAGGCTGGCTCCAGAACGTCTCAAGATTGCCAGGGCCGAATTCGAGCATATGCTTGAATTGGGCATCATCCGTCCATCCTCGAGTCCATGGGCCGCGCCCCTCCATATGGTGCCTAAGAAAGAACCTGGAGACGGGCGCCCTTGCGGAGACTATCGCGCCCTTAACAACGCCACTCTTCCGGACAGATATCCAATACCACATATTCACGACTTTTCGCTCTCTCTTCGCGGCTCCACTATTTTTTCGAAAATAGATCTCGTCAAGGCCTACCATCAGATACCTCTGGAGCCGGCAGACGTTCCCAAGACGGCCGTTACAACACCTTTCGGCCTTTTCGAGTTTCTCCGGATGCCGTTCGGACTCAGAAATGCAGCCCAAACCTTTCAGCGGTTCATTGACACCGTCCTTCGAGGCTTGCCTTTCTGCTTCGCATACGTCGACGATCTACTAGTTTTCAGCCAGGATGAGACCCAACACGTCCAACACCTGCGGCAGCTGTTCCAGCGCCTCGCCGAATATGGAGTCAATATTAACCGAGGAAAATGGAAGCTGGCAGCAACAACACTCGAATTTCTGGGCCACGAAGTTAACCAACATGGCATACGACCTCTCACACAAAAGGTGGAAGCTATCAACAATTTCCCAATACCTAAAACCATTCGCCAACTCCGGGAATTCCTTGGGCTTGTCAACTTTTATAGAAGATTTGTTCCCCAGTGCGCCGCAGTCCTGTCACCGCTGACCACACTCCTAAAAGGGAGCAAGCCCCCGTCAACCCCCTTAGAATGGACTTCGACTGCAGAGCAGACTTTCAGCCGAATTAAGGGTGAACTGGCAAACGCTACACTTCTTTCACATCCTCAACACGACACAAAAACGAACATTATGGTCGACGCCTCTGAAGTTGCAGTGGGTGCCGTTCTACAGCAGTTGATAGAGGGAATCTGGAAGCCTATTGCTTTCTTTTCGAGAACGCTCACATCAGCGGAACAACGCTACAGCACCTTCGGGCGCGAGCTGCTGGCGATCTACACTGCTATAAGGCATTTTCGAAATTTTCTACAAGGCACGCAGTTCTATGTACTTACGGACCACAAACCTCTCACATACGCCTTGCAAGGTGGCAGGGACACATATTCACCTCGCGAAACAAGGCACTTGGCTTACATCGCCGAGTTTACAACCAACATCCGTCACGTGAAAGGCGTCGATAATCCTGTAGCCGACGCGTTGTCCCGGTGTGCTTCGTTTTCTGGCAGACTGAGCTTTCCGCCCGCTGTCGATTTTGATGTCATTAGCTCAGCGCAACAACGGGACAAGGAGCTTCAACAGATGCGTCAATTCCCTGGTCGACTCATATTCGATGAGATTATCTTACCTACGTCTACCAAGAAAATAGTCTGCGACCTGTCAACAGGCACACCACGACCCTTCATACCCACCGACTTCCGCAGACAAGTCTTTGACTCCATGCACGGCCTTTCCCACCCTGGCATTCGGGCTACACAAAAAATTATAACTGAGCGATTTCTCTGGCCCGGAATCAACACAGACGTACGCGGCTGGACCAGAACCTGCATCGAATGCCAGAAGTCGAAGGTTCAGCGTCATACTTACGCGCCACTTCAGTCATTCCCAACTACCACAGAACGTTTCGACCACGTCCACATCGACATTGTGGGACCCCTCCCACCATGTGAGGGGTTCCGCTACCTCCTTACCTGCGTCGACAGGTTTACCCGTTGGCCGGAGGCACTTTCAATCCAAGACATCCGAGCGGACACTGTGGCTCGCACCTTCATCCAGGGCTGGATTTCCCGATTCGGCGTCCCATCCACTATCACAACCGACCGGGGACGTCAGTTTGAGTCTGCACTTTTCCACCAACTACTCTCACTTTTAGGAACAAGCCGCATTCGAACAACAGCTTACCACCCCATGGCAAACGGCCTCGTCGAACGCTTCCATCGTTCACTCAAAGCGGCCCTAATGGCGCAACCTGAACCAAACAGATGGCATACAAGCTTGCCCATCGTACTTCTCGGATTACGAGCAGCTTTGAAGAAGGACTTTGGCTACAGCCCAGCCGAGCTGGTATATGGTTCAACTCTTCGCCTAACAGGCGAATTTTTTGCATCCGCCTTACAAGAACCAGCTCCCGATCACATGACATACACAAACCAGCTTCGAACGATAATGAAAAACCTCCGGCCCACGCTCCCACGCACACAAGATCGAACTGCAGTTTACGTCTCGAACGACCTCGACAACTGCAGTCACATATTTCTGCGAAGAGACGGAACCAAGAGGTCCCTGCAACCACCGTACTCTGGGCCTCACAAAGTACTTTCCAGGGCAGCTAAAACTTTTACCATCGACTACAATGGACGGCAAGAAACCGTTTCTGTTGACCGTCTGAAGCCAGCTCACCTAGAATTTCTTCCGAATGCAAACGACGCTGCCCATCCTCATATCCTCACCGCTCGCCCAACCACTGACCCCTGCTGCCTCCCTTCAAGTCAATTCCCCCGAAGTCATTCGATGCGAACTAATATACTGCCCTACAACTGCAACCGCCACGAGCCCTGCGCGCCATTTCAAGTCAACCGATATGGCTCCAGACACTTAGGAGCCAAAACGTCTGCGCCTGCCCTCGCTCGCGCCACGAGCGTGATACAGCGCAAACGAAAAGGACCTCGACAAGTTTCGTGGTGTTTAGCACCTACTCACATATGGGACTAGCACAAATAAATGTCTATCTTCTTCTGTTGCGGCGCAGCGAAGGGAGGGGAAGGTGAGTATTTGTGGGCATTGGCATACATTGACCGCCCACAGATGAAAAAGAAGAAAGGGAGAAGGAAGGAGCTCGGGACACGAGAGATCAACGGGCTCTCAAGCCGCGCGCTCGACCGTTCCGGCAAGCAGTGAACATCACCGACCCGTTTATCCTTGTAAATAATGTACATAAATATTTAGTGCCAAGACTTTGGTTCCTACAGTCACTTGTGACAGCGATCACATATAATCCTATCTTTTAACACTATCTTACGATGTCTAATTATGTTTGCACATTCGCTTCCGCTGAATTAAGTACCAATATAGTTGTAAGCAACAGCCTGCATACATCGGGAGTACACACCTCCAATCATAAAGACTACACAATGATTGGCCGGAACTATAGCAGGCTTTTTGTACAAGATGCTTGGTTTGTTGGTGCAGGATTCTGAGCGCAAGGTAGCGCTTACGTTTTTCAGAGGTGTAACTTTGTAGGGCGAGATTCTGCTTCTCTGTTTTCCAAATATATTGAGCCATGACCAGTTTTAGTAATCGCATCACACTGTAGTTCGTACTGGAGCTGCATCTTGTCCAGCATCGGTACATAAACAAAGAGCGCAGAAATAGCAGGACAACAGGAGAGACATACATAGAAGAGAAAAATGCTAAATGGCAACTGAAAAAAAGAAAGATAAAGAAAAGCACGAAGCGCGATATATTCATGCGATGAATATTTACAAAAGTAATGAGAAACTAAAAAAAATGTAAGAAAACTATAAAGGTACACGTGTAGGGCAGATATTAGGTTCAGGTAGTAATAAGAGATTAAAAGCACTGTCCACAACGAGTACTTACTTCTTACACAGCGTTATTGATGGCTTGCTAACAGAACAGCTCCTTAATTTTGCGATATGATAAGATTGCAGGAGTTCTATTGTGTTCCGATCTTGATTTTTTTTTTTTTTAATTTACGTTTTTTTCACAGTTGATGTACACCGGCCGGTATTAAAGTGGTGTGAAAGGTAGCGTCCTAAGGTGGCATGCAGAAATAGTAGTGTTCTCGGGGCCGGGAGTTGAAACACCGCTCAGTCTGTACATGAATTTTAGCACACGTAAGCTGCATTTTATTTGCAACACCTGTGCACGGAGCGAATTGTCGCTGGCGTCGTTTTGTGCACGTAGGGTTAGAGCGCTTTTTTTTTTATTTTACAGCACACTTTAGGGCAAATCCTAGCCATTCTTAGGGGGTCAAAACACCATCGGGACTTCATAGCAATTTGCCTTTTTTAGAGAGCACCTCCTACGCGCCCGTTTCCGGCTTGAGTGGCGTCGGCGTTGGCGTAGCCATCGCCGTCAGTGTGACAGTAACGCGTCGGCGTAACGGGTGCGCGTGACGCGTCCGCGTCGCCGTTAACGTAACTGTAACGCGTCGGCGTAACACGTGGGCGTGACGCGTCGGCGTCGCCGTCGGCGTAACCATAACAAGTCGGCCTAACGCGTCGGCGTAACCTTAATGTGTCGGCATAACGCGTAGGCGTGACGCGTCGGAGTCACCGTCGCTGCCGGCGTAACCATGCGGTGTGTTATGGGAGACGTCCCATAATGCACCGCAGTGACGTGCGCGTTGCATTATGGGATGCTTCCCATAATTTACCGCGCGGGAGGGAGGAGGGGAGGGGGAAGGAGGCGGGGGAGAAGGAGGGGGAAGGGGATGGGAGGAGGGAGGAGGAGTAGCAGGGAGGATGAAGAGCGAGGGAATTTATACCTTTCCCTGAGTATTCTTCCCTCCTCCTCCTCAAGGGCTGCGCTCTAATTCGGCGTCACAGGATGTTGTAGACGTCTTTTATTTCTTTTAGATTGGGTGACATTTTTGTGGACGTATGGAACCACCACCGGGCGACCCCCCCCCCCCCCCCTTCGACATTTCGGCCAGTGTATCACACTCCTTTAAACTTTGCTTCACCAGGAGCCCGTACACGATAGGGCAGTTGGTCTAGTTGGTAAACGTTCATGATGAAAGACAGCGCGAAACACAAGGGCACGGAGGAGAGAAACATATACAGGCTAAGGTGCTAGCTATCAACTTTCTTATTTTAAGAACACGCGGGATGGGGTCTTCTTTTTCTTTCACTGTGGTTTCGCCTCTTTTTCTTTCACTGTGGGGTCACTGCTTTGTCGTTTTCTTCGAAAAAGAAGAAAACGAAAAAAAAAGCTTGGTCCTTGGATAACTTCTCCATCGAAGAAAACGAAAAAAAAACGACCTTACAGTTAAGAAAAAAAGAGGCGACACCGCAGGGAAAGGAAGTGAAAACACCATGCCGGCGTGTTTTCAACATAAGAAAATTGATAGTCAACTTCTTCTCCTGTGTGTTTCTCTCCTCTGTGTCTTTGTGTTTTCCACATTTTTGTTTATTATAAAGGACCCCATTGCTTCAAATATTACCTGCTGTAAAAATCCTGCAGACTGTATTAGTTGCAATTGATCACTAAAATTTGTTTTAAATTTATGGTAACAACAAATCACCATCACCGGCACTAAGGTGGACAGAGCTATAACCCTTTTTGCGACTTTGAAATGTGATGGCGTAGGATACCTTTTTCCCAGTGCAAAGAGAAAGACCTGCACAGGTGATTTTTGTGAAGAGACAGTGAGATATCTAAAAATTGTTAGTGTTCGTCCTTGTGTTTTTTAAAAGTGAATTTGAAAAATAAACCGCCCTTGTCACACATATCCAACGTCTGGTAGGCAAAATTGTCTTCTGTTTTTAGAATACACAAGTAGAAAACCATCAACATAGCGGAAAACCTTTTTTTACGGGAAAGATTATAACACAGTCTTTGATAGCCTTACCTACCCTTGACAAAACTAATTACTCAGGGCAGATTATGTTTTGCAAATGCAGACCCCAGACATTGGTATATTAAGGCCGTTATACATTAAGTTAACATAAAATTCAAATAAAACTTTAAAATTTCTAAACATATTTCATTGATAAATTTCTTGCATTTCGGAAACAGTTCGCCGTCATTCTGAATACAAAATTGAGCTCAGGTGAGCAAAGTATAACATTGAAGGCAGCAGAAGAGAGCCTGGACGTGTACACTTCAAAAGGAAAGGTCGCTGTAATTGTCAGACTTCAAATACTCGATCAATGCATCAGAATTACGCACCATAAAAAGGATCGCCAAGGCGTAAATTTGATAAGTGCATTTGAAGAAGAGCATCAACCTAGCACTGCAAAGTGCCACGTTAAATGACTATAACACCAAATGGGTACGCGTTCTTATGTGTTTTTGCGCTAAAGAATTTCTCTAAGTTCAATTCTGCAGATTTTTATGCTTTTAGCTACCTTAGTCAACGAGCAAGCCAGCTGCAATATGCCCTACACATGTGTTTTAGAGCGCAGCTCTTAGGGGCCCGTTTCCAGCCTGAGCGGCGTCGCCGTCGGCGTCGGCGTAACCGCCCGTTGCATGCAACAGGTGGCTAACAACCTGACATGCAACCACTCAGGGGAGATGCAACCTGTTACATGCAACCTGTTGCATGCCACCTGTCGCATGCAACAGGTGGCGTGCAACCTGTTGCGTGCATCGCCGTCGCCGTTGGCGTAACCGCGCGTTACATGCAACAGGTTGCATGCAACCTGAGATGCAGTTACTCAGGGGAGATGCAACCTGTTGCATGCTACCTGTTGCATGCTACCTGTTGCATGCAACAGGTTGCATGCAACAGGTAGCATGAAACAGGTTACAAGAGAAGATCCAACAGCGTGCATGCACCCCTGTTGCATCTGCGTAATTGTGTGTTGCATGCAACTCGCGTTGCATGCAACTCAGGCTGCATGCAACCTGACCAACAGTAAGCCAGGTAGCATGCAACCTGAGTTGCATGCAACACGCAATTACGTAGATGCAACAGGGTGCATGCAACCTAGGTTGCATGCAGCCCAATGATCGCGCTAGGTTTCGTGCAACCCGGCGACTCCGGCGGGTTGCATGCAACCCAAGGTCGCGTGACCCCCAGGCCACGTGACACGTGATGAACAACATTCACGCCAAAAAAAATAAGGGGAGGAGGACTAGCAGCCGTGATCACGAGGAAGGAGGAGGGAGGAGGAATATACCCTCCCTTCAGTATTTCCCTCCTCCTCAAGAGCTACGCTCCAATTCGGCGTTACAGCGAGTTGTAAACGGCTTTCATTTTTTTATACTTTCTTTTAACTGCCTTAATATCTTCTTTTATTTTAATTATTCATATTATGATTATATTGCGCGTCGTAGTTTTGTTTCCTTTTTTATGTCTGGACGTCGTTTTATTCTTCCCCTGATAAATATATTTTTCGAGTCGGCGCTTGCATGTTCGATGTGCGTCACTCCTGTCCTTGAGTTTCTATGGGGTGGAACATTCAAAGAAGACTACAGGTTTCAACTAGATACCTTGAATGGGACTTCACTGGTGCGCTTTAGCGGCGGGGCATCTTCTTGTGCCAGTAAAAGATTATAAGCTCGTTGACCCACAGTCAATGTGCAGCTGCAGTGATTTCGTTATCGTAGCAAGTGACGATGGGCTTCGGCAGTTGGGTTTTCTTCCTACGGTACAAATATGATCTTCTGTAAAGACTGTACGTGTTCCCCATCTTCATGCTCTCGACTTTCCCCTTCTGGTGTTCTACGCACTTGTCTAGATCGGCCCCCTTCTGCCTCAGCTGAACCTCGTCCTGCAATACATGGATGCGCTAGAATATTTTATTTGAATCGTTTGCTGCAGCAGAAATATAGCAATTCTGATCTCATATATAGGCACACACCATTCAAATGCCAGGTAAGTGACTCTAAGACGCTTATACAGCACTCGTCCTCTGGAATATCCTCCTACTGCGTGATGCGTGTTGAAGACTCCAGGCTAGCAGTCGTACAGAACTGGCTAAATATCTTATCTGAATCGTAAAGCAGTGGTCCCATATCTAAGGGGCAGGCCGATCTGAGGGTGTTTAGACATAAATGTTTAATATTCTGATTAAAAGGTATAGCGGAAACACACGGATCAGAAAAGAGAGACGGACAATTGCTCTTCTTTCTCGTCTCTTTGCGTTGTACGTATTAATCATCATGTATTACTAATAAGCCCAAGCTTCCATTTGGAACAGTCTCATGTGTCTTTTTTTCTCTCAGAAGATCCCCTTCAGGTTCTGTGTAAGGAATCGTTTATGTATTGTTTGCCGGCGTGTGCACTAAGTTCACTTTTGTATATTTATACCTCAAATCCTAGGAGGAAAATTTAGATCATACATCGGAATATTGCCACGTGCGCGGCTAGGCAAGTAGGCATCGAGCTTCGCACTTACGCGGGTAGCCGGAGCTTGAATTCCGCCCCCACGAGCCGTTTTATTTTCTTTCTCTCTGTAAGCAGTTTTTACAACGTTAGAAAGCCTTGTATCTTCTTTATGATCAAAATATGTACTTATAGAACGAACAAAGGAGAATATTCTCAGCTTCCAGTGAAGGTTTAAAGGAAGCTGTGCTGCCTGGTATAAGTGCATCTCGCCACAACGCTTGATTCTGCTGCTGCGCCGCCATCAACGCCTGCGACGCTATCCTTCTTTTCTTTTGCTTTTGCACAATTTTGCCCCTTTAGACATTTTTTTTAAAGAAATGTGTCGCCTTATAAACTGTCGATCGTGATATTTTCGTAGACGTGCGGGGTACCCCATTCCATGCCCCTGGAACGTGCCTCTCCAAAGATATTTCGGGCTTCATCTTTTTCAATTCCCGGAAAACTAATCTCCGTCAACGAACCCGAAACCCGAGCCACCCTCCGCACCCAAGAACAGCACCTGGAATTTTGTCTTAAAAGTTAAGCAGCCGAAGACCAAGACGACAAAGATGCCCCAGAAAAACCCGGCAGCCCATTCCATGTCCTACCTGCGCGTGCTCCGATGCGCTCCCATGGCGAGATCCCCGAGAACCTAGAGGACTGGTCCCAACCCTACAAGCGCGTGGCACTCCACAACACGTAGACTTCTGAACAGTACCTGCAGAACTAGTTCGAGAACCATGGATGGACATCTGAACAGTACCTGCAAAACTAGTTCGAAAACCACGAGGCTCCGCATACGTCGTGGGACATCAGTGTACCCAAACTAAACCGGACCTTCACGGGCCAACACCAACGGTAGCGGGCGGAGGATCTGCTTCAAATACAAATTCAGCTAGGCCCCCAACGAACGAGTAACCAACTACGTTGAAAATGTTCTTCGTATGTTTGCATGCACCTACCCGCAAGGCGACGAAGGGAAGAAGTTGCGCTGTCTCATATAAGACGTGACAAGCGAAATTTACGGCGAACTTGTTCGCAGCGCTTCGGCGACCGTTGAAGGTATTGTGACCTAGGCAACCAACATCGAACAAGCGCTGTTAGCCAGAGCTGGTCATCATCAACGTAACGCAGGACATGGTACGGTAATGGTAAAAGTGCGAGAATGCCCCGATCGAGTCATCGCGTACGCCTGTTGGACACTTTCTAAGGCAGACACAAATGACTGCACGACGAAAATTAATGTCTCGTGTTTGTCTGGGCAAGCACGAATTTTTGCCCGTACTTGCATGGGAGCTCGGCCCGCGTAGTTGAGGACCGGAGCTGGCTCTGCTGGCTTGCGAACCTCAAAGACTTTTAAGAACACCAAAAATGTCTGGGTTCTACAAGTCACGCCGCATGCACAGCGACGCCGACTGCTTGTCCAAATCCTCCGTCGAGACAAATTTTTGCAAAAGCCACAACGATGACGAAAGTGCTTTCTAGGCGCAGTGAACACCGACAACGCGGCACGGCGTCAACGAGATGATCCTGATCTCCGCGCACTAAAAGAGCTCAGGGAAGAGCGAGGGAGTGCCATTCTACGTGTCTTTTCACGAGCCCGGCCGGCCCTCGCCATTCGGCAAGCTGTACTCTACAAAGAAAACTTGGGGGCAACAACTCGACTTGGCTCCCGGTAATTCCGACCGCCCTTCGAGAGGAGACCGTTCAAGCATGCCACGAACACCCAACCTTGAGACATCTTGATTGCAACCGAACACTGGCCCGTATTTGTGAAAAGTAATGCTGATCCCAAGCTTTTCAAAACAGTCTGCACTACACGCGATAATTCCAGGGTACGAGGGACGCAAAAACCCGCCGATGAAGCCGGCCGGTTTCCTGTAACAAAATTTCTCCGCCAACTGCGCCGTTCGAGCTGATCGAAATGAATGTGCCTTGTCCTTTTTCGCAGTCGACCATAAAAAACGATTGGATAATCCTAGCTGTTGATTACGTAACACAATACGTCGTGGCAAAAGGCCTTCCATCGGGGGCTACATGGGAAGCCGCCAAGTTCTTCGTTCAATCCGTCGTCCTCAGGCATGGTGCCCCGAAGTACTGATTACAGACAGAATGTCGTCGTTTTTTGCACAGCTAAGTCAAGAGATCCTCCGGCTCACCCACATAAGGAACCATCGAACAACGGCGTACCAGGCACAGACAAAAGGGCTGACGAAACAGCCAAACAAGATCATCGCCGACATGGTCTCCATCTACACTGACGTGGAGCACAACACGTGGGATGAGGTGTTACCTTACATTACGTTTGCCTACAACACGGCGGATCAAGGCACCACACTTTTATAGATGTAAAATGGTTGGAATGTAATGACCATCCTAGACGTGACGTTGCCCCACGAGCCAGCTTACGATGGGAGCGACAACGCGTGTGTTGGCTCAATGAGCCGAAGAAGCCCGCCAGCTTGCCCGACACTGAATTCAAGGCCAGCAATGTGTTGGCGCTGGCCCCTTCTATCTTCGTTTATGGGGCGTTCATTTTCTGTGCGAATACAGAGTGTGGGTCTGGGGTCTGTGGAATATTCATCGCCGCGGCCTCAGCGATAAACTGTTGGGAGGGTACTTCGAATCGTAAAGTTGCTACGTCGGCTCGGCGTGGTTCGACGGTGGTCGGTGTGGCTCAGGCGGAGTATCTCTTGTGTCAGTCGCGCCATGAACGATGAGCCTCGGTCCGTAATCAAAACTTGGAAAGTGCTGTGCCAGAGGACGATGGACTTGACGAATAACTTGGCTTCTTCCGCTGCGGTTTCCGGCGGTAGTGTTTTTCTCTTGGGGTACTGGGTTGAATAATCAGTTGTCACGATTATCCAGCGGTTTTTCCTCGTCGGCGGCGGGAAAGTTTTAAGTAGATTCATTACAATCTGCTGGGACGGTGCAGTGGGAGGTGCGATTGGCTGCAGGAGGCCTGCCGGCTTCGTCCGCGGTTTCTTCCGTCGCTGGCACTCATGGCACGATTGTCTCTAAAAGTGTACAACCTTCAGGACCTTGGGCCAGTAGTATTTCTCTGGAATTCTTACGAGACTTGAGCTATATCAGAGGTGACCACATGCCTTCTCAGCGGGTGCCTTCGAGCACTTCAAGAAATGCTTGGTGATCTACAAAAAATACGCGCTCCCACGGGGTCTCCTTGCTAGTGGGCGAACTATGTCGCAAGCGGTTATCTGCCACTGGTATTCACTTACCCCACACTGCATTAGACCCAGAGGCTTTCCCCCCTTCGGCTTCGTTTTTTTGGCAGGCTGGGCTGCTACGGCCGTATCAGTGTGTGTCCTGCCTCATCCTCGGCCAGGTCGCAAAGTTACATAACTGTGAAGACTTGCTCCCGGTGCCTTGACCAACCAGAGTTCGGGCGCGAAAGTATCCAATGAACTGGTCCCGTAGCCTCCTAGGAATCGCAACGCTTAATAAAGAGTCGTTCCCCTCCCCCTTCTCGATTGTTAGGATGTAGCGAAGCAATACGCTATTAGACTCAGGAAATATGAATCAATATGTTTGTCAACTCGGGCATCAGCGTTCCCGGTGTTGCTTCCCATTTGCGATATTTTTCCCAACACCCGCACTCAAACGTCAGCTGCTGTCTAAGCCTGGACAAGCTCTTCTTTGCTTACCACTTCACCCCAAGCTGAGAACCTTTGGTACCTCGTGCGGCCTTTTACCACCGCTGCGAGCCCGGCTCCTCACCTCCTCCCAGCCGTCTTGTTGCTTTGCAGCTACTGTGCGGAAGCACCTCCCCCTCACCCAGGCACGTTGCTCCGTCTTCGCCGCGCTTCTCCCAATCCTCCGGTTGCGTCCTCTCATCTCAACCCCTACTCTGTAGCGCTCGAGAGAGCACGTCTAGAACCATGTTGAACAATCCCGTACGGTACGCAACTTTGTAGGAATATAGTTGCAGGGCGAGCGGCCAGTGTGCAAACCTCCCCGCCGGTTTCCTCGATGTCGCGAGGGCGTTCGCCGTACCTTGGGCGTGGGTCGTTCGAGTGGAACCCGCGTAGCTCAAATTGTTGTTAGGGGCATCGGCGGTAAATGTGGCTGGCTTCACCGCACTGATAGCACAACGGGCGTCTGTCGTCCGTCCTCCACACGACGGTCTCTTCTGGCGCAGCTTGTTGAGGGCGCACGTGCGCCCGATCTTCCTGGCGTTGGGAATACTACGGCGCTGGATGTTCAGCTAGGAGTGGCGCCATATACTGGTGGGCAGGGGGCGGTGGTCGTCGGGTAGCTGCGACGTAGCTCAGCGTCGGTGGTTCGGGAACAGCACTGAAGAGAACTTGCGGCTGCAGCACCTGCAGAACTTCTTCCCGGACAATCTCGGTGATTGAGGGTGAAGCCGGTCTTGCGGCAACAGGTAGAAGCTTCCTGATTTTCGCCCGCGCGACGTCCAGGGTGATCTCGCGGAGGTCCGGGACGCTGCAGCTGGAAGTCGAGAGGGTAGCGACGCCGGGAAGTCGTTGGGAATGGGAGGCCCGTGCTTGAAGGGCTCGTTCAATGTTCTTGGCTTCCTTGACGAAATCTTCGACGGTGGATGGAGTGTTGCGGACAAGACCACCGAAGGGGTCATCCTTTACACCTCGCATCAGCATCCGCAGCTTCTTTTCATTGGTGGCTTGAGGGTCGGCGCGAGCGACCAGGCGCCGAACATCCTCGACGAAGCTGGTGACTGCCTCATTTGTGCTTTGGGTCCTCATTCATAGAAGGTCCTCGGCCCTCCCCCGTCGATGTTGGTTGGTGAAAGTCCCTCTCAGCGCATCCTTGCAGACGGTCCAGGAGGCCAAGGAGGTTTCGAAATTTTCGAACTGGTGCCTTGCCGTTCCTTCGAGTGCGAAGTAAAGTCTCTGCACGGGCTATTCTTCCGTCCATCGGTTGTGCTGGGCCACTCTCTCGTACTGCTGTAGCGACTCTTCGACGTCTTCAAAAGTCTCACTATGGAAGAACGTCGGCGTAGGGTCAGTAATGGGTAGGAGAACGACGGCTGGAGCGGTCATGGTCGGGGTCTTGTTCTTTCGGTTGTCGGGCAAAGAGACCAAGTTCGTGGGACTGACTTCTGCCACGACGGCTTGTTCGGGCTTCGGTGTCTTCGGCGAAGGGTAGTCTTACGGGGCTGATCACTTCTCTTGGCCGGAATGTCTTCAGAGGGGCACTTTTCGCGGGCATAGAGAGCGATACCGCGCACCTCCAACAAAATGTCATGATGACAATTGATGAGGAGACGAAAACTCAAACAAATAAACGTTGAATGGGTCTATTTTGTGCCAAAAACACAAACAAATGAGAAGATAGCAATAGACATCTTTCAAAATACGGTGCCCTGTTGGCAGCTGTGAAATTCCTGCACAGTGGCGGTCTAAAACCTTAACGTCACAGCACACTGGAAAAATACAAACCTACTAAAAAGGTGATGATCGCAGCGACGTTGCACTTTCGACGCTGTTTGATTGGCTCGTCGGCTCGTAGCGTTGGCCGCACTCTGTCGTTCGCTATCTTATGGAATGACTTGCACGCTCCTCGATGCAGTTGCTCCACCATTGTGCAGTGGTTCCGACCCATTAAAAATCAGCACGTAACTTTAGAAAGGGGCCTAAAGAGCGTCGCGGGCGTCAATGGCGGCGCAACAGCAGGATCGAACGCTGGGGCGAGACTGACTTTGGCTTGCCACGCGAAGCCCCTTATGTACATGCACAGCCTCCTGGAACAATCGGCGTCGAAGGTTCGGCGCGTTGAATATTCTAACCTCGAATGAGTAACACGGTTCTCGAATTTATAAGTACATAACATTCGAGTCAAAGAAAATGTGAATCGGCGGTCAGTCATCGAGCCCTGGCTTTCTGCGTGGAAGTCAAGCCCGATAACCTTTAGGCCACAACTTCGCTGACTGCTTGGTCAGCTGCGCGCGTGGCATCCTCGGTAATCCTCAAGGTAGCAAACTGGCTCTCCACTTGGGCGAACCAGGTCTGTGGGTCCGCTGGCCAGTATCGAGGCGGGCGGAGGTAGATAGCTGATAGTTCTACAGCGACACGCTCTCCACAATTCGCAATGGCGAGCAGAACTGGTTCCAGAGTACTTGACTACAGTATAGGATGGTCCTCGGATGTGGTGCGTGCCCCTGGTCTCCAATTTGTGGTCGACAGGAAAACGTTTCGGAATTAGAGAACGAAGAAAAACCTTTACTGCCACAAATTGGGAAAATACTACACGAAAAAGCTTGTCCAGTATGACCGCCATGCTGCGAATCTGGTCATCGCAGGTCCCAAGATGTTCAGTCCGAGTTTGTGTTTGTCTGTCTCAGTATTGCCTTGAACGGCATGCGGGGATGCACTTCATCTGCGTGACTTGCCGAGCACGAGATGAGGCTGCCTAGCACTTGGAGGCTACAAAGTCTCCTAAGCAATCATGCCGTGCTAGTATTTATTTAAATAAGGAAAAAACATGATGCCAGCCTCAAGATCTGTAATCACTAGGTCGTATCTTCACGGAAGCGTGTGGAAATCACAGCTCCGCGGATCAGAAGGCGCATTTCAGAAAATATAGAGGTTACTCATCTTGGTACCCTCCGATAGATGAGCGGGCTTCGACAGCTGGGCTTAGAGCTCCCTTGTGAACGCGGAACTCTGCTACCAACGGTGATGGAGGTTCGCGTTATTCATCAACGGATGGCGGTAGTTGCTTCATTCCTACACAGCCCTGGATTTTTTGCTCGTTAACCGACTGAATTGGGGGGATAGAGGTGCTGCGCGCGCCTCCTCCCATAGACAAGAGAAAAGAAAAAGGTGGCAAAAAAAGGGAAACGCACGCCGGGGCGCGTGCCACGTCAGCGAAGCGCCCTTATCAGTGGCTTCCCTGGGTGGCGCTGGATTCTTTGCTCCTCACGGCGCGGCGGAACGTGGGCGACAGACGCGCAACTCTGGCTCCCACAGGCAGCCTATACAGAAACTCTCGCTGGCCTTGCTCTGCAGAAGAGGCAGGGCTGGCACCGGGTGGCGCGGGCGAGTGCACGCGGTGGACGTGGAACGTGCGCCAAGGAAAAAGCAGAAGAGAGGAAATTAGGATCGGGGGAGAAATATCAGTGCAACGTAATATACAACAGTCTTTCGTTTTGTCGGATTGATGCCACCATCTAGTGGTTCAACTAATGACTTGTTCAATATTTCTTAGGACGGGCAAATTGTCAAACATTTTGCCCCAGTTAAACGAACAAAATGAACAAAAATAGGTATTTGTGTCTGCTATATTTCAGTCCACAAAGGGAGGTCGTGCTCACAAAGCTAGAAAATTCAAGCCTACAAGTTATGAATTCAAATAGATTTTTCCGTGTACAGTGGAACATGAGGAATGACAACACTGTAATATAGTTTCGATGGTTTGAAGTTTGGTTTCTTATTCATTGTTAAACGAAACTATTTACTGTTTTTTCTGTACTTTGATTTTTTTACAGGGATGTTTTCTAATGATGGCACATCTGTGATTACAGTTTTGTGCATCTGTTTTTGATAACTTGTGGTCGTTTATTTTTATACTCCTCATTTCGCTTCAATAAATCCTTCTTGGCACTGCCAGTTAAATAAAATCAAATACATAAAATATAGAAAATTAATAAAACAAATCTCGACACTTTCACTCAGGTGGACGCCCTAAACTATGTGCAACAACGGCAGTCCCAATTTATGGGACTGTCACTGGCGTTGTCGTTTTCATTGGCCGTCATTTGGATCTACCCATGGGAAAAAAAGGACCCAAGGCGCTTCGATATCGGAGAGAAGTGCGGACAATTGTTTCGGGATTGGCTTCCGACGGTAAGTAACCAAATAAAAAGGCAAACAATTAATCCACCTTTTAACCAATGCTCAAAGTTTGTGAAGAACGGTTGGCATGTTCAATACACACTCGGCACTGAAAAGATCAGCTGAACCCAGCGGCTGCCTGGCCGGGCAATGGGCAACACGTGGTGCTTCAATCGCGAATACACTGCGGGGTTGGCGGATGCTATCTTCGTGACATGGTGGGGATCGGTCTACAGCAGCTCTTACGAAAAAGAACTTTGGAACCACAACTTGTTTTAGGCCATAACTGTGCACAAGGGTGATATTTTTGCTTGCTCGCAGAGACCAGCGATATATATATATATATATATATATATATATATATATATATATATATATATATATATATATATATATATATATAAGAACCCTTAGTGAAAACAGCAACAACGGACGATTTAATCCCCCCCGACACCATGACCGTTGTTGCTGTTTTCACTAAGGGTTCTTATCTTTTATACCCACGCCTACGGCTCCCCGCCACCATGCCCGTTATATATATATATATATATATAACGGGCATGGTGGCGGGAGGCTGAAGGCGTGGGTATATAACTGAGAAGAAAAAACCCTTAGTGAAAACAGCAACAACGGACGATTTAATCTTCGACGTGTCGGCCGGAGTCCGGCGTTCGTCAGTAATCAAGTAAAAATCAACATGTTTCCGCTCGGCTTTACGCCTTCAGAGTCTACACACAAAGAGTTATGTTCACCGCACGTGCTGCAGCTTTTCAGGACACTCGCATCTCTGACCCCTCAATATTAATGGATGGGACATACTAGACTGGCAGACTGGTTGCGTTGGGCTGCAGTGGTTCCAATTCTCCTGAATATGTGGCGCATCCGAAAACCAACTCCAGTGATGTGAAAATGTTATTTGTAAATTTATTCCCTCTAGGGGCTTTTGTAGTACTTAAAACTGCATACATGATAATAACATTAAAGCACACTGCTGTAACTTGTTAATTGCAAAAATAAACACGCCTCTGAGCATCTATATATGTATATATATATATATAGGGCATGGTCGCGTAGGGTTGGCCGAAGGCGTGGAGTACACAAAGTTGAAAATCCCAAGTCAGAGAAACAAAAACACGGAAGGTTTATTTCAACGTTTCGGCAAAAGTCTTGCCTTCGTCAGGAATTCCTGACGAAGGCAAGACATTCCTGACAAAGGCAAGACTCTTGCCGAAACGTTGAAATAAACCTTCCGTGTTTTTGTTTCTCTGACTTGGGATTTTCAACTTTGTATATATATATATATATCAACGAGGTATAGGGCTTAGAGTGATAAACCGGAAGTTCGGAAATGGCACCCCCCCCCCCTGTTGCCGCCATGTTTTACGCAAAAGTGACCACTCGTCACGTGATCTCACAAGAGCCGTGACGTCATCGGTAAGATGGCAGCGCCCACAGCTGGCGATGCGAGTTCGTTCGGTGCACGGTAGCCGTGATGTGCAGCTCCTTTCCGACGACTTCGGGCTTTCCCTATTGAAAATTCTCATTTGTATGAGAAATTTTTGTGTCCAATAAACACATATGAATCATACAAGACATATAAGAACATATAAGAACCGTATAAGAACCATATAAGAGCTATATAAGAACTATATAAGATATATGAGAGCATACAAGCACCATATGAGAAACTAGTGGGAAGTTTCTTATAAGTTTTTTATGAGGTTCTTATATATCTTATTTAATTCTTACATAGTCTTCATATAATTCTTATATGGTTCTTATATGTTCTTATATGTTCTTATATATCTTGTATGATTCATATGTGTTTATTGGACACAAGAAATTTCTCATATAAATGATTTTTTTTACTAGGGTTTTCGTTCTCGCTGACTCAGGTACAATGTGAAAATATGACGGAATGAGACTTTATACCCTTTTTGCGCAAGATCAGTATTTATCATCTGGATATTAACGCCTGTGAGACAGCATCAGCCATATCGCCTTACCGGTGCTCGGATTCCCGGATCTGTTCGAGGATCGATAGACCTTTGAGTGCTTTGGGATGAAATTTTCGCAATTTCTTATCTTTTTCATTTAAAGTTGGAATGTCTGAGAATCGATGCGAAATGTATGCGTCGGACGTAGGGCCTCCGGAAATTCGTTTCAGCCCTAGGTAACTGCATAATCACAGCCAACGTTTAGCGAGGAAGCTCCTGCGATCTTTATGTTGTGTCAACAATTTTACAATCACCAATTTTACGATATAACGCCTAGCATAAAATATTCGCATTTTTCGAGCTTCGTTTAAATGTCTGAAAATCGAAGCGAAAGGTATACGTCGCGTTACGGCCTAGGAGAATTTTTTTTCAGTCCTGCGTCACCGAATAACCATAGAAACATTTAGCGAGGAAGCTCTTGCGATCTTTAACCTTTTGTGCTAATCGACGATTCTACATTCGATCGCTTTTCTTCCTTTTTTTGTGTGTGCGAAGTGAACACTTATTTTTAGCTGCGAGGATGACCTTTTATCGAATGTGGGAATGAATAAATCGTTGCAGACACCTTCTTTAAAGCTATTCGACTTGCTATAAGAGACGTTTTGGTGTACGCATAGATTACCTGCACATTTTTCTCTTTCGTAGGATTTATGGCAGCAATACTTTTTTTTAATGAAGAGTGCATTGTATTAGTCGGTAAATTATTTACTTGTTCTAATTACCCGGACAATATTATTCATATATGTGTTCATCTGTTGCCCGAAGAGCAGTCTTGTTGAAAAATGCTGACTCCCATTTTTTCTAGTCTCTTGCAATAAACTTTTTTCAAATGCGTGTGCTGCCTTTGCTTGGTTTCACCTTAACTTGAAAAAGGGCAACCGCCTCAGCCCCTTCGAGCAAATCAGAGAGATGGAGTGAAGGTATGGAAATCTGTGCAGGTGAGCACTCTGATGATATGTTGCCATGTGTCTCTCTCCAACGTGAATATTGGCTCACTGATACGGTATACCCTTCGCCGCTTTCTATATCGTGATGAAACGAATTACAGTAGCTACTACTCTAATAACCCAAGGCCTTCGTACTTTGCGCATTTTTTCGAAAATACTGTTATGTCAGCCCACACTGCGAACTCGGCTCGGCACCTGTTGGACTCGAATTCTGCATTAGCGTTCGACGTGAACCGGAACCCATTCGTGTGCTTTACAGCGAAAAAAAATGGGGACAGTCGTGTTGCTTGATGGGGTATTGCAAAGGGTCTATTGTGTCATACGTATAGGAAGTGTGTTTCTATATAACAATGCATCAACACATACCATTAAACTAGATGCTCAGAGGCGTGTTTATTTTTGCAATTAACAAGTTACAGCAGTGTGCTTTAATGTTATTATCATGTGTGCAGTTTTAAGTACCCTCTCTTCAATGACTACAAAGGCCCCTAGAGGGAATAAATTTATAAATAACATTTTCACATCACTGGAGTTGGTTTTCGGATGCGCCACATATTCAGGAGAATTGGAACCAGTGCAGCCCAACGCAACGAGTCTGCCAGTCTTGTATGTCCCATCAATTAATATTGAGGGGTCAGAGATGCGAGTGTCCTGAAAAGGTGCAGCACGTGCGGTGAACATAACTCTTTGTGTGTAGACTCTGAAGGCGTAAAGCCGAGCGGAAACATGTTTATTTCCACTTGATTTCATACTATTGGTTCTTTGCAAACGGCTCCATAACAAGTTCTTTCTGCGACAGTATTGTGTCAGGTGTTCAGTCGTAGTACCTCTGCTCTTTGTTGTCGGATGACGCTCCTGGCACGTCGGTGTTCAGTTTGGTCGAGTGGCAACTGTGACCGACTGATGCCGTCATGTGCGGCCACTGACACCTGATGCACTGAAGCGGCAGGGCTGGCTTCTAATCCACAAATTTTCCTGGTATTTTTCTGCATCAATGCAGCAAGCTCAAACATGTTTTGCTTCCGTGGTTGCGCCGTTTGCTACCGTTGAGTTGATAGCTGGCAGCAGTGTTTGTTTGCTACCCAAGCCAATTCATTTCCATTTCGTAATGGCGATTTTTTCTGCGTCCCGCGACCACTGCAACTTGTGTAAGTCTCGTGTGGCAAAGTGAAGTTTGGTGATGCTTGGAGTCCACTGTTGAAAACAGCCAACAATTATATTTCTTCAAGTCACCCAGCGGCATTCTCCCTCAAGGTTGGAAATTGTGTGCTTCGTGGCGTAGACACATATGATTGTTGTCAGCAAATTATTAGGTATTGTCCTTGGACGACAACCGACACCAAATCAACTGTCCTTGCATTTCCGCTCACCTGCTTTGTCGTGCTTACCTCAAGTCCAGAAGAAGGGAGTAAGGAGCTTCGGGGTAATGTCGGCACCAGGGACGAAGGCCGCCGAAGATAATCCTCAGTGTTTCGCGGACGCTTGTTGAGACATGGTAGGGGGTCGTTTGGCACGAACACTTGCAGGCCAACTCATCGGTACGGGCACCTTCAGTAGACATGGTCGGCCTCGTGCAGTGGTAGCAGAGTGGTGTTTTGTCGACCATTCGCAGCACCTCCTGTTTCCCCGGTGTGCTTCGTTCAGCGCGGACCTACACTGGTTCTTCCCGAGTTCGGAAATGCTTCGGCGTCGGGGTGTCTCGTTGAATTGGCATTCAATAGTAACGAGTAGCCGGTGGCGGTCGTCGTCACTTTGTGGCATAAGTCGCCCTCGGTTCGTCGGATGCCGCTTCGCTCGAAGAGGACTCCAGTTGAAATGCTTGTCGAACTTGTTCCGAAACAACCTCGGCAATCAACTTAAAAGCCGGGCAACTGATGACAGGAAGTAGCTTCCTGATCTCCTCCCGGACAACAGTGTGGATGATGTCACGGATGCCTGGGAGGCTGGCGTCGAAGTTGCAACTGGACGACTCGAATGTAAAGACGCTGGGGAGCTGTTGATATTGACAGGCTCGGGCCTGCAGTGTACATTCAATGTTGGACGCCTCGGTGATATGAACCCTTTGACTGTTGTCGTGCGGTTGCGGACAAGGCTGCCGAAGGTGTTGTTCCTCACGTGAGGGACATGGGATTCTTAGCGTCTTGTCGTCTGTAGCATCAGGGTTGGCGTAGGTGCTCGATCAGGTGCAAAACATCCTCCATGAAGGTGGCGACGGTCTCGTTGGGGCCGTGTCCTGGACAGAATCAGGAATTCGGCTCTCTCGTCAATGTTGGCTGATGAATGTGCACTTTAGCTCGATCTTGCAAACTTCCTACGACGTTAAGGGGGATTCGTGGTTCTCAAACAAAGTGCCTGGCAGTTTCTTCCACAATAAGTTTAGGTTCTGCTGGAGCTGGTTGTCTGACCACCCACTGTGGCGGGCGACACGGTTAAATTGTTCAATCCAGCCCTCGACGTCTTCCTACACCTTGCGTGAAAGGACAGCAGAATGCGAAGTGCGATGGCCATTCAAACAATAATGGGAGCGGACGCAGTTTGCTGCTACACGTTTACCATTGTTGGCTTAGTCAGCTTCGGTTCTTCTGGCAAAAGACCGTATTCCGGTGGTTCTTTTGCAGCGACTGGCTGGAATTTCAGGTTCTTCATGGTGTATTTCGAAGGTTCGTCATTGTGGTACTTGCTCGTCCTGCGGTCTTTCTGCTAGGTTTGGGATAGTTAATAAGTCACGGTTCTCCAAAGGTTTAAGACGCGGGATAGTCCGCCACCCGTGTCCCGTTATCGGGCAACTCGGCTGAGGAGCCGCCAAGGAGCACACAGAGTGAAGGGCTATGTGTAAATTACCCAGCACCTCCACCAGAACATACAGTGACAGCTGAGCATAGCTTGGAATTTTCCAGAGTAGTAAATATTGATAGAATATAGGACTGAAGCAGGCATTCGTGACAATATACCTAGACTGACACAAGATAGTTTATCCGGACCACTAAAGAAGCTGCATGGCTTTAGTGGCATCCTGTCCGAATAAACCCTCTCCTTCGGTGTTTGGCGACTGCCGTGGACGAACTGAACTGAAATGGATGTGGGACCGCTTTTCTTGTACTGAGCCGCTGCATACTCTCGTCGCCAACCGGCGTGAACGGGCGGATGGGTAAGTAACACCGGCAATGAAATATTCATATGGCTTGCGATTCGCGTAACGAGTGTTGATGAAACATTTGTGTCGACGAAACGTGCGACAGACCAGCGAAATCAATACCAACTGCAACACAAGTGCACGTCAACGCCAGAACAATTTAGGAAGCAGCACAGCATCACCTAAAGCACGGCACTGGAACTGCGAGCTTGAGGGCACCTCTTCGGTGCGCCGCACATCTGTGCTCCGTGAAAGCGCACGTCTACGCTGGAAAAATTTGGGAAGCAGCACAACATTATTTAGCTGGGCACAGAAACTTTCAGCTTCAAGGCAGCTCTCCGGTGCGACGCACAACCAAAGTGGGCCTTCGGTCATTTGAACGAAGTGTAACCATGATTGCACACTCCCAAGCAAGACTCACGCGATTTCCGTCGCTATACTACGTATCCAAATATATTGAACACGCTTCACTGCAGACCTCGAAGATTCGGCTGGTCGACGAGAGCTTAAATTTTATCCTAGCGGTATCCGAATCAATCCGAGGCCCAAGCAACGTAGGGCAGAATGCCTCTTCCGTGTCAATGTTTCCGTTGGTCACCAGCGAAATGCACACCGTTCCTCCGTATTTTCACGTTATACCAACGTGAGACACCACGCTGAACTCAGAAGTCGCTTTCGACTGGCCTCACATAAGGGCTTCCACGTCTGAAATCAACTCGCCGAGACGAACGACAACAAACAAAACATCCGACAAGCTCCGGCCAATGCTCCGGCCCAGTTGTGGCCAGCCGCTCCCTGGGCGCTGCCATGTTTCCTGTGACGTCACGTATTTGGTTTGGTCACGTGACGAGCAGTCAGATTTGTCTACAATGGCAGCGGCCTTATGGGGGTCCCTTTCGAGTGCAGACCGGAACCCCGGTTTATATTGCTCTAAGCCCCTCCACCTCTAAAAACTTGAGATTGGGCGAGTTGGTTGTTCATGTTTGTCGACGTTTAGCGCACTCGAAAAACTGTCATTCAAGCATTCACACACCCAAAGAACACTAATTTCACACAGCGCTCACTAACAACTTTGTATTTCGTGTTTTACTTCGGCTTCTACTTCTTCAGATTTTTGACGATTTGCAAATAGAAAAAGACGACGTAAGAGTAAACATTCCTGTCTAACGCTTAGGCCAATTCGCGGCTAAATAATTAATCTCTTTTTGTGATAATGTTATCGACGCCTTACTAACACATTTGTCCTCTAGTCGTATGATATTGTCGGCTTCGATGATTTCCCTTGTTAGTTGGTTTACACTTTTGCCCAACACGGTGCTGTTGTTGAAGTGCGCGACACACCCATAATCCCGACAGTGTATCCCCAAGTGGCCAGAGTTAGCGTTTACAACGTTGTTGGAGTGTTTTCGAAGGCGGTTGCTGATGTATGAGTATATATATATATATATATATATATATATATAACTGAGAAGAAAAAAACCCTTAGTGAAAAACAGCAACAACGGACGATTTAATCTTCGACGTTTCGGCCGGAGTCCGGCCTTCGTCAGGAAGAACTTTTACAGATGAACGCGGGTGGTATTTATACAATGCTACGGTCGAGTCCAAATTTCGGAGGGGTGACGGTTGAAGCTTTCGAGAGAGGGAAGCGTAGGGCAGTTCTTATCCGGGTGAAGAAGCTTGACGGTCGGTGGCAAGTTTCAAGGACGGCGGGATGACGGTTGTAGCTTCTTGAGAGGGGGCGCAGGGTGACTTTGTGTCCGGGCCGGCAGCGGTGACCTATATAGACGATAGCGTACAATAGACGAAAGTTACACGCGCAAACTAAAGTGCTGTCTCAAAAAAAAAAAAAAAAAAAAAAAGGGTGGCACGGTCACTTGTGTGCATGCAGGCATGCATGAGTCAAACCTGGAAGGGAACAATGTTAAACCTAGAAGTAAAAAGAAATACAATGGATATCAGAACCTGGAAATAAAAGAAAAGTTGATGGTCCAGTTCCGGCCCCAAACACAGTACCACTGTTAACAACAAAATCTACAAAAAAAAAAAATGTTTTTGGCTTGCTGTTGCTATTCGTCTGTTAGCATTTTAATCGATGCCAGAGTACCGGGGCTTTCATTTATTCCTTGTTTAATAGTGTTAAATCGGTAAATTAGGTAGGATTCACGCTGTTCACGTTCGCGATTTGATTTAAATCCAGATTCTAGGAGCGTCACTGACAATTTATCAAAAGAATGTTTTGGGAGAGCGAGATGTTTGGATAAAGGCAGTGCCGGAAGATTTATGGCGTGAGATTTGTGATTATTAAAGCGCAGTCTAAATGCCGTTCTAGTCTGCCCTATGTATTGCATTTTGCATACCGTACACTCGAATAAGTAAATGACATTCGACGAGGCACATGTTAAGTTCCCTTTAATTTTGATCGAGAACTGCGAGTGCGTGCTGCTGGCCGTGCTTGTGTGCTGCATCTGTTTACAGATTAGACATCCTGGGTGCCTGCAAGGCCTACATTCGTTAGGTGGTGGCGATGAATTTATCCGAGAGTTTACTAGCGCGTCTTTGAGGTTACGTGATCGTCTGTGGACTACCCCCGGGGCGGATGGAAACGCGCGTTTAAGGCGCTCGCTTTGTTCGAGAATGTTATAATGTCGTCTCAAGACATTATTTACATTAGGATGGTTTATGCTATAAGTTAGACATAGATTTGTGCGTTGTGTGGCGCTTTGCGTGGGGCGCGGGCTGATGAGGTCTGCGCGGTTCAGTTGTTTGGCTTTTCTGATTGCATCGTCGATTATACGGGGTGGATACTTTTGTTTCTCTAGCACTGACTTTAAATTTTGACTGCTCGCATCAAAATCTGTCTCTTTTGAACAAATTCGTTTGAAACGATGAGCTTGGCTATAGGGAATGCTGTTCTTGCAATGGTGTGGGTGGTCGCTTTGATAATGAAGGTATTGCTGCCGATCTGTTGGCTTACGGTACAGGCTCGTGGCGAGTTTACTTTCGTCTATCTTAACGTTGACGTCTAGGAAGTTTATTTCGGTTTGAGAGTACGAATGTGTAAAGCGGATGCTCGGGTGAGCAGCATTGTATCGATTTATGAAGTCCACCAGCTCCTCCTCAGTGTGCGACCATACAATAAATATATCATCTATAAACCTTTTGTATATTAGCGGCTTTACGGGACATTCAGAAAGGAACTGAGATTCTAATTTTCCCATGAATATGTTGGCATAGTTCGGGGCCATTTTGGTGCCCATCGCGGTTCCGCTAACCTGCCTAAAGTATTTATTGTTAAATTCGAACGTGTTTAGTTCTAAGACAAGCCTCGCTAGAGTAGCGACGACGTGTCCATCTGGGGTATCCGGTTGTTGGTGGAGTTCGTACATGTCAATTAAAGAGAGTATTCCATCATCATGTGGAATATTCGTATACAGCGATGACACATCGAGTGTAACGAGATATGATTCTTTTGGTATGCATAAATTTGATATTTCTCTTAAGAAGTGAGTTGTGTCTTTAATGTACGATTCAAGAATTGTAGGTCTATGTTTAATTAAACTGTCTACATATCCTGATATGGGTTCGGTTACTGTACCTATTCCGGATATGATTGGACGCCCTGGGTTACCAGGTTTGTGAATCTTAGGGAGCATGTAGAAGCGGCCCGGAGAAGGCTGTACCGGTTTCATTCATTTATGTTCGTTAGCAGTTATTCTGCCCTCGTCTAGGAGATCCTTAAGAACCGAGGTCACAATCTGAGTGTGGTGCACCGTAGGGTCATCCGCGAGAGGTTCATAAAACTTTGAGTCATTTAGTTGGCGGTTTCCTTCTCGGATGTATTCAGAAGTGCTAAGAATCACAATTGCTCCTCCTTTATCGGCTGGTTTTATTGTTATGTCTGTCTTATTGCTCAGGGTTTTTAAGCTAGCCCGTTCGGATTTAGTGAGGTTATCCCGTCTTCCCGCCTGCCTGCGATATTCCCGCATTATGTCTTTTTGCACAGCGGCTATGTATAAGTCAAGACAATCATCACGGTTAGCTTTTGGCGTCCAGTCGCTCGTTGCACGCTGCTGAGAGGTGTTGGAGCTAGAAGTTTTGTCCAAAAAGTATTCCCGCAATCTTAAATTTCGAGCAAAGTTGTCGAGGTCGCGTAGTAATTGAAATTCGTCAACAAAACCTGTGGCGGGACAGAAATTTAATCCCCTCGAAAGGAGTCTTTCCTCTTCTGTGGATATAGTCAAGCCAGATAGATTAACAATTGTAGTGCCACAAGGGGCACTAGTGCTTGACCTATCGTCTGTTATGCTAACGGCCGGTTGAGTATGTTCGTTATAGTTAAATGGCGGGCTTTCGCAGGTTGTAGCGCTGTCTTGGGGTACTTCTCGGCTGCTGCGGGCGTTGCATTGGTGCCACACTCTCGGCAGGTGTCGGGTACTCATCGACGTAGTTGACGCTCTCGCTGGCTGCCGGGCACGGTGCTCGCGGGGTCCCCACAGGGGCAGCTGGGCTCTCTGGACTGGCATTGTGGGACCTGGGACTCTCGGGGCGCCTGGGTTCCTCTGATGCGGCTCTCCTGGTGCAGTTGGCGGTGGCGGCGGTGGGGATCTCCGATGACCACCCTGGCGACGCCCGCAGCAGCCGAGAAGTACCCCAAGACAGCGCTACAACCTGCGAAAGCCCGCCGTGGAGAGCTCCCCGCACCCGAAGAAAGACGAATGACGACAGTTCGGTGAGTCCAGTTTCTCCACTCCAAACTACAGTACCACTTTTCTTAAAGTACGAAAGCTCTCAGATAAACGCATTAGGCACGAACTCCATAAATCAACCTTGCCAGTGTACCTTAACGCAGGCATTACCCCGAAGGGCATGTCGCTTTCCCTTCCTCCCGCATGCACAAACCTCGACCAACATGACCGATCGGAATGGCAACAAGTTCTCCTTGAAGGTTCCCTTAAACTGGTCCAAATAGCGATTCAGCATAGTGACAAACAAGTGAAACAGTTAACGACCGCGACCGCTACACTTCTCCGTTCAAATGGCCCCTTATCGACATCCGAAATTAGCGCCCTATCTGAATTTGATAAAAAGAAACTCCATGACCTCGCAACAATCAAGCTACGTAAGCTACAGCGCGATAAGGTTCCTAACCCTGTTTTACCACAGCTCACGACATCATTTAACTATAACGAACATACTCAACCGGCCGTTAGCATAACAGACGATAGGTCAAGCACTAGTGCCCCTTGTGGCACTACAATTGTTAATCTATCTGGCTTGACTATATCCACAGAAGAGGAAAGACTCCTTTCGAGGGGATTAAATTTCTGTCCCGCCACAGGTTTTGTTGACGAATTTCAATTGCTACGCGACCTCGACAACTTTGCTCGAAATTTAAGATTGCGGGAATACTTTTTGGACAAAACTTCT
Source organism: Ixodes scapularis (assembly GCF_016920785.2). Classification (NCBI taxonomy): domain Eukaryota; kingdom Metazoa; phylum Arthropoda; class Arachnida; order Ixodida; family Ixodidae; genus Ixodes; species Ixodes scapularis. Next base: position 3,775,741 of record NW_024609855.1, on the reverse strand, counting down.
AGCTCCAACACCTCTCAGCAGCGTGCAACGAGCGACTGGACGCCAAAAGCTAACCGTGATGATTGTCTTGACTTATACATAGCCGCTGTGCAAAAAGACATAATGCGGGAATATCGCAGGCAGGCGGGAAGACGGGATAACCTCACTAAATCCGAACGGGCTAGCTTAAAAACCCTGAGCAATAGGACAGACATAACAATAAAACCAGCCGATAAAGGAGGAGCAATTGTGATTCTTAGCACTTCTGAATATATCCGAGAAGGAAACCGCCAACTAAATGACTCAAAGTTTTATAAACCTCTCGCGGATGACCCTACGGTGCACCACTCAGATTGTGACCTCGGTTCTTAAGGATCTCCTAGACGAGGGCAGAATAACTGCTAACGAACATAAATTAATGAAACCGGTACATCCTTCTCCGGGCCGCTTCTACATGCTCCCTAAGATTCACAAACCTGGTAACCCAGGGCGTCCAATCATATCCGGAATAGGTACAGTAACCGAACCCATATCAGGATATGTAGACAGTTTAATTAAACATATACCTACAATTCTTGATTCGTACATTAAAGACACAACTCACTTCTTAAGAGAAATATCAAATTTATGCATACCAAAAGAATCATATCTCGTTACACTCGATGTGTCATCGCTGTATACGAATATTCCACATGATGATGGAATACTCTCTTTAATTGACATGTACGAACTCCACAAACAACCGGATACCCCAGATGGACACGTCGTCGCTACTCTAGCGAGGCTTGTCTTAGAACTAAACACGTTCGAATTTAACAATAAATACTTTAGGCAGGTTAGCGGAACCGCGATGGGCACCAAAATGGCCCCGAACTATGCCAACATATTCATGGGAAAATTAGAATCTCAGTTCCTTTCTGAATGTCCCGTAAAGCCGCTAATATACAAAAGGTTTATAGATGATATATTTATTGTATGGTCGCACACTGAGGAGGAGCTGGTGGACTTCATAAATCGATACAATGCTGCTCATCCGAGCATCCGCTTTACACATTCGTACTCTCAAACCGAAATAAACTTCCTAGACGTCAACGTTAAGATAGACGAAAGTAAACTCGCCACGAGCCTGTACCGTAAGCCAACAGATCGGCAGCAATACCTTCATTAACAAAGCGACCACCCACACCATTGCAAGAACAGCATTTCCTATAGCCAAGCTCATCGTTTCAAACGAATTTGTTCAAAAGAGACAGATTTTGATGCGAGCAGTCAAAATTTAAAGTCAGTGCTAGAGAAACAAAAGTATCCACCCCGTATAATCGACGATGCAATCAGAAAAGCCAAACAACTGAACCGCGCAGACCTCATCAGCCCGCGCCCCACGCAAAGCGCCACACAACGCACAAATCTATGTCTAACTTATAGCATAAACCATCCTAATGTAAATAATGTCTTCAGACGACATTATAACATTCTCGAACAAAGCGAGCGCCTTAAACGCGCGTTTCCATCCGCCCCGGGGGTAGTCCACAGACGATCACGTAACCTCAAAGACGCGCTAGTAAACTCTCGGATAAATTCATCGCCACCACCTAACGAATGTAGGCCTTGCAGGCACCCAGGATGTCTAATCTGTAAACAGATGCAGCACACAAGCACGGCCAGCAGCACGCACTCGCAGTTCTCGATCAAAATTAAAGGGAACTTAACATGTGCCTCGTCGAATGTCATTTACTTATTCGAGTGTACGGTATGCAAAATGCAATACATAGGGCAGACTAGAACGGCATTTAGACTGCGCTTTAATAATCACAAATCTCACGCCATAAATCTTCCGGCACTGCCTTTATCCAAACATCTCGCTCTCCCAAAACATTCTTTTGATAAATTGTCAGTGACGCTCCTAGAATCTGGATTTAAATCAAATCGCGAACGTGAACAGCGTGAATCCTACCTAATTTACCGATTTAACACTATTAAACAAGGAATAAATGAAAGCCCCGGTACTCTGGCATCGATTAAAATGCTAACAGACGAATAGCAACAGCAAGCCAAAAACATTTTTTTTTTTTGTAGATTTTGTTGTTAACAGTGGTACTGTGTTTGGGGCCGGAACTGGACCATCAACTTTTCTTTTATTTCCAGGTTCTGATATCCATTGTATTTCTTTTTACTTCTAGGTTTAACATTGTTCCCTTCCAGGTTTGACTCATGCATGCCTGCATGCACACAAGTAACCGTGCCGCCCTTTTTTTTTTTTTTTTTTTTTTTTTTTTTGAGACAGCACTTTAGTTTGCGCGTGTAACTTTCGTCTATTGTACGCTATCGTCTATATAGGTCACCGCTGCCGGCCCGGACACAAAGTCACCCTGCGCCCCCTCTCAAGAAGCTACAACCGTCATCCCGCCGTCCTTGAAACTTGCCACCGACCGTCAAGCTTCTTCACCCGGATAAGAACTGCCCTACGCTTCCCTCTCTCGAAAGCTTCAACCGTCACCCCTCCGAAATTTGGACTCGACCGTAGCATTGTATAAATACCACCCGCGTTCTTCTGTAAAAGTTCTTACTGACGAAGGCCGGACTCCGGCCGAAACGTCGAAGATTAAATCGTCCGTTGTTGCTGTTTTTCACTAAGGGTTTTTTTCTTCTCAGTTTTATACCCACGCCTTCGGCCTCCCGCCACCATGCCCGTTATATATATATATATATATATACACCCAGGCAGCACCGAGTTCTGGTCCAAAACTTGGCTTGCGCCTGGCAGTTTAGGGCATTAAAAAGCCCGAAGAAGCCAAAGTAGTGCCAAACCTGACCTCCCTTGGCAACAGTCTGGGTATCTTGGCCCTTATTCGCCAAACAAGTGCCAAACTGAGGCTTCGCTGCCGGGTAGTTCGGCTGTCGTCTGGCATCTTCGGGCCTGAATCGCCCAAAAAATGCCAAATTTAGGCTTACTGCCCGGTAGTTCGGCAGATCTTTGGCATTTTTGGGCCAAAACCGCCAAACTAATGCCAAAGTTAGACTTCACTTTTTGATAGTTCGGCTATCACCTGGCACATTTGGGCCAAAATCGCCACAAGTGTGCCAGAGTTAGGCTTACTACCTTGTAGTTCGGTTGAGATCTGGCATCTTTGGGCCCAAGTCGCCAAACGAGCGCCCAAATTAGGCTTCGCTTCCCGATACTTTGGCTGTGATCTGGCAGCTGCGGGCCAAAGTTGCCAAACAAGTGCCAGAACTAGGCTTACTGCCTTGGAGTTCGGCTGATGAGGTATTTGATGTACGCGGGTGGTCTTCATCTTAATTAAATAGAAATCAAGTCTTATTCGGCTGGCAACTTTATCTTATTTTGGGTGTCTCTTGATTTCTACAGTCCAAAGGTTGGCTGAATGTTTTGACGCGGCTGGAGCAGGCTTTGCAGACGCAAATTGTGCCAGATGTTGCACTCGCGCGTAGGTACACAAGCCAATATCGGGACGCGCCGTGAGACTAGTTCGACATTATGGCGCGTTCACACCGGCGATGCGATCTAGTCGCACCATAACTTTCATCGCAAAAGCGACCATCGCGGGCAAAAAGTGACGGGTTTTAAGCAGTCGCTTGCTGACCCGACTTTTTACGATGCACTCTAGTTGCGGAGAGGCCGAGCCAACCAACGGCGTTCGGAGCGAGAGATTTTGAGAAGCGACTCGCCAACGAAGGCGTTGGAATCGCTCATCGCGCACGCCAAATTGACCAGCTAATTACTTTTATTTATTTATTTTTTTTTTTTTGCGATGCGATTTAGTTGGATCGCGCGACTGCTTACATCCCCAGTGTGAATCCGCCTTTACAGAAAGTGCTGCCATTGAGCTAACACTGCGCAAGATGGATGTACGCACGTTCCCACAAGAGATATCATTATTAGGCGGCGCATTTCAAAAGCGAGCGTGGCTCTGTGCGTGTGTTCCACTGTGATCGAGCACTGTGAAATCCTAGCGATAAAAAAGAGCGGAAACGACCGGGGCTCCGTGGCGCGGCTCCCGCATCACACTTGGGGAATGAAAATAAAATCCCGGAAATTGTACTATTTTAGCGTGTTGATACTTTTTAAACATTAAAAGTGAAGACACAAAAGGGACGATACAGACAGGACAATCTGAACTTTAAAGGCCGCTGTACAAATGGGACGTCCTACAGAGGAGAACCTTCTCTCCCGAAGCTGGGGGACGGGGAGGGAAAGGGCCATCGTTGGGTGGAAAGAGTGTCTAGAGAATGGGATTAGCCTCGGGGCGAGCCATCCTCTCGAGAGGGAGTGGGTACGGAACAAAGCTGCCGTGGGGGTTCCGGCTAAAAGGTGGAAGAAAGTTAAGCTTGTCAAACGGCGACCTCGGATCCGAGGACGGACACGTTAGAGAATTTGAAAAAAGCTGCTTGATTAGCGGGACGACCCAGTGCGGTCTACTGGTTCTAGAAGGTGACTCGGATGAAGAAAACTCGTTTTGCTCGAAAACTCTAAAAGTATTCTGGACGTGAACTCTTGCCACAAATAAAAATAACACATGCATGAAAAACTACGAAGGCAACTAAGCTTTCTCCTATGATGGGAGAATGCGTGAGCATTACAGACAGTGTTATGTTGGCGCAACTTGCAATAAAGAAAGAAAAAAAAATGTTCTGTTGGCGCAACGGATAGCGTGCTAGTTTCACGATCAAGAGGGCCTAGCTTCGAAATAAAAAAAAGAACACGAGGAAAAAAAAACAGCCCCTCCCCGGGGCTGTTTTTTTTTCTCGTGTTCTTTGTTTTATTTCGTTTATTTTTTTTTTTGGTCACGTGACAAGAAAAATCACATGAACAGAATTTTTCTTTTGGCCACGTCACCAGAGATTTTTTTTCTTATTTCTCCTTTCCTTCAGTCTTTCTTTCCTTTTTTTTCTTTTTTTCGATTTACGCTTTCTATCGCAAAACTCTTTGCACTTATTTCGCGTTACATTGGCGTTAGCCAAATCATTTTATTTACGGCAGGGAATTCTGCCGTACGTACCTTATGTTACTATTACCAACCCTGGCTTGCAATTTCTGCTATCCAAAGGACTGGACTATGCCCTTGCTCCACGGTACGTTCCAAAACGTGACTTCATAATTGAAATTGAAGAGAAACTCAGACATGTGCACGATGTCACAGGGGTAAATCTCGCGAGAAGCCGCGTTGTCAGTGTTTTGAACAATGCGCAACCGGCCGGGTCAAATTTAGATCAACACGAACGCATTGCTTTTAATGAGTTGAAGTCAGACAGCTCCATCATGATTTTAAAGGCCGACAAAGGAAAAGGAACCGTTGTGCTTGATAGGGATGACTACATGAAGAAGATGTATGAAGTTATAAATGACAGTCGCTATTTCGTGAGGCTATCAAGAGATCACGCTGCTAAGTCCGAAAGAGAGTTAGTTGACCACCTTCGAGAGCTGAAAAAGAAAGGACGCATCAGTGACGACCTATACCGTCGTCTCTTCTGCTTTGAATCCGCGACACCCAAAATGTATGGACTCCCCAAAATTCACAAACCGGGTTGCCCTCTACGCCCGATTGTATATTTTATTGGTTCATCCACTTACAGCCTTTCCAAATATCTGGTTATGATTCTGAGCCCTCTTACGGGAAACAATGAGTTTAGCGTCCGGAGTTCCCGTGACTTTGTTGAACTTATACGCGCTCAGACCCTGCTACTGCACGAGGCTATGGTATCCTTTTTTTCATTTCATTTATTTCATTTCATTTATTGGTACCCTCAGGGCCCGAAGGCATTACAGAGGGGGGTGGGATTATTACGTACAAGTTAATGGAACACTCAAATCACAATCAACTTCTAGTAGTATTGATACAGCTTTTTTAAAATCAACAGGATTAACAATCGTGACAATGGATGTGGAAATGTGATTCCAGTCAGCAGACGTACGAGGTATGAATGATCTGTAGTAGGTATTAGTGTGGCACTGTGGAATTTCGACTTTATGTATGTGATCATTGCGTGATGATATGTAGGATGACTCCAGTAGGAGTTCAGTCTTAAGTATAGGGTTGTGAAAAAATATTTTCTGAAATAAACTTAATCGATAAAACTTTCGGCGTAAAGAAAGAGCTGGCAAGGATAGGCATTTTTTCATAGAGGTTACGCTTGATGTACGATGGTAATTAGAAAGAATGAAACGCACAGATCTATTCTGGACAGCCTCCAAGGCGCCGACGAGGCTCTCAGTGTTAGGATCCCAAACAGCAGAAGCGTACTCAAGTTTTGGCCGGACTAGTGTTTTATAGAAAAAGAGTTTCAAAGTCGAAGGAGTCTGGAAAAAATTACGTTTTAGATAGCCAAGCATGCGGTTGGCATTGGAAATGACGTGGTTAACATGCGATTCCCATGAGAGGTTAGATGTGATGTGAACGCCCAGATATTTGTAAGTGTCAACCCGTTCTAAAGTCATATTATTAAGGCTATAGGAAGGAGGATCGTTAACTCGCCTGGAAATTATCATGTGTTTACACTTGTCGACATTTAATGACATGTGCCAAGAGTCACACCAACTTGAGATGGAATCGAGATCATTTTGAAGAAGTAAGATGTCGGAACTGTTAACAATTTCGCGGTATACAACACAATCATCTGCAAATAAACAAATAGGAGATGTTACATTCAATGGTAAGTCATTAATGTAAATGAGAAAGAGAAGAGGGCCAAGCAGAGATCCCTGAGGTACTCCGGACGTTACTGAAACTTTGGACGAGTCGGTATTATTACAACTTACAAACTGTGAACGATTAGTTAGAAATGCGCGAATTCACGAAAGTACATGCGGTTCAATGTTAAGTTTGTGAAGCTTAAGAAGAAGAAGGTTATGAGAGACCCTGTCAAACGCCTTGGAGAAGTCAAGAAAAACACTGTCAATTCGTGAACCACGATCTAGAACGCGATGGAAATCATTTGTTAGTCTTACAAGTTGTGTCTCGCATGAAAAAAATTTCCTAAAACCGTGTTGGTTAACGTTGAAGAATGAATTAGATTCAAGAAAATTAACCAGATTAGAATAAATTATATGTTCCATCGTTTTACAACAAATACTTGTGAGTGAAATGGGTCTAAAGTTAGAAGGGGAATGTTTGTCTCCAGTCTTGTGCAGTAGAATCACCCTTCCAGTTTTCCAGTCGTCTGGAAGCTGACCTAGTGAAAGAGATTGCTCAAATAGTTTAGACAAAATGATTGATGTATATTCTTTTGTATTCTTTAGAAACTTTGAGTTAATATTGTCAACACCAGATGACGATGATTGTTTAGTTGACTCTATAATCTTTAAAATGCCACACTCATCAATGACATTTGGATTCATGGGAAAAAAGTCATATGAAGGATATGATGGACAAAATGAATCAGTAACATTATTAAATACACTAGAAAACATGTCATTGAGAACAGTTGAACACAGTGAATTGGGAAACATTTCACCGGACTCATTTCTAAGTGAAAGGGAACGCTCAACACTGGGATTCATTACACTCCAAAACTGTTTAGGGTTATTAATTAGCATAGATGGTAGGCACTCATTAAAGAAGTAATATTTAGCCTCCCCGACTGCTTTTTTGTATTCATTCGCTGCGAGATTATAACGTTGCCAGTATTCCTCCGAGTCAATGCGCTTTGCGTTTCTGAACAAACGTTTCTTTTTATTTGAGAGCCTTCGGAGTTGAGGAGTGAACCATGGAGACTGTGTGTTTGTTATAATTGAGCGTAATGGAATGTGCTCATTAAATAAAGAAATGGCTTTGTTTTTATATCAGTCCCAATTGGTTTGAACTGAACGCCCGCAAAACTCTGGCAAAAAGTCCTCCAAAAAACAGCACAGACCTTCATTAATCGCTGCGTAGTTGGCCCTCTTGTAATCCCGAATTTGTTTGATCTGTTTTGTATTACGGCACACGGGAGTTATAAAAGAAAAATTAAGCAACGAGTGATCACTGAGACCAGGAAGGTATAAAATATCAGAAATTAAATCAGGTGTATCAGTCAGTATCAGGTCGAGCACGTTCGCCGAGGAGTCTGTTGTCCTTGTCGGAAATCTTACAACTTGCGAAAGATTAAAATCAGAACATAGATTTAAGAACTGGTTACATTCAGTTGAGGGGTTTTTCGATGAAGAACTTAAATCAGACCAGATGATGCCGGGATAATTAAAGTCGCCCATAAGAAAAATGGGTAAGTTTGGAAAGCGAACACGGACAAGGTTAATTGCATCATGAAGTTGCTCAACAAAAGTATTTGATCCTGTTGGAGGACGATAGCAACAGCCTAATACTAGCTTTTTGTGTCCAATGGAAAGACCTACCCATATTATCTCAAGATCAGATTTTATGTCTATCAAAAAAGATTTAAGTTCAGGCACAGCTGCTATCAAAACTCCGCCTCCAGAACGTTCCTTGCGGTCATTCCGGTAAACATCAAAACTTTTACTACAATGAAATATTTCAGAATCCTTAACTTGAGAGGAAAGCCAAGTTTCAGTGAGCACAACCAAACCAGCATCACATGAGTCAATCACTGAGCATAAGTCATCGCGTTTTATAATCAGACTTCGAATGTTAGAAAAAACAACTGGCACATTAACTGGTCCCCCGCCCCTCTCGGACCGCTAGGCGGAGCCGGACGGTTGAGAAAGGGGGGCTGAAATTAGTGGAAGCACGCTAACATTTCTTTCAGAGCGTTGGAACGAGGTTGACACACATATTCGGTCTTCTTGGGGGTTGTACGTATAGCAGTTGTTATTTTGATAAAGCTTGTTGAAACGCAGTTTGAAAGTACTTCCTTGGGATTTGCCAAATTCTATCAGTTTTTTCCTAGCCAGGCGAGTAGCAAAAGAAAATTCTTCACTGACAGTCACGCCTACCGTTTTTAGTTGCATTTTGCAAGATAAGATAAGATCCCTTGTTTTGAAAGAAGAAAACTGTACGATGATGGGGCGACATTTGTTCGCAGCAAATGCCCCTAGCCTATGTGAGCGCTCTATACCAAATGTTCCGCTTATAGAAGGCAAGGAGCATTCGGAGAGCAGGCTTGTTATCTTTTGTTCAGCGTCACTCCACGTTTCTGAAGCAAGATCAGGAATACCGTAAAAGATAACGTTGTTTCGACGAGACCGGTCCTCCATATCATCAAGACGCTCCCGCAGAGCGATGTTTTCGCTCCGTAAGCTATCAGCTGCTTGACCGGCGACACCATATTCTTGCTGTTTTGTTTCAAGAAGGATTGTTTTAGTCTCAACGACATGCAACCTTTTGTTAATGTCAGCCACCTCTTCTTGCATAAGTTTCTGGTTTTCCTTTATTTCATTTACACTGGTAAGCAGCCTTGCCTGTCCCTGTTCAAACTGAAGCGAGCGAGCATTCAAGCTCTGTAAAAGATCATACATTTGGCTAAACTGCTTAGCCTGAACATCGCTCATGGGACCCGGATTGGCCTCAACGTCGCCACAACATAGCAAAGACTGAACAGTGTTTCTGACACACTCAAAAAAATGCACATATTGGTGTGGGCAAGACACCAGCAGTAAAAAACGATTATCGGATCGGTAACAATGATCATTCCTTCTTCCACATACCTGGACAAAGAAGAAGACTCGTTTAAGCATGGTGAACGAGCTGCTGCTGTCCTGCCCACTGGCGTCGAAGCCTTGTCCGAAGGTTTTTATGCCGTCGATGTGCGCTGTAGTCATCCCGGTGGGCGTCACAGAGTAGCCCGTAAACACGTGACCGCGGTTGTCGTTGTCACACAGAACAGTCTCGGGTATCGGGGAAGATTGTGCGTCAGCACAATTCACGGTACTCGTCACGTCGCTTGGAATCACCACGATGCGATCTTGAAACTGTTCATCCGAGGCCGCAGAAATCACGTCAAGGTTCCCGAAAGGCAGCAGCAAAATCTGGACAAAGAAGAAGACTCGTTTAAGCATGGTAACGAGCTGCTGCTGTCCTGCCCACCCATCCTTTGATGTGATTTATTATTTACGAATGTCCCCAACGCCCTGGCGGTTGATGTCGCCCGTGACCGGTTGTTGGCAGACCAGTCGTTGTCCACTCGCACAACCCTCCTTGTTGATGACGTCATACTCCTTTTGCGTTTTTGTCTCAACCAGTGTAATCTTAGTTTTAATGGGGACATATATCATCAGGTCAGCGGATGCCCTATGAGGAGTCCAGTTTCCGTAACCGCCTCGAATCTCGTCATGGAATATGTTGAAGAAAAGGTAATGTCTGGCATTGATTTCCCCGTGAAGTTCTACCGTCGCTATGTCGATGACACTTTTCTAATAGTTAACAGAGAGAACGTAACCGATTTTCACCGCAATTTGAATAGTGTCCACCCCTCAATTCAGTTCACCTGCGAACATGAAACCGATAGTACCTTGCCGTTTTTATATGTACGTGTCCATAGAACTAGTGAATCTTTCTTTAAGATGGACATATCCGTATATGGTAAACCATGTGACAGACAAAACTTTCTTGACTACCACTCTCATCACCCCACTCAACACAAAAGCTCAGTTGTAAGATCGTTGCCTTCATCGTTCAGAAACAGTCCCATCTAACTCAACACTTAGCGATCAAGAACTTAGCCATGTGCGGGAGGCTTTGAAGAAACGTAACTACCCCGGCCGGTTTATCAATCGCGTTAAGAAACAAATGTCCCGTCAGCGCCCGGATCGAGCCGAACGAACACGTGTCTTCGTGTGCATCCCGTACGTTAAGGGGGTTTCGGAGGCATCGGGACGCGCCCTTAGGCCGTTGGGGGTACGAACTGTATACAAACCCTACAGAACAATTGTCAATGTTGTCTCCAAGCCAAAAGACCCGACCCCGCCTGAGGCAGAAAGAGTCGTGATCTACCAGGTGCAGTGCAAGGAATGTGACGCTTCCTACATTGGAGAGACGGAACGAAAAAGAAAAACAAGAGTAAAAGAACACGCACGGGATGTCGCCAATTCCACGAACGCCACCCGCTTCAAGTCCGAACTCGTCGACCACGCATGGACGTCAGGACACCAATTTGACTTTGACAAGGCGAGGGATAAAAGGTGGGGACCGAGGAAGCTGCTGGAATCTTGGTTCATCCAGAACGACAAACGCGGAAGTGATTCATCGCTGGTAAACAAGAACCGTGGCCCCCTGCCGGACGTGTACACAAACTTTATGCCTAAATAGCCGAACTTTTTTGTGCGACTGTCACTCGCTCTGCGCTCTACTGAAGGTGCCTCCCGCAGGAGAGGCGAAACGTTTAATTAAATTGTTATTTTCGTTATGTCAAGCCGTTTTTGCTATTACATTTATCATGTCTTCGCCCGGCTTCTGGAGTATTTTTGCGCTCCTAATTTCACCGGCAAGACAGCCATGGGAGGCCACTGCGAGCGAGTGGGGACAGAAATAATTGAGGCCTATCGGATGGCGACAAGCCCGAAAAACATAACCACCCCGTCCATTTCGCTCTCAAGAAAGGAGATTATCTTTCTGAGGCCCTCAATGGAAGCCGAACGCTGACTGACTAGGCAAGGCGACAAGGTCACCGGCAGAAGCGGCCTTTCCTTTTATGCGTTGTTGATTCCACTTCGACCTCGCCTTTTGCAAATCCTCCCCACCTGCTTTTGTGTCTTCGTGTGGCTGTCAGCGAGCGCGACAGCCGCTTTAAGCAAATCAAAAGGGTGAAGCGAAACGCGTGACCCAGCGTGACTTCTCTACGTAGGACGCGAAGGACAAAAACGTTTGGTCGAAAATTTTTCACGTGACTTTCTCTGTCACGCTGATGGGATCTCTGGGGCTGTCGTTTTCGCCGTTTGCCTATAGTCGGTTACAAGTCAAGAAGGTAGGAGAAGCTCCTCCCATAAGCGGTGATGCGCCCGTTTCAAATCTCTCCGCAGTCGAAACAAGAGTTCACTGGAAACGATCCTTGTTCCGCTTCAATGGATTCCCACTTGTCTCCGATCACACTTTTTCAGAAAGCGACCTTTGTATTCATTGAAGGGGGAACCGAGCCCCTGAAAGCAGCCTTTGTATCCATGTAAGAAAGGCAAGACCCTCCTCGCGCGTTGGCCGCGACGTCACGGAAACGGTGGGACGCTATTGGATGCGGAGGTGGCGGAGGGATATCTGATTCCCTTTGAGGGGCATTTGCCGCTACCTTCTTAACCTGTAACTGACTATAGTTATAGAAATAAGCGTGCCACGTAGGTCCGGTTTTCGAACTGCTCTTCAGTGTTCTGTTGCTTTCGTGCGTTGCAGACGCGGCTGTGTTTTTTCGTCGTAAACGGTCGGAATACGTCCATGCTAATTTTTCGGTAACAGCCATTTTTTGCACCGGAGTTCGTGGAATACTTGTGATGCGTTTGTTGGACACGCTTCGACAAAAAATGCTCTTCGCCGACGACGAGACGTCAGTCCTGTGTGTTTGTGGGGTGCCTGAGTTGGATTATGCATCTATCAAGGATTACATGATATCGCTCTTTTATTAGTAAGTGCACTGCAAGCATGATTCTGATAGTCGTCCTGCTTTCCTCTCAATCTCCGTGGTTTTTGTGTGATGAGTTTTGCTTGGCATGAGGACAGTGTTAATTGTATTTTATAATTTGCTTTTCGTTTTAGAGAGAAGTGTGACCTTTGTAAATATGTTGAGAATACACTGTGTGCAATGATAGTTGTTTAATAAACTTCTGGGAGCGATCGAAAAAATATGTTTGTCCGTATAAGTGATTGGATATGCAACAAATGACATGCAACGTACACATACTTGCACAACGTTCGGCCAATACAAAGCAGACGCATCGTAGATTTTTCGCACAATATTGCGCGAACGCTAGGCCGGGGCGAAACAGCTGTACGGCAATACCTGCCGGGTATCAAACGGTGGTGCAAAACTGGACAGTTGAGCAATATTGGAACCGACTTTCGGCCGGCACTGGCACGATACTGCAAAGTATTGCCGTGCTGCTTGGGAACGGAGGTGATGACATCTTACCATCGTGTTTCCAACGCTTATTTAATTTATTTCTCTTCTGGGACGCGTGAAAGAGCACTTCTGTGACACACCAGAGATATTCGAAACTTGGGCTGGCCTCTCGGCTTTCTTTGCCACTTTTGGCACTTATTTGGCACTTCAGTGGGTAGCCAGAGAAAAGCCAAACTTCGGCATGCCCCGAATCGACAAATTAAGATTTACTGCGGCAGTTATGGCTCAAGTCTGGCACTTACTTTTGGCACAACTGTGGCGGTCCAGAGAAAAGCCAAACTCGGCGAGGCCGAAATACCGAAATTAGGCATTGCTTTGGTAGTTATGGCTCAAGTATGGCACACTTCGGCACTTCTGTGGCGTACCAGAGAAACGCCGAATTTTGGCGTGTCCGAAATACCCAAATTAGGCGTTGCTCTGGCAGTTATGGCTGAATTGTGCCACCAACTTCGGCGCTCCTCTGGCGGACCAGAGAAACGCCAAACCTTGGCACGTCCCAAATACCGAAATTAGGCGTTGCTCTGGCAGCTATGGCTGAAGTATGGCACCAACTTTGGCGCTCCTCTGGCGGACTAAAGAAACGCCAAACCTTGGCACGTCCCAAATGCCGAAATTAGGCCTTGCTCTCGCAGTTATGGCTGAAGTATGGCACCAACTTTGGCGCTCCTCTGGCGGACCAGAGAAGCGCCAAACCTTGGCATGCCCCGAATTCCCAGATTAGGATTTACTATGGCAGTTATGGCTCAAGTCTGGCACCAACTTTGGCGTTCCTCTAGCGGACTCGAGAAAAGCCAAACTTTGGCACGTCCCAAATACCGAAATTCGGCGTTACTCTGGCAGCTATGGCTGAAGTATGGCACCAACTTTGGCGCTCCTCTGGCGGACCAGAGAATTGCCAAACCTTGGCACGTCCCAAATACCGAAATTAGGCGTTGCTCTGGCAGTTATAGCTGAAGTATGGCACCAACTTTGGCGCTCCTCTGGCGGACCAGAGAAACGCCAAACCTTGGCATGCCCCGCATTCCCAGATTAGGATTTACTATGGCAGTTATGGGTCAAGTATGGCACCAACTTTGGCACTCCTCTGGCGTACCAGAGAAGAGCCAAACTTTGGCATGCCCTAAGATCGCCCAACTAAGGCTATACTTATTCACCGTACTTTGGCACTGATGAGTGCCATGGAGCAAAAACCTAACTGCGCCAAAGTTGGGCCCTTATGTTTGCCAGACCTTTGCCCAAGTTGGGCATTCCTCTGGCGTGCTACCTGGGTATATATATATATATATATATATATATATATATATATATATATATATATAGGGTGTTTTTAGAGCGCAGCTTTTACGCGCCCGTTTCCGGCTTGAGTGGCGTCGGCGTAACCAAGGTCACGTGACCCTCAAGGACACCCCAAGGTCACGTGACCTCTCCCAAGGTCACCCCAACGTCACGTGACCTGGGAGGTCACGTGACCCCTCTGAAGGTAACCTGAAGGTCATAAGACCCCCAAGGTCACGGGACCCCTCCCAAGGCCACCCCAAGGTCACATGACTCCCCAGGTCACGTGACCCCCCAAAGTCACGTGACGCACTCAAACAACGTGACCCCCCAAGGTCACCTGAACCCCCAAAGTCGCGTGACGCACTCAAACAACGTGACCACCCCAAGGTCACGTGACCCCCGAGGTCACGTGACCCCCGAGGTCATGCGGGCCCCAAGGTCACCTCAAGGTTACGTGACCCCCCAAGGTGACCCCCACGTTACCCCCCGAGGTCACATGAACCCCTCCTCGAGGTCACGTGACCCCTCCCCCAAGTCGCTTGACACCCCCCAGGTCACATGGCCCCCTCCCCCCGAGGTCAGGTGACCGCTGGAGCATATTAAAGAATGAGGGGAGGAGGAGGAGAAGGAGGAGGTGTCGACCCTCCCCTCAGTACCCTTCCCTCCTCCTCCTCCTCAAGAGTTGCGCGCCGATTCGGCGTTACAGGGAGTTGTAAACTGCTTTCACTTTTTTTAAGCTGAACAGAATTTTTGTTCAAAAACCATGAAAGCTAGATTAATTCGGTCTGCGCAGGTGAGTTATACGGGCAGGGGGACATATTATAGAAGGCTAATCGTAACGATCAGTCGGCTAATTAGACAAAATTTGTTAATGAACTTTTTAATTAATGAAAATAGACAAATAGTCTGAATGAGAAACTTGCTGTGCGTCATTGAAAACCCCTAAATCAGTCGTTTTCAGAAAGACTTTGAGCGCGTGAGAAGCGTAGTAGTGCACTAAAGTTAGCACTCGTGGAGCACGTACAAAGCTAGCAGTTGCGATAAGGCGCCCCCGCAATTTTTCCGCCTCTTATCTAGCCCCAGCCTTGTACCTGCTCCACGAGGGGTAATTTTAGTGCACAACTACGCTTCTCACACGTTCAAAGACTTTCTGAAAATTACGGAATTTGTGGTTTTCGGTGACTCTGAGCAAGTTTATAATTGGAACTATATCTCTATTTTCATTAAATAAAAAGTTAATTAACGAATTTCAACTAATCAGCCGACCGATTCTTACGATTAGCCCCCTATACTATGTCCCCCTGGCCGTATAACTCACCTGCGCAGACCGCATTAACCTAGCTTTCAAAGGTTTCATTTTAAAATTTTTGTTGAGCTTAAAAAACACCCTGTGTATATACACGATACAATATATCTAACGTCACTTGTGGTTTAAGCGAATTCATCCTTTTTGTGAATAAAACTGATTTGAGTTTGAGTAGATATGAAATGCTGAATTGCCAATTATATCAAATTTGAAATAATGTACTTCTTCGGCAATGACCACTGCCTGTTGAGCTTCTCCGAGATGGAAAGGAGGGAACGGCCCGGGTAATTCCGCTCTCACTAAACTCGTGACAACGCAACGCCTTGGTGCGATGATTTTACCGCTCCGGCCGTCGATCACTTGTGCCGATATCTTTTAGTGCTTACTGTACTTTCCCAATCAGTTAATGAGAACTCAGAAGCCCGTTGCAAGGCCGCTAACAGAGCTATCTGACGGCCCGGTGCGGTACTGCGGTGACGCGACTGCGCTGATCTGGCGAACCGGACCGTTAAACCAATCCGTTTGTACGGTGGCTGGAACGCGTCTCCTATTGGTGTGCTTCGCCGCTCAGGCGTACGCAATTTCCTTCGACATGAAAAAGCCATTTGATGAGGTCTAACGCCAGAGACTTTTGGTGGGATTGAAAGAACATGGATTACGCTCATTGTATTGCGCATGTTTTCGGAGCTATCTTGATAGTCGCCAAAATTAGGTGGCATTTTCAAAATGCGTGTCCGAGCCATTCGCGTCGTTATCTGGCGTATCACAAGGTTCTAACCTAGTCCGGTTTTGTTTTTGGTATTTGTGAACGATTTAACTTTACATATTAGGAAATCAAAATTGCTATTCTTCGCCGATGATTTCAAATTGTTTCGCAAGGTTGACAATGAGAATGACTGCTTATTGGTTCAAAATGACATTCGCTTTCTTGAGCAATGTTTTTTTATTAATTGATGGCAACTGAGCCTAAAAAGAAGATGGTAATGTCACTTTCTACGAAGATTAAGTGCATAGTTTCCGTTTTTTTCTTCTTTTTAATGAACAAAAAAGGGGAGACTTCACCTGAATGATGTAGACTTTTTTGTAGTATTTGGATTAGGTTCTCGTCTGCATGTTTCACGCATTGTTAAGCAGGGTCTACGCAACGTGCGTGTCATTTCGCGGTTTACAAGAATAATTTGCAATTCCGAATGCCATTTAAGCCTGTATAGTTCACATGTGATATCCCTCCTTGAATTTTCTTTGGTGGTATGGAACTCTGTTGCTGTGTCACGGGGTAATTTAATACAAAAAAGGTTCTCATACGAAATTTCTAGCATGGGCACAATGGCTGACGTCGTTTTTGCGGTACAAGATCCACTGCCGGACCTTCATGTGTTGTCACTGCACGATCGAAGCACTGAAAGATACGCCTTTCTTGTGCGAAGTTGTGTACAAGCAGATTATAGATTCAAATATGGCGGTGGCAAGTCTACGATGAAACGGAGATATTTGCTTCTATATTCGCCGAGTGCGTAAAAAACGCTGAACGTAACTTACGTGATCCAATTTTTGCTGGGAGAATTGTTCTAGATCGTTCTTATCGGTGCAGTATTTATTAGCTGCGTGGCAATAAGAAATAGCGCGGGACTTCAAATCTCCGGACTCCCTTAACGGGACCTTGAAATGATTTTTCAACTTCTTTTTCTTTAGCTTTAATCCTCAAATCAAAAGCTAAGCGAGAAATCACGCATTCGAGACGTGCTTGGACTTGGGCGAGACGTCTCCATGTTTTCACCGGGGATTTTTAAGCAAACCATAAATCTTGTCATTCCTGAGTGGGAATAAGTGTCGTCACGGAATTTATTGGCCACAAACGGGTATCCAAAAATTCATCAACGGTTTTGATTGTTGAGCGCGTACGACCAAGTGACGTGGTTCTCGTGTCCAATGCTTGAGCTGGACGCCACTACTGTAGTTTGGATTCCGAGGATGGATAGCAATAAAAATGGCCGAGATCTTTTGAAGGAAAAAAACATAAAATCCTCGCAAGAGTTTCAAATTTACGCACCGAAAGGCGGGCATTTTACTTTCTATCTTCTTTATTTTGGCCCAGTAAAAGATATGTAATGAGTAAAATCCCAATCTAAGATTATTTTCCCAAATCTAAAAAGATATTCATGGCCTCTTTTGCTGCCAAATATATAAGCTACGCTCTTGTTGCCATAAGCCCGCTGCCTGTTCGCGCGTGCGCGCGAGGGATTTTTCGAGACAATATTTTTTATTTGTTTGGTACAACTTCTCACGAAATATTCCCGCAGCAGCTTCTGGCGTCTATCACATTTCACAGGCAGTGCGATGCTTTTTTGTGGGCATTTCATGTGAGTTATGGCAGCGTGCGCTGCCGCAACGAAGCAGAATTCCGATTTATTAATTCTCGCAACGACAGACCACATAATATTCGCAACCCCAGCCGCCAATATTTAATTTCGGTGCTTGAATCGAGCGCAAACAATCGTGTACTTTCGATGCCTTTCGCAAAATGATAACTTAAATGAAGGAAAGCTCAGTCTTATTCATACGCGCGAGTTGAAACGATCCCGACAGCTAACGTCATCAAACGACCTTTTCTTACATAAACACGACACACAGTGACGAAACATCGAAGCACCATTGGTGAATAGAAGATAGGTTGCGCTACAGGTACTCTGCTTGGTCCGTGAGTCAAGCGAGTCGCGCGGAAGAGAGGAGGGGTAGCGCAGCGTCCCTCGTGGACGCCAACCGGAGTTTGGGATTTTGCCGCTGAGTAAAGAGGGCTGGGGCGTGCGCAAAACGTTTCTTAAATAGAGTCCATCGATGAGTGTTCCTCGTGTCCTGACGAGTTACTGAGATCACCGTTCTAAAACGCAGCTTTGTCGAAGGAGCCACGGCGTCATATTTGACCTCATTCCCGACGTTCGGGTGATGCGTGCCATCCACCCGAGAAACAATGCCGCTATGTACGACAGCAACGATACCATCACCTGGAAAGTAAGTGCAAAACACCAGATTCTGTACAACTTAAAGGCCGGCCTACAGGATCGTCTTCTGCCTGGAAGAAAACCGGTTCCCAGTTTCTTTCTCTCCATTTCCCCCTGGTCTCTTTTAGAGCGCAGCTCTTAGGGGCCCGTTTCCGGCTTGAGCGGCGTCGGCGTCGGCGTCGCCATCGGCGTAGCCGCGCGGTGCATGATGGGTAAATTTCCTTGCTAAATCTAGAGGAAAAACTTCCCCGCTAAATCTAGCGGAAAATTTTCCCCGCTAAATTTTGCGGAAAACTTTCCCCGCTAAATCTAGCGGAAACTTTAAACGCTAAATCTAGCGGAAAATGCTTCCGCTAACTTTGGCGGGGAAAATTTTGCGCTAGATTTAGCGGGGAAAATTTCCTACTAGATTTAGCAGGGAAATTTTTCCGCTAAATTTAGTGCGGAAAATGTTTGCGCTAAATTTAGTGGGGAGACTTTTCCGCTAAATTTAGGAGGGAAAAGTTTCCGCTAAATTTAGCGAGGAAATTTCCCCGTTAAATTTAGTGGGGAAATTTTCCCGCTAAATTTAGCTGGAAATTTCGTTCTTAATGGGAGGCAAGCAAGAGAGGAGGAGGGGCTATCCCCCACTCCGTACCTCCCCCTCATCCTCAAGAGCTGCGCTTTAATTCGGCGTTACAGGGAGTTGTAAACGGCTTTCATTATTCCCCTCCTCTCCACGTCTCTCTGAACTGTTCCGGGTCGAGAGGACTGGAGTCTCTCTCTTTCTCAAAAGGAAAGGAGGAATTGAAGCAGAGTTTCCTCCTTTCTGCTTGTTGGTTGACCTTTAGGAAAGGCAGTGCGTGACATTTTGACGTGCATCTTATTTGCGCCGCCATGGCATGACGGCGTGAGAACTAAAACAAAAAGGCGTGAGCATAGCGAGGCAAGTTCTTCGTTTCGTAAATGGACATATGAAGGCAATTTCGGGTATTTTTTGGCGATCGAACCAACCGGCGGACTCTTCCTATACCTCCCATTGGGACTCCAATTGCAGACGGCAGCGCCAAATCTCCTCTAACGGGCGTTGGGTTTCTCCAAAAGCAATGAAAAATAGACAAAACAATACGCGCGCCGTCGTCATCGCAACCGCTCGGTTATGAGAGAGGGTGTGAGAAGTGTGGTCCCTCCTCTCTCTCACCCTCGGCGACAAAAGGATGCGAGTTCGTCCGGAGTTCGGAGCAGCCTCCGAACTCCGGAAGAATTTGCATCCTATTGTCGCTGATGTTGAGAGAAGAGGGAACTGCTCCCATTGCCGCCGTCTCGTTCTTCTACACTATAATGTGTTTACCTTTTTTTTGCGAATGTCTGAAACGATTGCACTTGACTTTGCGTCGCTCGATTGACATCAGCTTGGCAACAGTGCATGTTCAGTGACAGCCAGTTCTCATAAAATGGTCACTCAATGACTGCAAAGTACGCCCAGCCGCTGCTGTTTAGCGGCTTAAGAGGGGCGCACATCGCCAGTCTGAACACAAGTCCAAACTTCTTTTGCAAGTTCTCTTTTTATTAGGCACGCTCTTTATACAGAGAAAAAAAAAAAACGTTCACTGCACAGCACAACAAAGTAACAAAATCTACACGAAACTACTATTCAAGTATTCACAGACCTGCAATAACACATTTAACTTTGCGGTAGTTAGCGACAGTGATTCAATCGCCACGGTCTCTCGCAGGTTCCTTCTGCAGCGAGCTGCTCCACGCACGAGCTGCGGTGCTCTAACACCGATACCGCCCACACCGCTCATTTTAAGATTCATGCGCTGTCCCTTGTGACCTTCTACAATAACTTTACCATAAAGAAACATGCACCAGCAAGTTTTCCGCAATCCGAAACTGTATAACCAAAAGTATAGCAGCCCGTCTTTACCTTTCGTCACTCGACCGGGACCCCAAACAACTTGGCAGAGATGTTGCCGCTGGAATTAGAGCACCACTGAGTCGAGCAATAGACAAGGTTTCGTTTCCTCCGTGTTTTGGTAGAAGAAATAGACCGATAACCAATAGGTCAACGCCACTGCCCGCTGCCGCAAACGAAAACCACCACCGCACCGTTGGCACAGGCGCCGTCGAGCAGCCGACGCATCCGCGAGCGCGGCAGCCGACGCGCAACTGTTCTCAACGGTCAAAATACAAAAAAACAACCGGCCAATGAGAGCAAAGTATGAGGGCGAAACTTTAGCTAACCAAAATATTTGTTTCATCTTACCAGGATAATTTTTGAAATCTGTAAGCAGCAACAATAATATGTATCTCATCCTATTAAATAAACTTTCCGGGGTAAACCGGAAAGACTTAAGAGAATACCAACGGATAAGAGATGGCGCTCAAATAGCAAAACGGAAGTCGCTCGAAGTGTCCGCCGGTTGATTGAACTGGGTTCCAGGCACGTCTCAGGCCACGTGTCCCGAATTTCAGCCGAAACCGGCGCTTCTGTGCCCCGTAAATCAGTTAAACAGTCGCGGTAATAATCGTACCGGGATCGACTGGGGCGACGCCCCGAGAGTTGCGGGAGAAGCAAGGAGAAGCGGAACTCACGTGACCGTTGCGGGGCCAAGACGCGCGACGTCACGAGAGACGCGTAAGCGATTGGTTCAGACAAGAGACCTGCCCTCGGTTACGCTTTGGTTCTGTATTTTTAGAAATACTATTCTAATTTCCGCTTCAATAACCATGAAACGTATAAATCGGACCGGAAATGATTACTAAACCATAAATAAAACAGTATACTTATTTTTTTTGTCGTTTCTACGCTGGACGCTAAACGGGCAACGAGCAACTATAGAAAACGATATAAATAAAAAAAAAAAGAGCACAGCGCGGAGCACGCTGGAGACGTCTGGTTTGGGTGACATCCGTCGATGTTGTGTTTACTTTGGGAACACGGTACTCGAAGGACTCTGCAAAGTGGCAGTCATGCCAAATTTGTGCGCCGTAGATGGCTGTTCAAGCGGTGGACTGAAGACCAGTAATCGATCGTGTTCTTTTACCACGAAAGAGAGGAAGTCTGACTCTGGTGAAAGCTAAAATGGTGCTCCTTATTTTCTCCAATTTCTCCAATTGTCACGAAATGTAAACAAAATCGATAACCATGCAGCATGTAGATCATGTAGACATAATAACGCTTCGATAATCGATAATCATGTAGACACTTGTAACCTGGAAATATATCGATAAAATCGATAATCATGTAGACACCTGTAACCTGGAAATATAACACAAATATCATAAGGCACTAGACAAAAATAAGTGAGCTACAGAAACATAATTTTGATGGCACGAGGTGCCAGTGTTTCAGTAGTGAAGTGGTTGCTCCTTAGATTGTTCAATAATGGTGGGAGGTGGTGTCTTAACATCTGCATTTTATAGTTTGTTCTGCTTAATGGTACCCTTCCCGACATCCTCATTACAAGTAGGATCAAAATTTATACTTCGTGCTATACCAGCGATCTCTCTTGAAATTAAGGATTATTCAGTTTAATGCTCGCTGTATATCTTAAAATCACTGTGTAGTCCTATAGTTTCGTAACTGGAATGACATGGAGGGTCTTAAAAAGGGCGGGCTTTGTATAAGAATTGTATGGGGCATTTACAATACTCCGTAGGGCATTTTTATGAGAGACATAAAGATCGTTTATGTGTTTGATGTTGTCGTTCCCCAAACCAAATGAATATCATCTATATGTGAAGAAAAGACCGAGTTGCATTTTTATACAACTGTGTTTTCTTCAGATAAAAATTAAATTTAAATGTGAAGTTAAATTTTTACTGGGAGGTCGAAGCGAAACCTGTTAAGAATACCAACGGCTTTCCAAATCTTGCGAATGAGACTTCAAATGTGAAAATTCCATGACAAATTTTCTTAAAAAATTACGCATATAGTTTTAGTACTAGGTACTATCTCAATGATGGAGGGCCCAAGAACAAGGTCGTAGTCGAAAACCGTAGACTTATTCCTTGGTTGAAAGAGAACTGCCTTAGTTTTGGAAGTGTTTATAAGGAGTGAATTAACAGAGCTCCAACTGTGAAGCGAGTAAAAAGTGCGATTTGCGACTTGCGACTGGTGCCATCGGCATACGTAACAAATGTTGCCTCCGTACAAATTTTGACGATATCATTGATATATGTTTATTAACAAAGTATAGGAGGATGCGGACGAGAGCACGCGGTGAACCTGCAACGTACGAGGTGGGTTAGCTGAAAGGAAGACATTTTAATAGCGGAGGAGGATCTTTGGTGGCACAAGCCATAACACACTTTGTTGACCACACGGACCGGTGTCGCCATCTATGCGTAGAATTCGAAGATTCTTTGGGACGACTACCGTGGGGCGTGAGCCTTAAAGGGGTACTCCACCGATTTTTGGAGCTACCTCAACTAACTATATTTTCTGACTCCCGACCTTTACTCTATCTGGTATGCTATTTAGAATCGCGAAAATCATAATCGGTATTGTGAAATCGGCAAATAAAAATCATTCAAAAACCAACATTCAAATATACGCGCACTTTTCTGTGCCGTGACGTCAGTGGCAGGCAGGCTTGCCAGTCGTGGAAGCAGCCAAAAAATAGAATATGCCAATCATTTGTTCCGTGCTGGAGCGCGGGTACTGCAGCGAGCTTCCCAAGCATTCATTTGACACCATGAAACTGCTTCAAATCAGGTTAAAACAAAATCTACAGCCCAAAGAGTGAACCCCTGCCTTCCAATGACGTCACTTTTTCATTGTTGCCAGTAGAGACTTCGAGCTTCAAAACATGGTGGCGACCAAAACTGTAAATTCAATAACTTCGCGAAAAAACAATATTTTGACCTAATATTTGGGATACTATTTTCGCGATGTTTGTTGGTTAGTTTAGCAAAATTTCAAGCAAATCGGAGGCAATGAAAACTTTAATGATTCTTGGACTAACTAGAAGTTTGCGCTAAGGTTGAGCTCCCCGAACGTAAAAGCTCCGAGGAAAACCTCTTTTTTATTTCCTCTATGTGCGACTTAGTTTTATAGTTTTAAGCGAATTAAGAATACAAAATCAAGCAATACATTTTATCACCTTTGACGTAGTATAAAAATGTATTATTTAAAGGATTGGAGCAAAGCTGATGGCCATTTTGCTGCGAGTCAGGTTCACGGCTGCTGCGCCTTGGACGGGTACGCATCGTCACGATAGCCCCTTGTATTGTCCTATAGACGCTTTAAACACGCGCCAAATTTAGCCGCCATGGCCGGCCTTCTCATGTCTTACCGTGGAGCCGAGCCACCGAAGCGGGCGTTGAGCCTCCACAACAAACTATCATTTCGTCGTTTACCCTGAGACTGGGGGGGTTTTTTGAAGAGCAGAAGAAACAGAAAAAACAGACAGGTCTCAAACTCAGCTACACGTTTATTTCAAAAACTTCCTCTTATATAGTTCGTTTTCGTCGTCAACAACCAATCACATACGACTTGTCCTTTGCACCGTGACTTTACAGGTTCCACTATATCACAAAAGAAGCGGACACTCCCAACGTTTCCAAGTGAAAAGGTTCTAGCAGAAGATATGCCTCACAAAGCCCCAAGCAACTCTTTTGTGTCCTCACAATAAACAGGACAACAGCCAACAACAACATCCCACTCAAAACTGGTCACCTCCAAAATTGTAGAAACCAGACAATACACACCGGTACACACCACAGACAATACACACCAACGAAGCCTCTCAGAATGACTAACTAAAAAAAAAAAAAAAAAAAAACCACTTAAAATTGTAAAAATTGCTTGCAGCGGTTCCCTATTTGCATGGATGGTTGACTAATGCAATTTCCCAACGATCTAATCCTAATTGTTTCTCTTACCACCCTTTTAACATCGTTCCTTTCCTTAACAACTACATCCGTTCCTGACCAATCCGTTGTGCAGTTTCTACACTCCTCCAGATGCTTAGCCAACTACACTCCTCCAGATGCTTAGCCAAGTATGTAGGCCAAACCTCTCGGTGTTTAAACGATCGTTTAACAGAACACAAAAGGAATGTTAAAAATAATGCAGCAAATTCGGAGTTGGCTAAGCATCTGGAGGAGTGTAGAAACTGCACAACGGATTGGTCAGGAACGGATGTAGTTGTTAAGGAAAGGAACGATGTTAAAAGGGTGGTAAGAGAAACAATTAGGATTAGATCGTTGGGAAATTGCATTAGTCAACCATCCATGCAAATAGGGAACCGCTGCAAGCAATTTTTACAATTTTAAGTGTTTTTTTTTTTTTTTTTTTTTTTTTTTTTTTAGTTAGTCATTCTGAGAGGCTTCGTTGGTGTGTATTGTCTGTGGTGTGTACCGGTGTGTATTGTCTGGTTTCTACAATTTTGGAGGTGACCAGTTTTGAGTGGGATGTTGTTGTTGGCTGTTGTCCTGTTTATTGTGAGGACACAAAAGAGTTGCTTGGGGCTTTGTGAGGCATATCTTCTGCTAGAACCTTTTCACTTGGAAACGTTGGGAGTGTCCGCTTCTTTTGTGATATAGTGGAACCTGTAAAGTCACGGTGCAAAGGACAAGTCGTATGTGATTGGTTGTTGACGACGAAAACGAACTATATAAGAGGAAGTTTTTGAAATAAACGTGTAGCTGAGTTTGAGACCTGTCTGTTTTTTCTGTTTCTTCTGCTCTTCAAAAAACCCCCCCAGTCTCAGGGTAAACGACGAAATGGTTGACTTCCACCAGCTAGCCTGTACTTTGACTCTTTTCTCGACAACAAACTATGTTGGGGACAAGGACACAGCGGCACCTATAGTGGCACTAACCTGTCCTGCTGAGGCAATGATGAAGTGAGGCGAACGGAATAAGAGGATACAAAAACTGAAGGCCGGTTATGGCGGCGCCCATGCACAGCTGCCTGAAAGCGTCTATACTCCGTTTCACGATAACTAGGCGAACAGTGGAGGCTAAGGCCGCGCGATCCCATAAGAGCGTCGGAAAAGCACGTGACAACTCTCGATTTTCGACACAAATATTAAGGAGGCGTGGTTTCACGTGCTGTGTTGCAGCGCTCTTACTGGCTCTCTTGGACATTAGGCTCCAGAGTTCGCAAAGTTATCCTGAAACGGAGTATAGAATCAGTCTCCGAATGCGATCGTGCCAACGTCGTCCGGTACGCCGCGCTTAGAAAAGTCCAACCAGACTAATTCCAGCCCGGTCTATGTGCGCTCTGATCCAGGTCGTTTTTCCTTCTTCCGCTGATCGGTACCAACGGAACCGCTGCTGTCGAAGTAGCGAATCGGGGCCTCTAGCACCGATTTAGAGCGCAGCTCTTGAGGAGGAGGAGGGTGGATACTGAGGGAGGGTATGACTCAACTCCTCATCCGGACCCTCTCCTCCTCCCCTCCTCCTCCTTTCACGCGCGAAACGCGCATCGCCACGAGACGTTTTGGTGTGCGGTGCCGAAACGTCACGGTGACGTTTCTTCATGTGGACGTTTTGGCACGAGTGAGGATTCGGCGCGGAGCATTATGGGGCGTTTCCCATAATGCACCGCGTGGTTACACCTAAGGTGACGCGGACGCCGACGCAGCTGAAGCCGGAAACGGGTGCCTAAGAGTTGAGCTCTTCAATAAGAAATTATAGGGATAACGATTCGAAAGAATCATTTATTTTTTTCCGAACGTAACAGAAATGTCGGAGGAAAAAGATCATAATGCCGCGACCGTCGAAGTCGCTCTACTCGAATCCGCCGGTCAGCTTTTGTTAGCAACGAAACGACATTTGACATTTTTTTTTTGTTCTCAGCAGGAACGGCTGCCGGCACATACGACTAGCACATGTTCATACACAGCTTACACATGAACTAGTCCTCAATTCGAATTAAGTCTACCTTTGGATGGTCGTCCAGCTTTAAAATTTGGCCGGCATTTCGGGCAAGCGAGTCCGGCTCACTAGGCCTACTAAGGATCTCGGAGGAAGACAGCAGCACGCACGGACTCGTCCAATCAAGCGCGACTGTTGTGGTGACAAACAAAACAAAAAAACACGAGGTCATCAAACTGACTGGTGAGAAGAGCTGGCAAGAGCAGCAGATTCAAAATTCAGAGATAAGCGTCCCATTGGTTCCGTTTTCTGACATCCCAAACAGGGATGATGGGGCGCAAGCGCGAGGTCCGCAGTAAATGTTCGCTGCTTCCCCCGCCACCAAGCTAAAAGTAAAATGTCTTGAAAAACATTTTTTTAAAGATTTTTTTATTGTTTAAACAAAAACGACCTTTTGATCCAATAACGAAACTTCACGGTAGTGGTACACGTTATTTAGCCTACATACAACTGTTTTTGCCAGCGCTGCGAATCACAAAATCAAAAAAAGGACTTCACCAATTTGCCGCCAATTGCGCGCTGTGAAAACTCTGGGGTGGCACCAAAGTTTGCGCTGTTCTGCTTGATCGAGTTAAATATCATGTGCTAATATTTCGTCACTAATACTTGTTCCTTGAGCACGGTGTAAGATAATACTCTTCAAGTGAGGAGAGCGCGCTTCTCGGGACGTGCCCGATAGAGTTCGCTCTTCACACTCTCTCACTATGGTTTCAAGCGGCGCCGGCAGGTGACTCGTCGACCCGTGGGCACGTACAAGACGGCTCATGCCGCCTCATGCTCCACACGCGCAGAGCTTCAACGAGGTTGTTGCATGTGCAGAAAGACCACGGTGCACCGGGGTGTCATGGCAACGAGATAATTTCTTTCGCTCTCACACAGTTTCGCCGTTTGGCCACCGCCGACACTGTCAGCCGCGGGCACGGTGGCAACGGAATGATGCAGCCTTTCGGATACCCGTCGAACGAACACTATCTGATTGCTCCCGCCGCGCGTTCAGCCCCGCCGTGTCCTCACCTAAAGAGTGTAGCTTACACCGTGTCCTTGAGTAGCCTGAGCCAGTATTGAAGTAATTACAAACAAAAAAGTCTACAGAAGCTCATACAGCGCTAGTGCGGACTGCTGGGCTAGTTGTTGCTGAATTTGTGAATACATCGTAAGGATCAGAGTCAAGTACAGACGAAAGAGAAGAGATTTGCAGATTTCACAAATATGCATTTCTGAATAAATTTGCCGTTCTCAAGTACAGGCACGCGCGTGTTTTTGGCACGCGAATTGTTTGTAATTTGATGCGCATTTGTGGCTGAACTATTATTATTATTATTATTACGAATATTATTATATATATTGTAAGATATCGGGTTGGCCGACGAGGCCGGTGGCTCGGCTGTGCCACGCACAGCCGAGCCACCGGGTTGAGGAGAAAGAAGTGGGAGCTCGGGGGCAGTTGGTTCTGGCGGTTGGAATGAGCGGCCATTATTCACGGTTGTCTTAGAGCAAGTGTTTAAGAGACGTTGAAACCTGACAAGATAATATTATCATTTTTATTCTTAAAAAAGTGGTCTTTCAAAGTGAGAAGTTGAATTCAAAATTTGCCGAAAACATTATAAGAACCTTTTAAACCTTGATCTTTAGGCACACTGTGACTTGATGATGATGATTGGGGTTTTATGACACAAGAGCAACTAAAGCCATATTGCGCCAAACAAAGGTTTTTCCAAGGGGCTTAGAGGTGTAATCTAAATGAACTGTAAGCTACAGCTGGTGTAAAAGGCCAGTGTTATGGAGAAACTTTAAAACTCGATCGAATGGTATAAATGGTTGATCGCCAAGCAGAAAATGAGGATAAAAGGGAAGGTGATGTCGAAAGACTCCTTGAAAACATGATCGGCGCTCCTGGTTTAAAGCTCTGAAATGCCACAGGATGTACAAAACAGTCACAACTTTCCCACATTTGTCGCAAAGTTTAACATCCTCACCACAGAGCAGGTGCAAATGAGTCAAACGGGTATGACCAATTCTTAAGCGTCAAAGGAGGACCTCAACCCGACGGACTCTATGAAACGACCTCTCCCATACTTCCAGTTGGGGCTTGATATTGTGAGGCTTGTTCTCTTTTTTCAAATCCCAATCCAACTGCCATGAGTTGATAATCGATTTCTGTATGATCGGTTTCAAGTCTGGGTGCGGCAGGCCAAGAGGCAGTTTTGGTTTTTTTTTGCAGAGGCAGCAAGAAAGCCTGCCTTCAGATTGCCAGAAATGCCCACGTGGCTCGGACCCAGCAGAATTTGATCTGGTGTCCTAGTTGAAGTGCTCGGTTTAGTTGTACCCGAAGACAATGCACGAGAAGGTTCTTGCTGTCTGCTAAGAACCCCGCACTGTGACTTGATAAAATCTAATCTAATTAAAAATCCCCGAAAAATCTGGAGGTACACTAAATCCCGCTTGGGGAAGACTACCGAGTCCGAAATCGTTTTGAATCAGCACAGCGACACTTCGAAGGGAATGTCTGAGTTGTTTGAGGATCACTTTGAGTCAGTCTACAGTAAATATAGTAACTGCTTTTCGACTATATAGCCTCACTGGGATGGGTTTGGTGACCCTTTAGGTTCTGTTGTTTTCGATGAGGAATGTGTTAGAATAAGTATTAAAAAAATGAGACCCAAATTGTCTGCAGCTCATGACGGGATACCCGCTGACGTTGTTAAGGGTTATTTGAAGTATTTACGCCTTTACTTTGCACAATTTTTAATAACCCCTTGACGTCAGAAATATTCCCTGTCGACCGGAAAGTTCCAGTAGATGTTCCGGTCCTGAAACCTGGGAATAGTGGTGACTTTCTTAATTACAGACCGATTTCTCTTTTCTTATAATTTTCCAAGTTCTTTGAAACGGTCATTAATCAATTCCTCTCCTTCAAGTTTCGTAGCATAATCATTTCTAATCAGCATGGCTTTATGTTCGGCAAATCGATATCCTCCCATCTCGTATGTTTCACGTTTGCTGCATCTGAAGTAGTTTGCAATTAGGGTGAGCATGACGTTTCTTATTTCAACCTGAGTTAGGCCTTTTACGTACTTATCGACAAAATCCCCTTATACAAGCTTTCCTCTTATGGAGTATGTGGCTCGTTATAAAATTTGCTAAAAAGCTATTTGTCCAAAGGCAAGCGTACGTCCATGTAAACTATGCTGCTACCTTGTCCTTGTACAAGGGAAGCTCTGGAGGTCATCAGGAATCTGTCCGGGGCCCCTCCTTTTCAATAGTTTTCTCGAAAATTATGTCTTTCAGGTTATCTCAAAATATTTGTTTGTTCAGTGCGCTGATTATATAAAGCTTTCAATATCGACCTTAGATGATTGCATCACGCTTCAGAATGACGCATATTCCTTCGGTCATTGGTGTTTTATACAATGACCTCCGTTGCCCTTAGCGAAAACTAAGACGTTTGAAAATACCACATTCTAATTTAGGGTATTTGAAGTAGAGTTCATAATTGTAAGTATACAATAAATAGACCGAAAATATACATTTCTTTTATTTTCACTTAGAACTAAAATATATTTCCGAAAATCTTTTAAAGATACCTTTATTTAAACTACATGTGAAGTTCCCGTCATGCGTTCTGAAATATGCATACATCCTAAAATAGTAGGCCCAAAACACCTTTTTACATAGATTTCTTTTAACTGTGTATTTATTTCATTCAGATTATACTCCAGTCCTAATAAGGATGCAGCAATGAAAAATATGTGCAGAATACTCTTAGAATACCTGGAAATCGTAAATACTGTTGTGTTATGCTCTAAGTAACTTTTGAGTGCAATACTTTGGTAGTCTGACTTAAACTACCAAAGCATTGAAAAGCACGCCTACCAGAAGTTCACTTCAAGCATATTTGGAGTACACTGAAGCGCCTAAACACAACATTTGATTTGTTTGTCAATTGAGTTATGCAGCATCGCACTAATAAATTAGCACAGTTTACGTTATTGTTTGCTTTTTTTCTATCAAGAAGAGACCTGATGAGTTTCTTGCGCACCAATCACAAACGGGGTTCGGGAACTACAACCACAACACTTGCTGGTACTGGAAAGCTTCAGCAAGTGCTGCGAGCAGATATGTTTGGCGTGTAATTATGTTACCACAATGTTAGTTCACTGAATGCGTATACTCACCATTGTACGTGATGTGAGCAGTAACTTTAATACAGTGATGTTAATGACGATATTAAAGGATAAACTTGTAAAGAAAAGTAAAATAACTATTTTAAAGTAAAGAAACTAGCTGCACTCGCTTCATCCTGGGTGGTGCTACGCAGAGAAGAAATACGTTTTTTTCTAGGTGCCGTTTTTATAGATATTTTTTCAACGACTGCGCCGAATTATTATTAGCTGTATTAATGCTTGCAGTAAGAGATATCGTCCACAAACTGCAAAACACTGTTTCCCTTTTGTCAGACTACCGAGGAAAATATCGAATACTTGGAACCTTAATAAGTGCAAAGGTGGTCACCGGCCGAATGATTGCCTTCCATATGTAGGCTATATAAGGCTCTAGAGCAGTAAACGGGACTGGCATTCAGCTGTTCAGTGCGTCATAGTGTTAGTGTTTGTCTTCGTTTCTAATGGTTACTTGTGGTATGTATTTAGTAGTGCCTTCAAATATCACAAGGACACAATTACTAACAAAATATCCCCAAAATTGTGTAGCTGGTTTTTAGTGCACAAATGGCATTTTGAGGGGCAATGAATTATATTTTTGGTATATCTAAAATGTTTTTCTTATGAATTTTTATGATATATCTTGAATACCTTTCGCACATATTTGGAATGGGGACAAGATATTACAGAATGAATACAAAATGAATATTCGGATATAATATATTTCAAGTTTGTTTCAAGTACGGTCTCTTTTTGCTAAGGGTGGAATCATTCTAAAACAAAAGTAATGACATCTCGCGAAACTCATGATATATTTTTCCATATACTAATCAAGGCGAACTACTGTCACGTGTAGGTGAACTGAGGGGCCTTGGTGTTGTTTTTGATTCGACCCTTAGATTTGACACTCATGTTACCAACGTGGTTCAGTCGGCTTTGCGCATGTTAGGTGCCGTGTCTCGGATAACGAAGGAAATTTAAAGCCCGTTCGCTTTTTCCAGGCTTTACTGTTACTTAGTTAAATCCCAGCTAGAGTACGCCTCGGTTGTTTCGAACGGCTTTTCCAAAACTAACATTTTATTTGTCGAGCGAGTCGAAAACAAATTTATTTCCATCTTTAAATATCTTTACCTTGAGAAAGGTGATACTTGTTTAAACGTTGGAGGTAACTCGAAACTCGTCAACTTGTTGAGCCTGCAGCAGCGTCGGGTGAAGGTGGTGTTTTTGTTTAAAGGGGTCATGAAACGAATTTCTTACTTCTTCCTCCTTAGCTTTAATCCTCAACCTGCCCTCAACTCAAAGTCGAATTGTGAAATCACGTCGTCGTGATACTTTTTGGCACCGGTGCGATGACTCTTAGCTTCCATCGAGATTTTTATGCACACCATAGAACTTGTCATTCCCCAGTGACGATAAGTTCCGTCAGGGCACTCATTGGCCACGAACGCGAATCCGAATATTTGTCAACGGATTTATTGTTGACGAGCGCATACGTCAGAGTGACGCAGTTCTCGTGTCCAGTGCGGGAGCTGGGCTCGAATGACGTCAGGTTGGCAGCGCTGACGCGCTTTGGGAACCACGGATGTATCGTACAGAAATGGCGGAGAGGTTCCTAAGGTAAGAAGGCACAAAAAATAGTCCACTATATCTCCAGATGTTCGTACCGAAAAGCTGGCTTTTGACTTTCTACTCTCTTTCTTTTGGCCAACTAAACGATATGCGATTAGTAAAGTCTCAATTTAAAATAATTCATCCCATCCCAAAATTCCTTTCATGGCCCCTTTAAGAACCCGGACGGTTTGGGTAACTCTCCCAGCCTTCTGTTCGAACTGAGCCTTACAGTTCCGCGTGTGCCTACACGGCTTCAATCATCTTTTTATATGGTTCGACGTTTTAGCCCCTTAAACCCGATCCAAATCATCGGCTGAGTGTTATTCCGCTACTTTGATACAATTGATATTTTAGCTCATGCGGGAGCATGTTTGGAAACGCTGTTCGAAACTTCCTCTTGCAAGAACAGGGCTGTTGAGTTAAAAGGTTGATGTTTTTCAGTACATTAACAAGTATTTGCCTCTGACACCTGGAAATGCCTCTGTTTTGTGCTTTTGATTTTCCTTGCTGATTTGATTGTCTTTGGTTCATGTTAATATTTTGATTGTCACACAGGTGAACTACCTTCCCCTCCAGCACTTGTGTGTATGCGTGTGTTTTTGCTAGTTTGTTTTAAGTGTGCCAGCACTAAGACCGATTGGTTGTTCCTGGACACTATAATAAACACTGATTCGTTAACTGATTATTAGTATCATTATTATTATTAGTAACTGGCGCGCAGCACATCTGAGTTCCTCTCCTTTCGTCCTTGTTTCGAGCGCTATACTTCTTCACACACGCCACGCTACGATCTTGAAAATAATTAGCTACACGGATAAGGTCAAGACAAAGATACAATAAAGACAAGGGCTACTATCTGCTAATTGTTTAAGGTGTGGGAAAACAAGACAAGAAGAAAGGGATATATAATATGATTCAAATACGAAAATAAAGAATGCTACTTTGAAAAAAAAAATTGCTAAGCTAAATGAGGAAGGGTTTTACAAAAAAAAATATTTTAATAAATTAAATATTGAAAAAGGACGTATAAAGAAAGAAACAAAAAAGTGGTTGGGTTAGAAGAAAATATGAGCTATCGCATTTTGTTCACAGATAGTAGCTGCAGACGGTGTGCTGATGCACAGGTGTCCATGCTTTTTTGAGCTTTTTTCCTCATAGACCTCTCTGGCTCTTTTGCTATGAACGTAATTGAGGCAGTTAGTC
Organism: Ixodes scapularis; assembly: GCF_016920785.2. NCBI lineage: Eukaryota > Metazoa > Arthropoda > Arachnida > Ixodida > Ixodidae > Ixodes > Ixodes scapularis. Next base: position 3,742,322 of record NW_024609855.1, on the reverse strand, counting down.
GGGTTAAGCATCGGGAAAGAGTTACTGAATCTGACGTGTCTAGTTCGGCGTCCTGAGGGTGGCGATTGTAGACAAAGGTCATGCTCTCGCAGTCTTACATTAATGCAGCGGCCAGTTTGGCCAAGATGCATTCTGCCACGAGAGCACTTGATCTCGCACACGAAGCTGACGCTGCAGCTGACGTATGTATGTTCACGATAAACATCGGTCATGACTGTCATTTGGCGATTTATGAGCTAAGTACTTTAACGGTGTCTATCCAACTAGCCCGACAGTGAATTTTGACGATTCAATGGAGCCAATGTGAGCAGAGCAAAACTGCGTCGTCCCGATGCTCATTGCCTTTGTGCGTTTGTTATCAGCGAATCAACATATCACGCAAAGCGAATGGATTCTTGCATTGCGTAATTGGTTCACTCGGAAAGAAAATACCCACAAAGACCAAGAGCGCCGTGAAGAGGAACTTTCGACGCGGCTTGATTGGCTCCAACGTGTCAAAGCATCGGCTGTCGTCGGACTTGAAATAAATCGAACCTTAGCACGCATTCTCAATGGCTTATCATGTTCGCACTCCTGCTCGTGATTGGTTCCCTGGCGTCTTTATCGTCTAACGCTGATTAATGATTGGCTGCAGAGAGATAATACGATGCCCGGGACTCGCCTCGCGGCTACCCCCGCATTTAACGCCACGTGACTAAAAGTAACATGACGTCATCCCGTAACCTGGGTGTCTCCGCTAAATGTTGCGGGGAATTTGGCACCGCACAATTTGAGGTCGCGTGACATGGTCGCGAAGCGTCAATTGTATTGCCGAATTCGGCGAACTAATTGAATTTGCGTGTTAATAATTTGACCGATATGCTCTGCGGGCAAATTGACGTGGTGCCTCTTGTGACGTTTTCTTCGTGAAATTCGACTGATAAGGCTCAATCTGCGCTTTCGAAGTTTAAAACAAACCAAATTCCAGTTCTAATTTGTGCTTTGCCTATCATCTGTGCCTTCGTAGGAGTGTGTTATTTCAGTGAACATTATTTTTCCTTTCAGATATGCACTAGCTCGAAGGCGTTTCCTACGATTCCACTCGGCGTAGCTTTATTTGCTCTGGAATCTGAAGACAGATTCAACAACTGTACACGTGTGGGGGTGATGCCCTATGCTGCTGGATACTGGCGTGCAGAATCAGTCTCTCTGTACATGAAGAACGTGATTAGAGATCCCGGTTTCCTGATCAACATGCCGGCATGCTGACGAAGCGTGAAACGCACAAATATACGTAATAAAATTTGCAATCAACCAGAAGAAGTGATTTGCCATTAGCAGCCACTAACGCGTTTTGAAAATGCGTTTTTTAGGAAATTTGACTTCAGTCAATCTGGTTTTGAAAATTTGCTTTGAGAGCTTCGGTTTCAGCAGAATACTAGTAATCAAACGTGCCGGGTCAATGTCCCTCGCCCCGTGTATTTGCCATGCCGTCTGCGGCCCTCCGTCTGCTCTGCCAACACCGCCTAGAATAATCAAAGGCCGTGCAATATAATGTTGACGCCATCACTCATCATATCGATTTAATGCAGTCTGTACACAAGTGCTGCGGCAGCGCTCGGCTGCGGCTCGTATCCTATCAATTTGTCAAGAGGGACGCCGGGCAGAAGGCTCGGGTGCGATTGCTGCTCCATCCTACTTGTCTTGTCTCAACGGAGGAAATGGAGGAATTCCGGCTGGCCTGAAATTCTTCCTGGTGGTGCTAACTCTGCTCACGGCGGCACGCTCGCCACCTCCGCTCCTCGAGCAGAGGAATAATCTCAGGCGTTCTTTTCGTGTCCGAAGGGGGAGAGAGGAGTGAGAGCCGTGGTATGCTCACCGGCAAACGTATCCATCTTATCTTATCTTATTTAACTCATCCTTATCGTGTAGTCAATTTCCCGAAAATCTGAAGCGAGGTAAAGTATCAATTATCTTTAAAGGAGGTATTAAAAAAAATACATGCTTAACCATATAGACCTATATTTGTTCTTCCTATTTATTCAAAGGGACTCGAAAAACTTTTTTTATGCGTCTCGAGAATTTTTTTTTTTTTTTTTTTGTAAGGCATTCTGTACTAAAAAAAATATTCAATCTGGTTTCCGCAAAGGCAAATCTACAAAATCAACTTTATGACTAGAAAAATGAATTATATCGTGAAATATTAAAAGGAAACCTTTAATACTTCATTTTTCTATTGATTTGTGTGAAGCTTTTGACGGCCTTAATCACGAAACCTTGCTTGCAACGCGGCACATCATTTATGCTGTTAAAATCGTATTTGTATAATCGCGAGCAGTGTGTAAATATTGGCAGTCCTCAATCTTCGGTTTTGAGCATTGTATGTAGTGTTCCACAGGAAGACATACTTCGACTTTTAATATTTAATGTTTACATAATGGCATTGTTAATATTGATGATCAAAGTCAGTTTATAATTTATGCGGATGATACTATCTTTTGTTTTACTGGTGACGATGGTGATATCCTTATTACGACGCCAAATAGAGATTAAAAACATTATCTTTCGCCAAATATAAATGGATTAAAATTACACATTAAGGTCTAAATCAATTCTATTGAGACCAGTAAATAACTTGATAACTGTTGCTTGTCCCTAAAACTCAGAGCAAGTGAAACTGATTTTTCCCTGAATATAAAACACTAGTTGTATATTTTTCTGAAGGTATGCCATACACGTCTCATATTAATTATTTAATCAAAAGTTTTCCCAAGTAGTGTGTGTGAACGCCACGTGCCGCAATTTCTTACCAACCAATATTAAACTCTTTAATTTTTAACTTCCCCTTACACTTCTGTCATTTGTTTGGGGAATACACGACTAAAACAAGCTTACCTGAAATTCTTTAGCTTAAAAAAAAGATTTTGCGTTATATTGCAATCCTCCCGTATAATTACTCGTCAGAAGCTTTATTTTATTAATATAATGTAATTAGCATCGAAAACATGTACAAATAACGTTTACTTTATACCATTCATTTTTTTCGTCTGAAACATTTATAGATTTATTTTCTGGTATTACCGAAATAACAAGGTATGCATCTATTATGAGTACTCGTCACCCGGAGAGATGAATGGTCCTGCGAAGCCGTACAAAAGTATAATTTACAATTCTTTCATTATAACCTCCCGACGGTTCTAAATCAATAGCCTTATATTAATAGCGATGTATTTGCACCTTCAAAAGATGATCTACGCGATCATTTCATGTGTTGAACTGCTTACATTTTGAATAACGTATACCTAGACACTTTTTTGTTGTTATATTGGATGCTCCTTTAATATTTTTTCCATTTTTCTTTCGTTTCTTATCTGTTGAAATACCTAGTCCTTTGTTACTAATTCCTTTGTTGTATTTCGTATGAAGTGTAAATAGACATATCGACGATGTTGCCCCCGTAACCGGATCGCAGACCCCGTCAAGCTGCTATTAGCAGCTTTTTGTCTGAGAGTCCCTCCTGTCTCTGGAAAATCAACTGAATTGAAAAAGAGAAAAGGAGTGATAGCGAGTCCCGCAATAGATGACGTGGTTGTATGTAAGGCGATGGTGATGGGGAGAGAGGTAACGAAGCGGCGGCCATTTCACACTACGCGATCACGTAGGTTTTTTCGAGCATACGCCAAGGATTTCGCCAGAAAGAGGCATTAACAGCTGCCACAGTAAAGAGAAAACAAATTCTGATGGATGTGAAGCATTAACTTTTTGGGGTTTAATTGCCACTAGTTTTCGTCCCGCCTTCCAGTCGTGGTGTCCCCAAATTTGTTTAAGTAATAGTCACCATTATGCTGTTATTTGGCTTAAAATATTTGTGAACACAATAAAGGTGTCCTGCAACATAATTGTATAAGAATGTTTGTCACTCGACAAAAGCTTAATTAGTGGCGCTAGTGAGACCAAAGTGGTTTCTTACGGAATGTGACTTACCAAAAATCATATCTGTCGCAGCATAATTTCACGGCCAAAGGCAGTCTCTTTCTTTCACTTACTTCTCCGCAAAACTAGATGACGAATTTCGTGAAGTCGCATCGTTGGGTTTGTTAGAATTTCTCAGAAGTTCGGATAGAAAAGCTATCCGAAGTTCTCATAAACATCAACATATGTTCGTTTGCATATCACTGCCTTTTTTTTTTCTCCTTAATTTCGTGACTTGAATGTCGAAGAAAATAGTTAAAATTGCAGTCGGAAATGCACTTCCTTTCGACGAAAAATTGTACTTTTGTTGTAGCTTTTACTATATAAAAAATAATGATGAACCAAAAAAAAAAAGAAGATTAGTATTGCATATACATATTGCAGCTTCAGATATCAGTAGACGTTTACTAGTTTTGATTAAAGTCAGCAATACACATAATATCACGTTCTTTAAGGATTTTTCAGTCCGCTTGCTTTATCTGTTGAGTTTTGACCAAATTTAAGAAGTACGTGATGAAAAGAACTTCTATTTTGACGCTGGCTTAGTCATTGACATATATGTGCTCTTCAACAGCTGTGCGTTGGCTTCATGGCTCAGTTTCACGTTTTTGTCCTATTATTTCGTACGCTTCAATTCATCCCTTTGGTCGCCAGACAGGCTATTGTGTTTTATTCACAACGCTGTTATTTTGAAATTTGTGTCTTGGGTTTAATTTTTTACTACTTATTTCCATATGGGGGCATCTCGGTCAGGTAACAAAGAGAAAGCCGGTTTTCGCGACTCAAATCTGGCGCTCGGTTAAAGGGTCTAATAAACACTTCTCGTGCTACACGAGCTACCGAAAAGCTTCGCAGATGGACCTAAAGCTTGATGGGTTGTCTTACTTTGGATTAATTTGTCTTTCCTTCATTTTAATACTAATAATGTCGAACGGTCAAATTCAAGGGTGTTAGTTTGATAATGGGAGGACTCCAAGCTTCCACTGCGATTTTTACAGCGATCATGGGAATCGTTATCAGCAACTTAGGATAAGCAGGCAGGATCAAAACCAGCGAATTTCCTCGCGAATCTCTCGCGTTCTTGCAAGTAGCCGTCATCAGTGTCGCGAAATAGAATTAAGCGAGATGCTCAGATTGCCCTGCCAAGCTCTTCTAGGCCGAGCTAAAGAGCGACTTTCCTTGCGGCCTTCGCTTTCGCCCACGAACAGTGGCATTTGTTTGACCCGCGTGGGGCTGCCCCAATGTAACTGGGTCCTGGGAGAGGGGCCCCAATCTCCACATGGCCTCGGTTTTCGCCTACGGAATGAGCAGTTTCATTCTGCTGCATTTTCTGTGAGCCGATGCCGATTCGCGGTGACAGGTTCTTTAATAAAGAGATTTTTATACGAGGCTAGCACGCTGTTTACAAACACGTCCACGCCAACACGCTGTTTAGAGACATTGACAAATATTTTCCTTTTTTCTGGAATACCAAGAAGAATATCACTCCAAACACGCTATAAATTGTTTATATTGTCGAGGAACGCTGTCGAGGAACGCATTCAGTGCAATGAGGCTTCATAGCGAGTTGGCAAGACGTACCAAAACGACTCTTCTAAAGCTTCGAAGATTTGACAGGACCGAAATGGCGATTGTCGTGGCAACAATGCTGATCGGTCAGACGCCTTGCGAGGTATTTACCTTTTTGTATGTTAGGATCTGTTTGTGTCTTGCTGTCAGTCAGGGAGCCCACCCCTCTACTCTGGGCTGGGTCCCCTGACAGGAGTCTGCCCTTGAGAGGGGGGGAGGCACAGCCAGATTCACTACAGCGGCGGTTGTCGGCGCAGGGATGCCCTCGACCGTCGTCGACCAACTGGCGTTTCCCTCGAGGACCTCTTCGCGGCGCCGGGCTGGTGCCGGGCTCTGCAACGTCCTTTCTCCCTGTCGGTCGTTCCTGGGTCGTTCGCTTGGCGGCGCCCAGCTTTATTTTTTCAATAGATTAGTTCCCAATTAGCTTTTCACATGAAATTCACACTTAATCTCAGGATCCAATTCATTTTTATCAAATTGGCTTTAAGTCTGTGTTGCCTGCCTCCGGGAGCGGACGCAGGGGACAATTATTTTTCAGTCTTTTACATGCAGCCCCAACCTCAAAAGTTGTCAGTTACGGGATGCGATTGCAGAACGTTCCCAAGATCCTATGAATTTACTCCGCCCATCACTGCCTCAGCTACCCTCAGAAACGTCTTCTGACCACAGTGGTTGAATATATGTAGCAATATACTGAAATGATTGTAGTTTGCCAATCGAAATATATTTTGGCGTACGATAATTTAAAGATTCTTTGGAGAAACTTGTTACTTGTGGAGACTAAGAACAAAAGCTATTCCGCATACTTCCCCGCATGTATGTGGCCTCATAAACTGTGAAGCTATTTAGGATGTAGAAAATTCTCTAACTCAACCCCTTAGCAAATATGCCAAAACGGTGCGTCTCAGGTGCTTCCCGAGAAAGAATTAAAGTATTGTAGAACGGTAGGTTACGAGCGACATCTTGCGACCCCATGGAATTGCGACTGAGGAGAGCAACCACCCCCCATGCGAATGCTGTGAGGAATTCCGTATTTTCCCTTCTTTTTCACGAGATACGCGCTTGCTCAATGACATAATTATATGAAAACCTATAAACATCAGGAGGACAATGCGAGGGAGACATTTGCGCCTCCAAATCTTTGAAAACTCGACTCGACCAGGTCGTTGCCCGTTTTAATCTGGAGGAGCGTAAAAGTGTGGCAAATATCTCGTAAACATCGAAATACAAGGCGAATCTTGGGGTAGTTTAAGTTTCCGCTGCATCAGCATCCAACAGCAAATTGCTTATGGTATATTCGCACAATGAAGATTTGCTTCACAGCGAGGGGCAGACGTCACAATGTTTCAAGGTGACGTGCCGCGCGTCCAGAATCGTCGTTATTTTTAAATGTCTTTTCAGACATACCGCGCACCACCGAATCGGCCCTGAAAGGACGCCGATGCGGCGTTAAAGCTGTGTCGAGTTGGTTTAGCAGCGATGGTTCGCGCTGCGTCGCTGCTGACCACTGTGGGACAGCAAGTCGGCTGTGAGTCAAGTGCACCACTGTGGAACTTAATCGGAGGAAAGTGATGTTCATATCAGGGCTCCATCAGCGCCGTTTTCCAGCGCCGATACCTCGCTGCGCTTTATACAAGAGCTGGACCGAGATCCGAGGATCGTCCCACGCTTTCGTTGAGAAAAGAGCATGGAGTCGAACAAAAGGTTTGACACTGTGTGTAAGAAGCACGGTGGAAACTTGAAGTCATTGCCTCCTTACACCAACAGCCCCAAGTTGGCGAATCTTACATTGTGATAAATTTTGTTTTCGTCAACATAAATATCAAACTGTCAATTTTAATACTGTTAATTTAAACATGCAGCTGGTTCAATCCTCCACCATATGGTTTACACATATTAAACTAATCGAACCAATCGTTTGATGACATTTTCTTTTCTCGCTAAAGCGATGGGGGGATCTGTAAAATGACAACATACTTTCCTCGGTTCTCTTTGGAGTAGAAGGATTATCCAGCATACGTAAAGTGAATCCGGTAACATCAAATATTCACTAATTCTACTACTCTACCTGAAGCAAATATTCGTTATGTGAGTACGCCAAAAAAATATTGTCACACTGCCAAATGTTATGCAGTTGGGGTAAGAATGCGAGGACTCTAAGCTTGCATCCTGGTGTTGGCACACGCTATTGAGCTTGTCCGTTCGACGCAATCATTTTTACTCATCAAAATGATGGGCCCATCATCAGCTCTCGGCGCAGTACGGGAATTAGCAAACAGGGCTGACGTGGTGCACTTGACCTCGAACCGCAATGACGTTTGCTCCTTTTTGTGAAAAACGTATCCGTCCTCTGAACACACAGTTTGGAGCTTCAGCTTGAGAGATGCATGACGGCGTAGAAAACGTTGTTCTCGCATGAAGTGCTGCGAAAAATTAACTTCGTTCGAGTGAGGATTCAGCGCAATATTCACTCAAAACTACCGTATTTAAACGCTAACGTTATTCAGCAAAATGTTTAGTTTTATTAGAGTAAGTGTTATGACTGAGTGAGGCAGGCGAGTAGTCGTACGTGCTGACACGTTTATTTTGCCTGTCAGCTGGTTTGCCGATAACTATATATCGATAAGGCATACAGTGACGTCACTGCTTCCTAGGCGCTTACTGGCTACTACAGTCCTTCCCTTTTTACTTTTTATCATAACCCCATCTCTCGGGTGGATTCCGGATACATGTGCTGCGCCGAAACTGTGGTTCTGGAGCGCTTGCTTGAACGTCGTCTGTTTCGCTGATATTAGCCGGTGTAAGTTCAGACGCAGGCGTCATGGGCAGGCTATCAGGAGTACCCGTTTCTTAAAGTCCGGCTTCTGTTGGATTAGGGGATGATGGCTGAGTCTCTGCTTCAGCTGACTTGGGGCCTGGTGGCTTAGCCGTCCGGGATAACTCTGGCAACCTGATTGTCCTGGGAAGAGCGTTGGGAACTGTGTTAACAGCAATGTCGTCAGCATGCAGGAACCGTTTCTGCCCCTGCACCTTGACTATATACGTCAAGAGGCTGACACGTCGCAGAACGGTGCCTTCTAACCAAAGCGGATCTCCTGGTCTGTTTCCTTTTACTCGAACCTTGTCGCCTGCTTCAAATTCTCTCCATAAGTTCTATCCTTGGGATTGCAGTTAACTAACACTTGCTTCTACTCGCTTTGCTAAGTCTGGATGAAGGATGCTTAACCGTGTGCGCGGCTGACATGACAAAAAGAGTTTGGCTGGCGTCTCATTCGGGGTTTGACATGGCGTATTACGATACGCAAACAGGAACTGGTCCAGTCGTTGTTGTACCGCTTGAGGCTGTCCCGTGCGCGGCTCGTCTTGAAGCTGGCGGATGAGGTTTCGCTTGACTGTCTGGACAAGTCATTCTGCGGAGCCATTGGAACCCGGATGGCAGGGTGGCGTCCTGATGTGCTGCACACCATTTGCCTGAAGAAAAATTTGTGAATTCACTATACTCGGCGACAACTTTTCTTGGCAATGCTGCCAAAGCTTCAGAGCCGAAGCACGCTGTCTTCTTACCTGGATGAACACAGTCAAAGGGTCTAAATTGTGTTTTGGCTGTAACGTAAATTATTATCTTAATATTTGTCATTTGAATAATACTTGTCACATCACTATGAATCGTGAACAATAAAAATATAAAATTAAAATTAGTTTTTCAGTTAATAAAGGATTTGTCAATTTGTGTCCGTCGCGGGTTTACCGTTTTTCTTGTCATTTTCCCTCGCAAAGCTGGTGTTGCAGATTATGGGATCTGGTAGGGGTAGGCAACAAGAGGAAAAGTAGGTAGAGGAGCGCAAAACCACGAGATCATGAACTGCACGAGAGGGAACGATAAACTGACACCATCGAAACGGAAGTGCATCTGCTCTCAGCTCGGGGACGTCGTCCCTAGGAAACTCGGCCTTTCCTTCGCCGAAGAGGATGACGTGAAATTTAAAAATCGGTGGTTGTCAAAGCAGGCAGAACAGATGGTGTGCAACGTCTATGCAAGCATAAGGCATAGCCAGCCACCCAGAGCAAGGTAAATCAAATGGAGCACAACAACAACAAAAGAACAAAAGACGAAGGAGCATCGGGACATGAGAGGGTGGAGACCATATCACCTGGACACGAAGCCCAAACCCTGGAATCCCCGCGCCACTGGGGACGGGACAGCACGGCGCAGTCTCAGCCGAATGCCGACGTAACATTCGTACCCAACCTGAGTCCGTCGCCCTTTCAGGTGACGCAGATATTCCTCGATTTGAACATGATCAGTGTGTCTTTACATGTACAGAGCTGTCTTTGTAGGATCTGCTTGATCCGCATGTGACGAATAGCTGTCGTATCTTAGCAATCGCAAAAGTGGCCCCTTTACTTCTTGTAGGGCAATTATGGTGGGTGTGTTGTTTGTGTTTGCTAGTTGAAGACGTGCTACAACGTCTGCCCTCTTCTTACGCAGCGTACGACAGTTCCGCTGGATCACAACCGAGTAGGTCAACAACGACACTCGGTCGTGAGCCGGGTGTTTAGTTGTGGTTGGTAAGTGAGCCACTGCTAAAGGGGCGAGTCACGGGTGGCCATAACGCTTCAAGCTTAGTAGGAGAGGGAGTGGAGCTTCTCAAGGTCTGTTGTGGTACTGGCCCAAATGAGAACATGTCGGCGAATATAAGTTTTTCTACGGCGGTCCTGACACACTTCTCTATAGCATTTTCGATGGCTTGCTGTACCTTCTGCAGGATGGTCTGCTCCAGCTGCGCGAGGCGCTGATCAAGATAAGCCTGCTGTAATTGATGTTGATGTTCTCCTGATAAAGAAGGCTGCAGCGACGTGACTGGCAATGCGGTTGCTGTCTGATGTAGCTGTTCATTGGTGGTTTGGGGCGTCGCTCGGGGAGCCGAAGTCTTGCTTAACGGCGGTGGAGGAGTAAGTGAAGTGCCTATTGTTTTGAAGCCGGCGCGTTGACCGCTGCCACTACAGGAAGCACTGTTGTACCGGTGTAGAAGCTGCGGGAAGTTGCTGTGGCCTTAGGTCGCTGCTCTGGTAGCGACGGTGGCGCGACGGTGGATTTCCGTCTGGAGTTACGTTGGCGTCGGGGTGGGGAACGACTGCGTGGGCGCCTGTTTGAATGAGTTTGCCTTTTTTAGGAATCACATGATTTAGCTGCACTCTTTTTGGGCAGTCTTTAGCTGTGGCAATGTGAGGGCATCCACAGTTACGGCACTTTGGCGCGTTGTTGGGGCAGATTATGCCGTTTTCGTGTTTTTTTGGATCCGCACGAGGGGCACCTTTGAGAGGACTGGTTCGGACGTTCTTTTTTGCGGTGTCCCACCTAGTGACAAGTGTCGCAAACCAGAATCTTGTCTTTGAAAGGGAACTGTGGGACCGTAAAAGAACGTAGCCCTATCCGATAAGGCAGCCTGTCGCCCCTAAATGTGATTAAAGCCCTACCGTTGTCACCTAACTACACTGAGAATTTCGCATTTCCTGCTGTGCAGGTTCTGCATAGGTTCTTTGGCAAGCATGCCGCCCACGTTTCTGATGATGCCTTTGATTTGTCCGTGGCGTATGGTTTCATGAGCCTGGAATGGTACCGCTCGCCCTTTGATTGGGAGGAGGTCTATGGTGACCAGCTCGTCACGAACGCGAGTTTTGGTAGCGTCCGCAGCAACCTGATAGCTCCTGTTGAGGTAGCGAGTGAGGAACTTGGGCAAATCATGCTGCTTGTCTATTTTGAGATGAGTAGAAATATGCCGGGTAATGGCCTCATCTATCTTAATGAAATCTTCGTCCAAGATACGACATGGTTTTGTGGGTTTGAGAACCATTGTATACTAATACATGGGGCGGCCAGAGGAAGAGCTCGCGGATGCCAGTGTGGAGTTTTTCTTGCGTAGGTACGTGACGCGTTGCCGGTCGGACTCTTCTAGGGTTGGGTCCTGAGTAGATGCGTTGAAGGAAGTCGGAGCGGTTTCCCTCTCCACGCCGGGCGTCTGATTTGTGCTCATCACATTGCGAGTAGATCCAGCCTTGGAAACAGATGATAGCGTTCCACGAACCTCAGGCCTATTTCGTTAACGCCTTGCCTTTGCAAACTGACGGAGCTTATGGTGAACGCTCGCTTCATCTGGCGCATCTAAGACAAACAGATCTTTCTCCTACCTAATAGGACTTCCGTTCTGGTCTATCAACTCAGGACGTCCTTCTTCGCGTCAAAGAAACTGTCCTAAAAAATCTTCACACTCCAGAATCGTGGTGGCAGTGGACACACAAAAAGCCTTTGACGGCATTCCTCACGACATGGTCTTAGCCAAATCTCGTGGTCTCGGACTGAAACGAAAGATCTAAACTTTATTGCTGCTTTTTTAGGAAACATATCGTTCCAAGTCCAAATCGGGGAAGAAACCTGCAGCACCCACCACAACGGGGTCGGGGTCTCCCAGGGATCCGTGAGAGCCCCCACTTTGTTTAACATAGCAATGTCCCAACTACCGGCAAGGCTAGCAAAGATTCCGAACATCCAACACGCCATATACGCAGACGATGTCTCAGTGTGGACCAATACGGGATGCTTAGGCAAACAAGCCGCCCAAGTGGCACTCGACACCATGCATGCATACTCAATCGAAGTGAGTTTGGCTACGGCGAAGACAAAACTGAGTTCGTCGTGGTTCACGGGGGCAGACATACCAAAGCCAAGGAGGCCGACAAATACAACATCAGCTTATCAATCGGTGAGCAGCCCATCGCTCGAAAAATCCCCATCCGATTGTTCGGGATGTGTATCGACCAAAAAATTCACAGCAATTTCCTGGTTTAACCGTTCTGTCGCAACCACTGAACAGGTTCTACACGACCGGCGCAGAATCTCATACCTTACCGGAGGGGGGGGGGGGGGGGGGGGGGCGGAAACTTCACCAGTTTATCGCCTCCTTTATTCACGCTAATGTGTTGTATTGTTTGCCGTACCAACCCGTCACCGGGACGCAGCTTCAAGCCCTAGAGCGTCTTAAACACGAGGCAAGGCGAATAACCACTGTGCTCCTTCATTACACACCGCTAGCAGCTCTGAAAAGCTGCAATGGCATTAATGACCTCACAGAGCTTCTGTAGACACACCTTCACACACAAGGGGTCCGCTTTCGATCCACTTACGCGAGCAGACACACATTAGCCATGCTTGGACCAACCTTTCAGATCTCCCACAATTGTCGCCGCCCTTGCAGCACATTTTGCTCACCGATTCCACACCGCTGCCACAGCATATGCCCCCCGAGCAAGTAGAACGAAGACGAACATTCGTCAAGAAACATATCAAGTGGACCCAAAACGCCTGCCTGAAAGAAGATATCCGCACAGTCTACACGGACGCCGCTTCTCATCAAGATGAAACGGATTTCGCCACGGCTTTCGTTGAAACCACTACGTCAACTCAGGGGTGACTCTACCATGCCACAACGGAACCCGTCCACAGCACGCAACCAGAAATGCACGCCATAATTGATTATGTTCGACTCACAAACGATTCCTCCAACAACAGCAACACCCACACCCACTTCCACCTCTTTACAGGCTTGTGCGGAAGTTCGGCACACCACCGCTGCAGTTCAGCAGCTCAGACTCTCCGTGCAACGCTTACGTGCTCTCGGGCACGACCTCACAATACACTGGATACCCGGATACTCCGGAATACCCGCCAACGGAAAAGCTCACCGCCTCGCACGCGCGCTCTTACTATCTGTGCAAGCCAGAGCAAGACCCGAAGATACAGCCTGCTTTCCTCCCTTATAGGTGGAGTCCCGTGCACTACCACCCGACCCAACGGAAGAGTTGTTGTCACGAATGACAAGGTGTAACGAAGAATAACTTGGATATTGTTCTTGTTGTTGTTGTTGATTTTTATTTGCATCAAGTACAGCGTACATGATACTGGAGGCTTGTAGAAAAAGGGGTCACAAGACCAGCTTGACAAAGCCACAGGCCCCCACATTGGCATTTGCAGCACTAAAAAGAAAATAATCAACATACCATAGAGATTACAGCATTAACAGAAAAAAAAAGCAAAATAAAGAGAATAAAGAGAAGCAACAATGAACACACTCAAATTACGTCACAACCAGGCAATTGTAGAATATCTTGAAAGGTATGATCAAGAAAAAAAAAGATTACTTACATGCAAAACTAGTTTCACGTTTAATAATATTACACAGCATTTTTTACATAAGGAAAGTTGACTGGGGGCTGAAATAACAACGAAATGCTTTAAACGTAATATCTAAAAAAATATTGAAACGTTTAATAAGGCGAACGTGTGCCCAAAAATAAAAAAGGTGATCGAGGAAAGAAGAGTGACGAAGCCTTCGAAGTCGGCGTGAAAGCAGTGTCGAACGCTGGGGAGAAAACTGACTGCGGCTCGCCACGCGGAGCCCCTTATGTACACGCGTGGGCTTCTAGAATAATCGGTGTTGGAGGTTGGGCGTGTAGAACATTCTGACCGCGAACAAGCCCCCAAAGCGGTTCTCGAATTTACCAGAACATTACGTTAGAGACAACAAAAATGCGTCCCCGCGGCCACGAACTGAACCCTGGCTTTCTGCGTGGGAGGCACGCGCGATAACCGTTAGACCACGAGTGCGGTGCCTGCTTAAGCAGCTGCGCTTGTCGGCATTATATCCCCCTTTTAAAAAGTGAAAGTCGTTTACAACTCCCTGTTACCCCAAATCGGAGCGCAGCTCTTGAGGAGGAGGAGGGAAGGGTACTGAGGGGAGGGTGGACACTTCCTCCTCCTCCTCCCCTCAGCCTTTAAAGGGGCGGTGCAATGATTTTAACACTGAACGAATGTGCAGCTTGTATTTTTTATATTGTTTACTTCGGCATAAGAGAAAAAGTGCCACCATACCCCAAAATACCTCTATTTCGCTGCGTAATCGTAAAATGAAAAACGCTTTTTTTCCCAACCTGCGGCTACATGGTGGCCGCAAATGGAACCTGTGGTGTCACTTCATTCGGAGTGGTTTTTGTAAGTGATAGTGTTAGGCAATTGTAAGCTTGATTTAAGGTTAAGTTTAAAAAATCTTGTTGTTTAGGCATGCAGAAACGCTTCAAAAGCCTAATATTGCCGCTAAAAGGGTGTGAACTATTTGTGGCGCCATCTACCGCAAGTCAACAAAACCTGCCGTCGCCGTCATCCGTCGACGCCCGAGGCGCCTACGGCGGCTACACGAGCAACCCGGACGTTTTGTCTTTCCCTCGCTCGACGGAGTGCGTTGGTCGTGGTCCGTAGTATCGTGGTATAGTTATTGTTCTTGGTGTCTCGACCTCGATCGACTTCGACTGCCCGCCGCGTCGCAAGCATCTTGCGCTCGACGCCGCTCAGGCCGTCCGCCCATGCCGCCATGTTGGTCAGGAATCGGCGGGAGAGCGGCGAGCCTGGCGAGCTGGCGAGCGCTGGGGAAACGGAAGCCAGAAGAACCCAACCGGAAACCAACGCCACTCAGAGTGACGTCACAGGCGAAGGTGGTGCCGCTTCAATGTTGAGTTGAGGGGTGCCAGAGATACCAATTTCTTTTATTTTTTTTTTTTAATGAAAACTAGGGCAAGCAGGAAAGAATAGTTTTCGGTCCTTCGTTTTATATGTGGCCGGGATCAATTTCCGCAATTAATTAGCCAAAGTCCGCAAATTGTTGCACCGCCCCTTTAATATGCTTCGGGGATGTCAACTGACCTGGGGGAGGGGTCACGTGACCTCGGGGGGTGTCACGTGACTTCGGTGGAGGGGGTCACGTGACCTTGGGGTCACGTGGGGGTCGCCTTGGGGGGTCACGTAACCTTAAGGTTACCTTGGGAGGGGTCACGTGACCATGGGGTGACCTTGGGGTGACCTTGGTTACGCCGACGGCGACGGCGACGGCAAAGGCGTCGCCAACGCCGCTAAAGCCGCAAACGGGCACCTAAGAGCTGCGCTCTAAAAGTGCATCGTCGCGACGCAGCACAAAACGAAAACACAGATCCGGAGCAAAAGGATAGCCGAGTCGCGAGCCACAGTTGACAGTTCACTTTTTGACGAGAGTCCAAAGTTCTGTCGTTCGTAATACGGCTTGAGCCGGACGACGTTCTCCACCTTTGGTCGTGGCTGGCGTCTTGTATATGGGCGCGTTCCGTCGGGTAGAACTTCGTAGTTCAGATCGTCGAGGCGTTGGATGATTTTTTAGGGTCCGAAATAGCGTTTGAGAAGCTTCTCGCTGAGACCGCGGCGCCGTATCACTGTCCAAACCCATCCCAGGACTCCGGTCTGAAAGTGGACGTGTTGGCGACGAAGGTTATACCTGCGTGCGTCGACTCGCCATTCGTCATGAATCTTGATTCTTGCCTGTTGGCGAGCTTCTTCCGCGCGTTGCGAATTCAGTTGAGCGTCGTCGTCGTTCCCGTCGTCGGTCTGCACGTGAGGCAGCATGGCGTTGAGCATGTGGTAACCGTCCGGCCGTGTACCAGTTGGAACGGTGTCATTACCGTGGTTTCTTGAACCGCTCTGTTGTACGCCAACGTGATCTACGGCAACACCTCGTCCCACGTCTTGTGCTCAACGTCGACGTACATGGAGATCTCGTCGGCAATCGTCTTGTTCAGCCGCTGCGTTAGCCCGTTGGTCTGTGGATGATAAGCGGTACTTCGACGATGGCATGTTTGACTGAGCCGAAAAACGTCTTGAGTCAGCTGCGCTATGAAAGATGACCCGCGATCTGTGATGAGCACTTCGTGTGCGCCGTGTCAAAGGAGAATGGGCTCGACAAAAAACTTGGCGACTGCAACCGATGCTTCCGATGAAAAGGCTTTCGTCTAGGCGTATCGAGTAAGATACTGTAAAACCCTTAATGTTCGCGAGCCCTCAATTTTCGCGAATTTCACGAATTAAAGAATTCGCGAAATTTAAGGGCGCGCGAAAATTTCGGTCCTTAAGATTTTCAATGCAGGCGTCTGGAGTTCGCGAAATTTAGTGGTCGCGATTATGTCATCTGTGACCGATTCGCGAAAAATAGGGGCCGCGAAAATAAAGGGTTTTACAGTAATCGGTTGCCACGATTATCCACCGGTTTCCTTGCGTCGATGTTGGGAACGGCCCAAGTAAATCCATTCCAACCCTATTAAATAAGGCCAATATGAACTCGGCTTATTGGAAATATTGTATTCCAATGAAGTTGATGGAAACCAATAAAAACTTATTGTTATCCGATTAACCCAATACGCATGATGGGAATTCATATCGGAGCACAATATCCCGATATAGTATTCGGTTATTGGTATACAACAGGATATTGGAGCACAATATTCCGATATAACTTGCGGTTATTGGGATAAAACACGATATCGAAGCACAATATCCCGACAGAACTTACGGTTATTGGAATAGAATACTACACCGCGTGCATATTGGTGACCGACATGGACATACTGTACGGCCACACGATATATAAATATCGGTCGTCGATCACGGGCCCAAAGGAGAATACAATATCGCGTGGATAAATCTCAGAACGAATTCCAAGTTACCAACATGAATTACGTCGGCATATACCGCGGACTAAGATGATACGTAACACAGTATTGATTGCCCGTGAAGCAACATGTGGATATCGGTACGCCCACATACACGACATCGCGTGAATGATATCGTAGAACAGCAGGAGTTACCATACGGCAATACGAGAGAGAACGATATTGGAGGTGGATACACACAGAACACAAACGTTCCGCGTTCCAAACACATACACATTGATCGAAAGCGCAAGTGTACGTACGGCACATAGTACACACAGCCTCGAGCGCTTGAAATGCTAGACAACCACCAAACCATTCAGAATAACTAACTGGGACACCCGCGACCTACCTTTCAATGAGAAAGCCCTATAACGACGTGCTCATTGGAGTGATC
This sequence comes from Ixodes scapularis, assembly GCF_016920785.2. Taxonomy (NCBI): domain Eukaryota; kingdom Metazoa; phylum Arthropoda; class Arachnida; order Ixodida; family Ixodidae; genus Ixodes; species Ixodes scapularis. Next base: position 3,724,846 of record NW_024609855.1, on the reverse strand, counting down.
GTTTTCAAACAAATGTTTATTGCAGTTTTTATGCAACAAAAGTTAGGTTACCGATGTTGGAACCCAAATCGAACGCGATACGTGACAATGTCAGTTCGCACGATAAAATAATGAGGATTAATGGGCTTGACAGGTCACGTGCTTCTTACCCGCACATTTATCGATATTGACCCACCTTTGTGGGTAATCTTACGTCGTACACAAAATCCACAACCACAAACGAGCACATTTCACCCACCACTCTTCGTCGCCTGTTTGGCAAGATTCACGCACTGTAAAAAACGACGGGAAAAATACGTGGATTTGCGCCATTAAACGATACGTTACAGACTCGTTTTGTCAGAAAAGTTTCCATCGTCAACCTACGCGCGCGAAAGCTCGAGCGCTCGAGCTTCGGAGGCAGTTCGAACTAGGGGTGTCGCGAACCGGCCGCGGGTCGAGGTCGACCAGGTTCGACTTGTTCGAACTTTTGGTGGAAATTTCGACGAACCTTCCATTGAGGTTCGACTCGTGTGCGCATGCGCGACAGGCTGGCCAGTTGGCTTCGGATTGGATGATAATGGCTAAGAAATGAATTAAGTGCAGCGCTGATTGGTTATTTCAGTTAATACAGCACAAAACAATTAAGTTATTAACTTCGTCAGTGATTAGAATTGGTTTCTTTAATTGCAACTGTTCATAAATTTAAAAATAACTCTTCGCATAAAAACACTTTCTCCAAACTTAGACATGCTTCTATAAAAGACTGGCCACACTGTCTACAAAGTCGAACCCGTCGAATTTGGTTAAAAGTTCGAAGGTTCGTCGAACCGGTTCGACCCAGTCGAACCCCGGAAGTTCGACCAAAATATCTGGTTCGACAAAAGTTCGCGACACCCCTAGTTCGAACTCCGAAGGGATACGAGCACAGCGAGCCGGCGCGCCTGCGCGCATGCACTGCCTGCAGTGTAGTAGCCCATCGAGCCAGACGAGCGGCTGAGCGAGCCGCCGAGTGGCCGAGCCCGCCGGCCCAGCCAAGCCTCGCCGAGCACAAGCCGCCGAGATTGCGACCGCGACCGCGCGACCGCGCCAACCCGGCGAGACGGCGGCGACGGCGGGACCGACGGATGACAGCTCGTCAAGTTCGTCGCGCACTTTGCTTGTGGGCTCCAAGTTAAACCAACACACTTTCAATCGCTTCGAAAGGTACGTATAGACGACTTTATTACTTGCAGCATTGAGTGCTTTGGTATACACAGATCAAAGTGAACACTGAAGGACAGAAGGGAGACATGATGTTTTGAAATCGCAGCTTATTTGAACGCATGCGTCCCCTGCTGAAAGCGTCTGGCTGTGCTCTGTTGCAGACGTCATTTCGACTGCGTGTACCCTGATGTAACGTCAGTCAGTGTTTACACTCGGCTAGCTTCGCTATCTTGTTATCTCATGTGCGAAATAGACGTAGAAAGCAGCGCCTCGTCTCTTTCGGATATTCAACCTCCAGCCCCCTGGCTCCCAGCGTGCTTACCGGCGCTAACCGTTCGACGTGTTGGATTCGTGGGCTCGTTCGAAGAGGCGTTGTTTAACGCTCACGAGTCGCCGAAGTGTTACCGTAGCTTCTCTTTACGAAAGTCGCGATCGACGCTCGGCTCTGAGCTCGTACTTTTTTCTTCCCTGGTAGACTAAGAGTACCGACCATTCATCTGTGGTGCCGACTGGCGCCGTACGAAGTTGAGAAAAGCTAGCGAGTCTGTCAGATTTTCGTGACGCCGCCCAACTGCTCTGCTACCGGCTGCGCTCAACGAATATTGTAAAAAAAAGAAAAAAAAACGCGTTTTCTAAATTTCAATTTTTTTTTGCCATGTTTTATTTTAGTCAACGCAAAGTAAATCGCGGTCGTACGTCGGTTGACTCCCGATTGCTGTCTCTACATCGTAGATTGTCTCACCACAATGGTGCCTCTTTGGTTGTGACCTTATTCTGATATCGTTACATCTTGCTTTTTCATCTTGGCATACTTCTAGACGATCTTTTACACGTTGCACTCCTTGTCGACATGTCGCTGGTGTTAGAGACAAATCTGAAGTCGCTGTTTGCTCACTCCTTGGTGCACATATTTCATGTTCAACATCAGGTATCTGAAGGAGGCGCCATGAAACCCTGGTGTTTGTTTAGAGGTACCTCAACATACTGTATTCAAGTGTCGTTTTGTGTGTTAGCTTCCTACAAAACCAAATTGCACTTTGTTCGTAATATACCCTATAACTGTTCACTACAATGGACCTTTTCCGAGAAGCGTTCTGCGCACGCGCGAGCGCCCGATGCCAAGCGGTGGAAGTCGGCACGAAAAAATCGAGGAAATTCGGAATGAGCCTGTAAATCGACAAGTAGAACACGTAATTGCAGCATATATATAATTGTGTTACACAAAAAAGGAAAGTGGACGGAAAGAAAAACACGACGTTTGGGTGGACGCTACGGATTTCCTTCTTTAAAGTCGCGCTAGGCCTACCTCGTTGCATTGGGCACGCGACGCTGCTCAGAGAGCGAAGCAACTAGTAACGTAGCTCCCATTATTGATTGGTAGCGCAGGTCACTTCCTCGATTTTTTAGTTCGCGCAGCCACCGCCTGGTGCCGTCGGTATATGGAAAAGGTCCATTAAAGTTGCTATGAAACATTGGCCACGAGATGTTACTCGGCCAACGCAGCCTGAAAATTCCTCGCATGATTTTCTTCATGGGTCATTTTGGACATTGAAGAATTTTCTTGTGAATAATGAGTGTTATGCACATGTGTTCTACTTTTCGTACAGGTACTTCAGTTAGATAAACCCCAGCAAAGGCAGCAAGACAGTCTCATGGGGTCACACCAAGGATAACTGCATTCCTGCTCGAGTCCCGAGTCTTGTCACCAAACTTCACAGAACATAATGGTACATTCCGTTTCCTTAACTTTTTCTTCTCAAATGTGTTTTTTTATTGTTGTTGTTGTTGCTTTTTTCTATTGAAAAAAGGGTAGTACAACGTTTAAACACCCAATGTTTCTTTTTTCTTTTTGTAAAATGTGTAGCACATCGTTTAGACACCCAAGCGTTCATAAATGGTCTCTGTACCAGACAATAGGGTGTCTTATACTCTGTTTCACACTAAGCGTGCTACGCTGTCAAAAGTACTAAAGTGGTGCGCATGAAAAAATAGAAAAAGTGTTACTCCGCGCGTTTCGTGGACGAGTGGTAGAAGGCGCTGCTCTGGCGATACTGACGCCTCGGTGGCCGTGGTTCAAACCTATTTGACGCGCAAAGTTTTTTTTTTTTTTTAGACATACTTTTTGTGCAAGATTGTGCGCATTGACGAAGTGCATATTTCAGTTCCTCCTTCTTGATTTTTAATTATAAGTCGCCGAGAGGCCAGACTTCTACCATCTGGTCTGCCGCTTTGCAAGTGTTATTTGCCTCCAGCACCGAGTTAAATTTTGTTTCGTGCAGCGTGGAATGAGGAATCGCCCTGATAGCGGCCTTGTCCCAAAATTTATAATAAGACGTTAATCGACAATAGTTGCGTCCTGTACAGTTTATTTTGAAATAGCTGTCAAGGGTAGGAATCTGGAGCACTTGCAATGCACCTTCAGGCGAATGGCGTTCTGTGTGAACTCGTCATGCTTGACGGTCCCGTGCTCGAAACTTTCACGTTGCGAGGTCTTTGCTTCGGGGACGCCACCTTGCCAGACAGGCACTGCGCCTTGCACTTCGCGACAGTACAGGGCACACTCCAGTGTCGTTACTGGCCGTCTCAAGGACTTCACGACCGAATTCTCCGGGGAATGTGTTCTTATACTCCCGTCATGGCCAAGAATCCGAGACATTCGGTTTAGTTCCATTCCGCGACGACATGTGGCGCCTCAGCCCCGAGCGAAATCACATTTCCAATTTCCAATGTGCCCTCCGTTTCCGCCCGCACCGCCAATCTTATCTTCGAATCCGGAGAGGAGACATCGTAATGCAGTAAAGGCATAGCACTGATAACACGCTCAAGACAGCTCCGAACCACGGAACCTCTCAAGGTCACAGCTGGGCGCGCCTAGCGCAGACGTGTAATGTGTAATTGCTTCTCCCGCAGCCAGTGTGCATTTTAAAGTGATAAGCTAACGCTCAAGACTATTGCTCCATCGCTAAAAAGCCAAATTTAAACCGAGCAAAGTTAAAGCTATACTTCGTCTTAGGGTGCCTCAATGTCCTTCTGTTTAGGGTGATGCGACCCTTTGTAGTACTCGATGCCGACAGCACGCGCTCACGGTTAAAATACAAAGAAATCGACGAAAACAAAATGTCGCTATATCTTAATCAGCGCCATAAACGCGTGCAGGGACACACTCTTTCACGCACTTCTGAACAAAAAACAAAATAAAAGTGTGGGACAAAATGGCCACCTGTCTCCACCCTAAGCAAAGCGCACATGAAGGCACCCTACTTCGTCTCACCTTAGCATGGACTGGCCCCAGAGGCTGCTCTAGCGCGATACGGTAGCCTTGATTGGCGTTCGCGCCACACGATGCCCTCGTGCAGCCGCCGAGGTGTCGTCGAAAGCAAATAGTTCGCGCTTTTAGCACGCGACCAACAATAGCCCATGCTAAGGTTAGACGAAATATTGAAGCGCGAGCCGAATCCGCTGCGTTTTCCTACCTCGCACCGGCGGTAGTGCATCGGACATAAGGCAAAACGATGCTAAAAGTGCTCTGTTTCAGGCTGGGCTTTCTCTTATCACTGGAGCCTGTTAGAGAGGGTCTTCTGGCTTAGGGCGCCTTGGCTCAGGCTAAACTTTGTCTCACCTCAGCATGGACTACTGTTAGCCATGCATGCTCAAGGCGCGAGCCGTTTCCTTTGAATCACACCTCGGTGGCTGCGCGAGCGCTCGGGCAGGGAGTACTTCAGTCGAGTTTGTCAAGGCTAGCCGCTCGCGCTTGCACAACCTTTTCAGTAGTACTTCGCAGTCTCACGCTAACATGGACTAACCACGGAGGCTGCGCTAGCGTGAGACGGCAGCCCTGACTGCGTATAGATTGGCATCCTCGCAGCACGAGTGCTCGCGCAGCTGCCGAGGCGTCATCCAAAGCGATTACCCCGGGCTTTTACCGCTCATTCACACTGGAAGCGGATCCGCGTTCGCAAAGCGGTTGCTAACGCGGTTGTATAAAAATCCAGTGCAATTGCACGCGCACTCGATGACATCAAGTGCGCGTGCAATTGTACTGGATCTTTATACAACCGCGTTCGCAACCGCTTTGCGAACGCGGATCCGCTTCCAGCGTGAATGAGCGGTTATTGCGCGTGGTGGCTAAAAAGATACAATTATAGCTTTGGCCGTGATACGGTGGAATATGCACGTCAGCTATTTCTTTGTCTGTTTGTTAACAAGCTCACTATGGTGGGTGACAGCTCAAGAGTGCAGTGGAAGCTCCGCCTTCAGCGCGCGCTCCTTGCCTTCTGCCGCGCTTTGGCTGCGCGTGCACACTTGTGCTATCAAGGCCACAAAGCTCGTGCTGGAAGCGGAGCTTCCACTGCACTCTTGAGCTGTCACAGACTATTAGCGATGTGCGCGGCCAAAAGCGTCGCTGTGGTCAGCTTTCCACGATTGGCCAAATCATGGGTATATGAGCACGGTCAGATTGTCAACTTTGACGGTGTTAGTTTCGGATTGCGATGGCTCCTAGCTTCCACTGTGCTTTTTAAGCACACCATCGAACTCGTCGTCGCACCCGATGGTAAGTAGCCAGAATAACAACTAGTGACGTCACGGCGAGGCGATTCCCAGTCGTGACGTCACGGAGGGAAGCCATAAGAGGGAGCCACCGAAACATCTCGGCGCTAATAGGGAGTATTCACTGTCGGCCATAGCTGTGTGCGCGAATGCTGAGCGCGTGCTGATGGCGAGCTTCCACAGTTTTTATGCAACGTGCATTCCGCACCATCAAAAGTGCCGATCTTATCAGCCAATTGATGTGAGCTCGTTCTGAGCATGCGCTCTGAACAGCACCCACAAATATGGCGTCTAGTGAATACTGCCTATAGAGTCCAGTATTGGCGAACCCCCTGCGCGCTTCCGGATTTGAACTTCTTTCCGTTTTGTTCCACGTCGTTTTGCTTCCTGTACAGCTCGCAAGTACAAGGGTCGTTTGATAAGTTTGGTAAATTTATACGATGAACAATTCAATGGATGACGCCATGGCTGGCAAGTGTCATTCTTCAAACTAACCCAGGCTAGCTTCCAGACGGGAGCGAAGCGCTGTTCATGTTTGACAGACGGTTGAAGCGAACACTGTAGCGCTTGCCACAACAATGAAAAAAAAAAAAAATAACCAGCCCTGTGCAATGATCAAGCACGTTTGTTTTAAAAATGTTAACGTCCACGTATCAAAACCGAGTTGCATGAAGTTCATAGGGACCCTTATTCAACGTTGAAGGCTGTTTAGTTATGGGTTCATTGAATTAAACGTGGCAGAACGTTCCCTGAAGATGAAGCGCGCCCCGGACGCCGAGTTGAGGTCACCACGACTGATATTGTTGAATAAATTCATAGTATATTAATTGGAGGACAGTCGAGTGAATGTGCACAAGACTGCTGAGACCATAGGCATCTCAAAATAACGCGTGCACAAAACCCTCTACAAAAAGCTGTGTGCGCGATGGGTACCAGCACCACCTCCTAAATAACAAGGCCGTAGTACTGATAATTTTTCGCCACAGAAGAAGGGCGATCGCGGGCCGTGATTGGACGCGAGGGCTGCGTCAGCGTCTCGTGTCTAATCAGAGAGACAGACGCAGCGCTCGTATCCAATCACCGCCCGCGATCGGCCTTCTTCTGTGACGAAAAATTATCAGCACTACTGCCCTGTGATCTAGGAGGTGTTGGTACCAGACTGTTCATTCACCAAGACAACGCGCTCTCCCACGACTAGTCCAACAAGCACGCAGCTTCCACCGCACTGCCAACTTATGGATGAACACGAATCGAACGCGACTCGACGGGCGGACGACGGCTGAGACATCCCTCCCAACCTAATCTATAAACCTCCCAACCTTTCTATATTTTCCATCGTTTTCTCCCGATCCCCTTCCCTATCGACAGTGTGCGCACTGAGCGCGCAAGCAACTAAGTCAATTTTCTAAAAAAAGGGGAAATAAACATCTCTCTTTCTCTTTCTTACTCAGCTAACAGCTGCTGTGCCATCATACCTCGGTATATTAGATCTGCAACAACGAAGAAAAGGTCCGTAGAAGGAAAGAACCTATCGTCTACATCTTCATTGTTCCTCGAACCTGCTACTTGTTTCGTGTTATACACCTTCCAAACGCTTATCTCTGGTGCGAAAAATTCCGAGCGACTGGACTGTAAGGGCGGGTGCGGAGCACGATATTTCACGGAGAAGAGCTACTGCGCATGATCAAAATGCACTCCACAGCCAAATAAAGGTGGCAACTAACAGAAGATCGGGGGGATCGGTGGCCGAGTGGTCTAGCGCACACCAGGGGTGCTATTCTGGTCGCAAACGGGTACCTTTCGAGTTGTGACGTATCGAGAAAGAAGGGGCGGAGCCTCAAACTAGAATGATTCTTGTTTGAGGCTCCGCCCCAACGTTCGGGTTCACGCACGCGGTCAGCTAGAACCTGACGATGCCCTACGTCGCGGTGACGTGTCCACCCAGTTGGGGCGAAGAAATCCCTGCATTTCCCCCTGTTCTTTTTGTTATCTTCTTTTTTTCCTCCGGGACTTAGAACGAGCGAATAACGGAGAAAAGGCTACCTTCCGGAAAATGGAAGGAAACAGAGAAAAATAATATTATCCTTTTATGAAATACGAAAGATTATTTCAATAATTATGACGTAAAGCAAATTTAGCTAACATATATCAGCTTTTTTTCTCGAAGTGTTTCGCTACGATCTTTGAAAACAAACATGGCGAAAACCGCGGTAACGACCTTGTGGTGTTTGTGTCTCGCTTGCGTGGTTGCTTTCCCTGTTTCTGCACGATACGGATGGCATTACGAGAAGAAAATATTATGTGAAGGTACGCTGCGACACCGACCATCCTTTGTGGAACCGCCGTGAACATAAGCTGCAAATGAAATTTCCTGTTCGCCTGTGAAGGAGACTCCAAATGGATACAGAGCTGACGACGACTCTGTGGTTGTATAGGACAAGTCATGAGATCGACGCAGAGTGCAACGGTTGTGAGCATTCTCTGGATGATGCAGGAAAGTTTCTTCGGGCGGTTTTAATAATGCTTTGCTCCTTTGCTCGCTGCAGTGATTATGCCGGTATAGTCTCCATAAGCCATGCTCTTCTCTTTCGGCGCTGAAGAAATGCACGTGACGGCATAATCTCGGGCAATCTTTTTTACTTCTTTTTATACTTGCAGAAAAGCTCGTGCAAAAAAAAAAAAAAAAAGAAAAGAAAACGGCTTCCACGTTTTTACACGTCCCTACATAGGTACCTCGCTATCCCATTGGCTTCATTGCGCGTGACGATTCAACGCTCTTTGCCATGGAAACGTTCGTGAAACTAGAAAGCCTCTGTTTGCCGCTAACAGTCATTTTTCGAGTTCGGGTTGTGACGACAAAATGACGTAAGAACAAGAATGCACGGGACGATTTGCATTGTTTTAACTCGACAACCGTACCCTTGGCGAGTTAAACTCGAAAGAACATGGCCGCGATGCTCGTCGGATCGACCGCGGCCGGGGTTTGACATGCGATCTGTCACTCGGTCAACGCGCACACGAATGCTTTCGTGCTTTTGGATGAACCCATTTCGGCGGCAGGACCGGGTCGAAGAACACAGTGAGCTGGCGTTTAACGTCTCCGATATAACACTTGGCGAGATGCAAGACTTGGCTTCTATTTGTGCCGGTGTTATGAAGCTTGAAAGTGGTGGCGGTGTTGTGGCTCGTACGGTAGCCTTGCTGAGATTATGAAGACAGTAATATACCTTCATTCAGCGTTGCCATGCATCAAGATTCAAAACCTCCCTTTTACACAAAGGAAACCACGCTTCCGCGAGCACGGATGAAGCAGCCAAGGGTCTGAGAAAGAATTGTGCCTCCGCCACGACCGCCAGCGATCGCCCCAATGGCAAGAAAACAAACCACAAGCTCATTGAGGTTTGTGTAGTGCTGACTGCTGATTCATCGGACGACAAAGGTGAATGATGTAAAACGCAACGTAAGTTTGCCAGCGTTTTGCAAAACTAATGCGTTTCGTTTAAAATTTAATTTGTGGAATTCGTTAACGCCTTGAACGTTTGACGGGGACTGCACTGTGGACGCAGGCTTCACAGAGGTGTTTTCTACAGTGTGGGCTTTGCCTGCACGCATATAAAGACAGAAACACTGCCCATATGCTGCATAAAATAAAGAAAATTTCGCTTATCTTGATTATGTTGACTATCAATTGAGTGCTGTTGATAGTAGTGGCTAGCCAGGAACTTTTAAGGGGGTGACGGTGGAGGGGGTGAGGGTGGCTGGGATGTTTATGACTTGGGGAGCGGGGGGGGGGGGGGGGGGGGTTGGTGTCGAAATTTGTGTGTATATTCTAGGGCCCGCCGGATTTGGGGAGGGGGGGGGGGGGGCGAAGATAAGCCACCCCCCCCCCTGGCTTTGACACTGGATGATACCATAAGGGGAGCATCCTACATTCACAGGCTGCAATAAGCATGTGCAGAGCCGCTGAACTCGTACCACATTGACATTTTTCACGTTACGTAGCGGTTCTTTCTTTAGTACATATGCTCGTTTTTTCTTCACACATCTACTCTGCTTCAACAGTGCGTATTTGCTCTGCATTACAGGCAAATTTTTAAAAACATCCAGCTCAAACTACTCTATAATTTCAACGAGTTACTGTCACTTTTGAAACGACAATATTTTTAATCTGTATGATAACCTTTACATTAAACACACGGGTGTTGAATGGAGGACAATTGTATCTTTATTACTTTTCTTGGTCATGGAGATGACGACCATCCACAAGATTGCACTGGCTAAATTTCTCGCCTACAGTGGGTAGCAATGTTACCATGCTCCGTCAGACTAAACTCCTGCTGTCTAAACAACTAACGATTAATTTTAGGACACACTGTTCGTAGTTCGTTGCAGGGCATCGAAAAGTGTTTCTTATGACTGTCCGATGACTGACATGCAATTCCAGAAGCTTGGCGTGAAAAGGTAAAATATCTAGTTGATACAATAAAATGCCATCAGCAACCAATCCAGATTTTATTGCGTGATTGACAGTAGCTACAAACCGCAACAAATGGTCAACTGAAGACATAGGTACTAAGCGTGCACTAACTTCGAAGCGGTAGAAACCCTGAAATTTTAACGTAAACTTACCATCAAGTTGTTAATGACAAAGTGGTGTTTGCGGAAAAATGTTGGAGTCCTTCAGAACGGTGACGATCTCCTTCAGACCGATGATGATGGTGACGAAGGTTCTGTTAGATTCTAGGTTCCGTCAGCGCACCCCACGACGTCGGTGTGCTTGTCGTGGTGGCGACAAAAGCCTTCTTTCGGACATGCCTCAGCTGCCTCGGTTCAGGGTTTCGTCGACCCAGCCGTCTCTTCCCAGCCGGTTGACAGCGACACTCGCGACGGCCGTCACGGCTCTGATCACCGTCCACTGGGCATTAGCTATGTGATCATCGGTGGCAACCGCGCTCTTGTAGTTCCCCGCTGCGAAAAATCTCAGTGCGATTCAATTAGTCTGCTGCTGCTCGACGATCATCATCTCTCATCGTCGCCGTCTCTAGTCGCGCAGCTGGTCACACTGCGATCACACGGTGCTTTTCGACAAGCGGTATTGTCGTCAGAAACAGTCGTCGTGCATCGTGAAGGCTACCGCGTGCTCGCGGAAAATTCGTCATTGTACGCGTTAATCGAGCCATCGTTGCGCAACAAGCATCGCCGCCATTTTCTACGCTCTAGAATCCTGCCGAAAGCTTGTTCTCCTTCGTGCAATAGAAACAGAAGTTAAAAGCACGAGCACATCACCCCAAACGATGCTTGCACGAACGTTGGTTTGCACTGCGCAAGCGCGCCTGCTCGACAGGGATGTTGAAAGCCCGGAGCACGGCTCTGGTTCTTGTAGCTCCTACACCCGCACTAGCTCGCACTCATAGTGAAACAGAGAGTAGGGTGTGTCGAGTAATACCGCAGTTAATCTAGTTACGCGACTTCCGCTATGTGCTACGTAGGTCGGACGTGGTCATACGTCACTTTGTCGTCACGGTCCGAGCTCGAAGAGTGACAGTTACGGCAAACAATAGCTTTCGTGTTTCGCGAACGTTACCATGGGAACCGCGTGGAATTATCACGCGGGCTGTGGCCAATAGGAGCGCGCGGTTCGTAGGGGGGAGGAGTTTTCGAGAAACACGAACGTGACCGTTTGTGACCAGAATAGCACCCCAGCTCGGAGCACGTGGAGCGAAAGCTCGCGCTGCAGAACCCAGACATCCTGGGTTCGAGCCCCACCCCTGCCCGTTTCGATCTGGATGAGCATCGTACCGGCGTGCGGTCGTGTATCACTACTGCGTGGCGCACGTTAAAGACCCCAGGCTAGCGGCTGTACCGCACTGGCTAAATTTCTCATCTACAGCTGGGAGACTCGTCGCCCCTGTGAGGCAGACCAAGTTCTAGGCTGTATAAACACACACACAACCCAATTTTTTTTTAACAGAAGATCGAAGGTCTACACCATGCACATTGGCCCCAATGTATATAGGGCCATTCAAATTAGAGCCTTCTGCGAGATACCATCTTTGTTTGCTGGGCTGTGGAACTCTTTCGTTTGAGAAATAACCCTCTGCGAAATATCGTACAGCCGTCGTTAATGTAGAGGCCGGTCCGTCGACCGCTCCGTACTATCCGCGTCATGACGCGGCGGGCGTGGCGACTACCGAGCCTTATCGGCGCTTGGCGCTTCACCGAAATTAAGCGCTTGGATCGAACACTGTCCTCGGTTTTACTGCTCCGCTCTGCTGGGAGCGTGAAGGTGGATTTCTATTTTGCGACTTTTTGTGGGCGCTGTGCACATGTCATTGACGGCAAATACTTTGCAGTTTGCCAGTGAAAAAACGCCGACGTTCCTCGGTATAGTTCATCAAAACTCAGATTCTTTCTTTACTATTGAGTGAACGCTAATAGCGATAAATATTTTTACAAAAGAAAATATTTTGAGCGTCTCATGACACAAGCCACTTCGACTTTTCGAAAATGAGCGTGGTCGAATGAGCCGAAAGAAATGCCGACCGCATTCAAGGAAAAAACAAATAGTTACTTTATCAGGTCACCAGAGTGCCTTCTGATAACGTCCGAAAGGCTCCTACCCAATTATCGCACTTTCTTCAGGGAACAGCAGCAGAGCTGAGCTGATTCACATGCTGAATCTCGACGTAGCGCGCGATAAGGTGCGCAAGCCGCCACGGGCCGCAGCATCATGGCGCTGATGTGTACGGAGCAGTTGGCGGTCCGGCGTTCAGATTTATATCAACGACGGGTGTACGTCGCATTCGCGTCCACAGCCCAGTGATTCGGCAGTTTTCGTCTTTGTCAGAAGAGTCGGAAAAGTGTATACCCTTCATTATGGATTATCACAGATCGATGGAAACTTGTTTTGTTCCGTAGGTTACCAGCAAAAAAAAAAGAAAAGGCATATACGACAAGCGCATAAGCCAGGAGAAAAGCCCACGCAAGTGCACTACGAAAAAAAAAAACACAGCATACTAATGCTTGGGCGGTAGAATGACTGAAGTATCATCGGTCTAGGCAAGTTCTTGTAAGAAAACCTGAGACTGGGAATTATTTCACGCGATAGCTTAAGGCTCCCGTTCTGCGGAAAAGCCGGCGTAGTAGTAGTCGGCGTCCGGCGTGACTTCGTAGGCCACGTGACCCGTGTTGAGTTACCTGGGTCACGGCGTCCGGCTTACCTCGTGGGCGGGCCCCTCCCCTTCCCTGAACACTCGGGTCACGTGACCCGGGTGTTGAATGGGATCCCCCTCCCCTTACCCCCCACACCTCCCATCCCGGCCTCCACTACTCCTATCTGACATCCACTCTTTTCCCCTGCCCTCCACCCCTTGCCCTCCCTTAGTAGCAGTCGGCGGCGGCGTGACCCCGTGGGAGGGCCCCCTCCCCAGCTCCCCTCCCCTCATTCACCCCCTCCAAGCCCTCCATTCCCCCAACCCCCACCCGCTTCCCTTCCTTCCTCCGCCTCCCCTGCCCTTCCGCCCTCCTCCACCCCTGCGCTGACGACCCGGCCTTGCGATATCGCGTTGTCCTAGTCTCAGGTTTTCTTTCAATGATGTTTCCTAGCCAGCTCGCTCGCATACTTTCCCTCCTTACAGTTCTTGTAGCTGGATGTACAGTCTCCCGCAATATGAAGGACCCATTTGACCAGGCAGTTTGAGGCTGTTTTGGATTTGCCTATGCCTGGACCATATTTCTTGACGTGAGAGAATGAAATAAACTTTTATCTTTCTTGTCGCTCAAAATAAAGTGCGCCTGGCCAGAGTGGAATAAGCGCCGCCTCATAAATTGCATCGGCGAATGGGTCCTTCATATTGCGTGTGACTGTACACGCACTTAGCGCGGGTGTGCGGCCTAGGGCGCAGCGCGACATCAGAAATGTCGCTCTCCGTCGGTTCTTCGATGGGGTCTGGACTAGCTCATTTGGCGTCATATGTATAGTCGTCTGGTGGATATATCAGTCAATCCTGTGACACAGTCTTTACTTTGTAAAATATGAAACATCATCTCCCCACCCGGGTTCTTCCTCACCTTCTACAGATAATTGATTCGGCATTGTGATACACAACCACCACCGAACGCAAAAAAAAAACAACTCATATAGATAAAATAAGATGTCCATATTAATGTTTGAATCTTGGTGGAACCTTAGAAAAAAAATGTGTGCGAACTCCCGAGTGTCCTGAGGTCTATCATTGCCTGAGGGCCCGGGATTTTTGATGGGAGTCGAATTTCCCGGGCCTTGTGTAATAAGAGATACTGAAAATTGCATAATTTGGCATGGAACTACTTCAGCTCATGCAGTTAGTTCACCCTAGATAGTCAGATTTATAATGAGCGAAATAATTAAGAGCTCACTAGAACAGCATTAGATGACATATAAAAATACTCTCCCAGACTAGCGTCATGTATCCATAGTGGAGGCTGTACCTCCTCAGGCAATTTTGTGCTTTCCTGAACCAGGCGCAGCTGCCCCAGGGACATTCGGGCTTAAATCTCCGGAGCGAAAAGACGCGGTTTTCGGTGCCGGGGGCGGGAATTGAGAAAAATACAGAAAAATAATTCTTATAAATATCGAAATGCTCTCCTCGAATATGATATTAGACATACCCAGCTACATTCTAAACGAAAATTCGATATTCTAAAGCGATTTTTGTGGCTTCCTGAGCCGGGCGGAACTGCCAAAAAAAACGTTGGGACTTAGTCTCCAGAGCGAAAAGACGCGGCTTTCGGTGCCAGGGACGAGAATTTAGAAAAATACAGAAAAATAATTATTATAAATATCAAAATGCTCTCCTCGAATATGATATTAGACATACCCAGCTAAATTCTAAAAGAAAATTCGATATTCTAAAGCGATTTTTGTGGCTTCCTGAGCCGGGCGGAACTGCCAAAAAAAACGTTGGGACTTAGTCTCCAGAGCGAAAAGACGCGGCTTTCGGTGCCAGGGACGAGAATTTAGATATTAGACATACCCAGCTAAATTCTAAAAGAAAATTCGATATTCTAAAGCGATTTTTGTGGCTTCCTGAGCCGGGCGGAACTGCCAAAAAAAACGTTGGGACTTAGTCTCCAGAGCGAAAAGACGCGGCTTTCGGTGCCAGGGACGAGAATTTAGAAAAATACAGAAAAATAATTATTATAAATATCAAAATGCTCTCCTCGAATATAATATTAGACATACCCAGCTACATTCTAAACGAAAATTCGATATTCTAAAGCGATTTTTGTGGCTTCCTGAGCCGGGCGGAACTGCCAAAAAAAACGTTGGGACTTAGTCTCCAGAGCGAAAAGACGCGGCTTTCGGTGCCAGGGACGAGAATTTAGAAAAATACAGAAAAATAATTATTATAAATATCAAAATGCTCTCCTCGAATATAATATTAGACATACCCAGCTACATTCTAAACGAAAATTCGATATTCTAAAGCGACTTTTGTGGCTTCCTGAGCCGGGCGGAACTGCCAAAAAAAAACGTTGGGACTTAGTCTCCAGAGCGAAAAGACGCGGTTTTCGGTGTAGGGGCGAGAATTTAGAAAAATACAGAAAAATAATTATTATAAATATCAAAATGCTCTCCTCGAATATAATATTAGACATACCCAGCTACATTCTAAACGATATTCTAAAGCAATTTTTGTGGCTTCCTGAGCCGGGCGGAACTGCAAAAAAAAAACGTTGGGACTTAGTCTCCAGAGCGAAAAGACGCGGCTTTCGGTGCCAGGGACGAGAATTTAGAAAAATACAGAAAAATAATTATTATAAATATCAAAATGCTCTCCTCGAATATAATATTAGACATACCCAGCTACATTCTAAACGAAAATTCGATATTCTAAAGCGACTTTTGTGGCTTCCTGAGCCGGGCGGAACTGCCAAAAAAAAACGTTGGGACTTAGTCTCCAGAGCGAAAAGACGCGGTTTTCGGTGTAGGGGCGAGAATTTAGAAAAATACAGAAAAATAATTATTATAAATATCAAAATGCTCTCCTCGAATATAATATTAGACATACCCAGCTACATTCTAAACGAAAATTCGATATTCTAAAGCGACTTTTGTGGCTTCCTGAGCCGGGCGGAACTGCCAAAAAAAACGTTGGGACTTAGTCTCCAGAGCGAAAAGACGCGGCTTTCGGTGCCAGGGACGAGAATTTAGAAAAATACAGAAAAATAATTATTATAAATATCAAAATGCTCTCCTCGAATATAATATTAGACATACCCAGCTACATTCTAAACGAAAATTCGATATTCTAAAGCGACTTTTGTGGCTTCCTGAGCCGGGCGGAACTGCCAAAAAAAACGTTGGGACTTAGTCTCCAGAGCGAAAAGACGCGGCTTTCGGTGCCAGGGACGAGAATTTAGAAAAATACAGAAAAATAATTATTATAAATATCAAAATGCTCTCCTCGAATATAATATTAGACATACCCAGCTACATTCTAAACGAAAATTCGATATTCTAAAGCGACTTTTGTGGCTTCCTGAGCCGGGCGGAACTGCCAAAAAAAACGTTGGGACTTAGTCTCCAGAGCGAAAAGACGCGGCTTTCGGTGCCAGGGACGAGAATTTAGAAAAATACAGAAAAATAATTATTATAAATATCAAAATGCTCTCCTCGAATATAATATTAGACATACCCAGCTACATTCTAAACGAAAATTCGATATTCTAAAGCGACTTTTGTGGCTTCCTGAGCCGGGCGGAACTGCCAAAAAAAACGTTGGGACTTAGTCTCCAGAGCGAAAAGACGCGGCTTTCGGTGCCAGGGGCGAGAATTTAGAAAAATACAGAAAAATAATTATTATAAATATCAAAATGCTCTCCTCGAATATAATATTAGACATACCCAGCTACATTCTAAACGAAAATTCGATATTCTAAAGCGATTTTTGTGGCTTCCTGAGCCGGGCGGAACTGCCAAAAAAAACGTTGGGACTTAGTCTCCAGAGCGAAAAGACGCGGCTTTCGGTGCCAGGGACGAGAATTTAGAAAAATACAGAAAAATAATTATTATAAATATCAAAATGCTCTCCTCGAATATAATATTAGACATACCCAGCTACATTCTAAACGAAAATTCGATATTCTAAAGCGACTTTTGTGGCTTCCTGAGCCGGGCGGAACTGCCAAAAAAAACGTTGGGACTTAGTCTCCAGAGCGAAAAGACGCGGCTTTCGGTGCCAGGGACGAGAATTTAGAAAAATACAGAAAAATAATTATTATAAATATCAAAATGCTCTCCTCGAATATAATATTAGACATACCCAGCTACATTCTAAACGAAAATTCGATATTCTAAAGCGATTTTTGTGGCTTCCTGAGCCGGGCGGAACTGCCAAAAAAAACGTTGGGACTTAGTCTCCAGAGCGAAAAGACGCGGCTTTCGGTGCCAGGGACGAGAATTTAGAAAAATACAGAAAAATAATTATTATAAATATCAAAATGCTCTCCTCGAATATAATATTAGACATACCCAGCTACATTCTAAACGAAAATTCGATATTCTAAAGCGATTTTTGTGGCTTCCTGAGCCGGGCGGAACTGCCAAAAAAAACGTTGGGACTTAGTCTCCAGAGCGAAAAGACGCGGCTTTCGGTGCCAGGGACGAGAATTTAGAAAAATACAGAAAAATAATTATTATAAATATCAAAATGCTCTCCTCGAATATGATATTAGACATACCCAGCTACATTCTAAACGAAAATTCGATATTCTAAAGCGACTTTTGTGGCTTCCTGAGCCGGGCGGAACTGCCAAAAAAAACGTTGGGACTTAGTCTCCAGAGCGAAAAGACGCGGCTTTCGGTGCCAGGGACGAGAATTTAGAAAAATACAGAAAAATAATTATTATAAATATCAAAATGCTCTCCTCGAATATAATATTAGACATACCCAGCTACATTCTAAACGAAAATTCGATATTCTAAAGCGATTTTTGTGGCTTCCTGAGCCGGGCGGAACTGCCAAAAAAAACGTTGGGACTTAGTCTCCAGAGCGAAAAGACGCGGCTTTCGGTGCCAGGGACGAGAATTTAGAAAAATACAGAAAAATAATTATTATAAATATCAAAATGCTCTCCTCGAATATAATATTAGACATACCCAGCTACATTCTAAACGAAAATTCGATATTCTAAAGCGACTTTTGTGGCTTCCTGAGCCGGGCGGAACTGCCAAAAAAGACGTTGGGACTTAGTCTCCAGAGCGAAAAGACGCGGTTTTCGGTGCCGGGGGCGGGAATTGAGAAAAATACAGAAAAATAATTATTATAAATATCAAAATGCTCTCCTCGAATATGATATTAGACATACCCAGCTACATTCTAAACGAAAATTCGATATTCTAAAGCGATTTTTGTGGCTTCCTGAGCCGGGCGGAACTGCCAAAAAAAACGTTGGGACTTAAGGGCCGCCCACACTAGCGAGAAAACGCGCCCGGCGCGCCGATAAATCGGTTAAGCGGCAAGATAAAGGGCGTGTCTCTGCACGCGCTCGTGGCGCTGACTGTGCTTCGGCGACATTTTGTTACTTGCCGCGATCGGCGTGCCACGCGCGTTTTCTCGCTAGTGTGGGTGGCCCTTTAGTCTCCAGAGCGAAAAGACGCGGTTTTCGGTGTAGGGGCGAGAATTTAGAAAAATAGAGAAAAATAATTATTATAAATATCAAAATGCTCTCCTCAAATATAATATTAGACATACCCAGCTACATTCTAAAAGAAATTTCGATATTCTAAAGCGACTTTTGTGGCTTCCTGAGCCGGGCGGAACTGCCAAAAAAAACGTTGGGACTTAGTCTCCAGAGCGAAAAGACGCGGTTTTCGGTGTAGGGGCGAGAATTTAGAAAAATAGAGAAAAATAATTATTATAAATATCAAAATGCTCTCCTCGAATATAATATTAGACATACCCAGCTACATTCTAAACGAAAATTCGATATTCTAAAGCGATTTTTGTGGCTTCCTGAGCCGGGCGGAACTGCCAAAAAAAACGTTGGGACTTAGTCTCCAGAGCGAAAAGACGCGGCTTTCGGTGCCAGGGACGAGAATTTAGAAAAATAGAGAAAAATAATTATTATAAATATCAAAATGCTCTCCTCGAATATAATATTAGACATACCCAGCTACATTCTAAACGAAAATTCGATATTCTAAAGCGATTTTTGTGGCTTCCTGAGCCGGGCGGAACTGCCAAAAAAAACGTTGGGACTTAGTCTCCAGAGCGAAAAGACGCGGTTTTCGGTGTAGGGGCGAGAATTTAGAAAAATAGAGAAAAATAATTATTATAAATATCAAAATGCTCTCCTCGAATATAATATTAGACATACCCAGCTACATTCTAAACGAAAATTCGATATTCTAAAGCGACTTTTGTGGCTTCCTGAGCCGGGCGGAACTGCCAAAAAAAACGTTGGGACTTAGTCTCCAGAGCGAAAAGACGCGGTTTTCGGTGTAGGGGCGAGAATTTAGAAAAATAGAGAAAAATAATTATTATAAATATCAAAATGCTCTCCTCGAATATAATATTAGACATACCCAGCTACATTCTAAACGAAAATTCGATATTCTAAAGCGACTTTTGTGGCTTCCTGAGCCGGGCGGAACTGCCAAAAAAGACGTTGGGACTTAGTCTCCAGAGCGAAAAGACGCGGTTTTCGGTGCCGGGGGCGGGAATTGAGAAAAATACAGAAAAATAATTCTTATAAATATCGAAATGCTCTCCTCGAATATGATATTAGACATACCCAGCTACATTCTAAAAGAAATTTCGATATTCTAAAGCGACTTTTGTGGCTTCCTGAGCCGGGCGGAACTGCCAAAAAAAACGTTGGGACTTAGTCTCCAGAGCGAAAAGACGCGGTTTTCGGTGTAGGGGCGAGAATTTAGAAAAATAGAGAAAAATAATTATTATAAATATCAAAATGCTGTCCTCGAATATAATATTAGACATACCCAGCTACATTCTAAAAGAAATTTCGATATTCTAAAGCGACTTTTGTGGCTTCCTGAGCCGGGCGGAACTGCCAAAAAAGACGTTGGGACTTAGTCTCCAGAGCGAAAAGACGCGGTTTTCGGTGTAGGGGCGAGAATTTAGAAAAATAGAGAAAAATAATTATTATAAATATCAAAATGCTCTCCTCGAATATAATATTAGACATACCCAGCTACATTCTAAAAGAAATTTCGATATTCTAAAGCGACTTTTGTGGCTTCCTGAGCCGGGCGGAACTGCCAAAAAAAACGTTGGGACTTAGTCTCCAGAGCGAAAAGACGCGGTTTTCGGTGTAGGGGCGAGAATTTAGAAAAATAGAGAAAAATAATTATTATAAATATCAAAATGCTGTCCTCGAATATAATATTAGACATACCCAGCTACATTCTAAAAGAAATTTCGATATTCTAAAGCGACTTTTGTGGCTTCCTGAGCCGGGCGGAACTGCCAAAAAAGACGTTGGGACTTAGTCTCCAGAGCGAAAAGACGCGGTTTTCGGTGTAGGGGCGAGAATTTAGAAAAATAGAGAAAAATAATTATTATAAATATCAAAATGCTGTCCTCGAATATAATATTAGACATACCCAGCTACATTCTAAAAGAAATTTCGATATTCTAAAGCGACTTTTGTGGCTTCCTGAGCCGGGCGGAACTGCCAAAAAAGACGTTGGGACTTAGTCTCCAGAGCGAAAAGACGCGGTTTTCGGTGTAAGGGCGAGAATTTAGAAAAATAGAGAAAAATAATTATTATAAATATCAAAATGCTGTCCTCGAATATAATATTAGACATACCCAGCTACATTCTAAAAGAAATTTCGATATTCTAAAGCGACTTTTGTGGCTTCCTGAGCCGGGCGGAACTGCCAAAAAAGACGTTGGGACTTAGTCTCCAGAGCGAAAAGACGCGGTTTTCGGTGTAGGGGCGAGAATTTAGAAAAATAGAGAAAAATACTTATTATAAATATCAAAATGCTCTCCTCGAATATAATATTAGACATACCCAGCTACATTCTAAAAGAAATTTCGATATTCTAAAGCGACTTTTGTGGCTTCCTGAGCCGGGCGGAACTGCCAAAAAAAACGTTGGGACTTAGTCTCCAGAGCGAAAAGACGCGGCTTTCGGTGCCAGGGACGAGAATTTAGAAAAATACAGAAAAATAATTATTATAAATATCAAAATGCTCTCCTCGAATATAATATTAGACATACCCAGCTACATTCTAAACGATATTCTAAAGCAATTTTTGTGGCTTCCTGAGCCGGGCGGAACTGCCAAAAAAAACGTTGGGACTTAGTCTCCAGAGCGAAAAGACGCGGCTTTCGGTGCCAGGGACGAGACTTTAGAAAAATACAGAAAAATAATTATTATAAATATCAAAATGCTCTCCTCGAATATAATATTAGACATACCCAGCTACATTCTAAAAGAAATTTCGATATTCTAAAGCGACTTTTGTGGCTTCCTGAGCCGGGCGGAACTGCCAAAAAAAACGTTGGGACTTAGTCTCCAGAGCGAAAAGACGCGGCTTTCGGTGCCAGGGGCGAGAATTTAGAAAAATACAGAAAAATAATTATTATAAATATCAAAATGCTCTCCTCGAATATAATATTAGACATACCCAGCTACATTCTAAACGATATTCTAAAGCAATTTTTGTGGCTTCCTGAGCCGGGCGGAACTGCCAAAAAAAACGTTGGGACTTAGTCTCCAGAGCGAAAAGACGCGGCTTTCGGTGCCAGGGACGAGAATTTAGAAAAATACAGAAAAATAATTATTATAAATATCAAAATGCTCTCCTCGAATATAATATTAGACATACCCAGCTACATTCTAAAAGAAATTTCGATATTCTAAAGCGACTTTTGTGGCTTCCTGAGCCGGGCGGAACTGCCAAAAAAAACGTTGGGACTTAGTCTCCAGAGCGAAAAGACGCGGCTTTCGGTGCCAGGGGCGAGAATTTAGAAAAATACAGAAAAATAATTATTATAAATATCAAAATGCTCTCCTCGAATATAATATTAGACATACCCAGCTACATTCTAAACGATATTCTAAAGCAATTTTTGTGGCTTCCTGAGCCGGGCGGAACTGCCAAAAAAAACGTTGGGACTTAGTCTCCAGAGCGAAAAGACGCGGCTTTCGGTGCCAGGGACGAGAATTTAGAAAAATACAGAAAAATAATTATTATAAATATCAAAATGCTCTCCTCGAATATAATATTAGACATACCCAGCTACATTCTAAAAGAAATTTCGATATTCTAAAGCGACTTTTGTGGCTTCCTGAGCCGGGCGGAACTGCCAAAAAAAACGTTGGGACTTAGTCTCCAGAGCGAAAAGACGCGGCTTTCGGTGCCAGGGGCGAGAATTTAGAAAAATACAGAAAAATAATTATTATAAATATCAAAATGCTCTCCTCGAATATAATATTAGACATACCCAGCTACATTCTAAACGATATTCTAAAGCAATTTTTGTGGCTTCCTGAGCCGGGCGGAACTGCCAAAAAAAACGTTGGGACTTAGTCTCCAGAGCGAAAAGACGCGGCTTTCGGTGCCAGGGACGAGAATTTAGAAAAATACAGAAAAATAATTATTATAAATATCAAAATGCTCTCCTCGAATATAATATTAGACATACCCAGCTACATTCTAAACGAAAATTCGATATTCTAAAGCGACTTTTGTGGCTTCCTGAGCCGGGCGGAACTGCCAAAAAAAAACGTTGGGACTTAGTCTCCAGAGCGAAAAGACGCGGTTTTCGGTGTAGGGGCGAGAATTTAGAAAAATACAGAAAAATAATTATTATAAATATCAAAATGCTCTCCTCGAATATAATATTAGACATACCCAGCTACATTCTAAACGAAAATTCGATATTCTAAAGCGATTTTTGTGGCTTCCTGAGCCGGGCGGAACTGCCAAAAAAAAACGTTGGGACTTAGTCTCCAGAGCGAAAAGACGCGGTTTTCGGTGTAGGGGCGAGAATTTAGAAAAATACAGAAAAATAATTATTATAAATATCAAAATGCTCTCCTCGAATATAATATTAGACATACCCAGCTACATTCTAAACGAAAATTCGATATTCTAAAGCGATTTTTGTGGCTTCCTGAGCCGGGCGGAACTGCCAAAAAAAACGTTGGGACTTAGTCTCCAGAGCGAAAAGACGCGGCTTTCGGTGAAGGGGCGAGAATTTAGAAAAATACAGAAAAATAATTATTATAAATATCAAAATGCTCTCCTCGAATATAATATTAGACATACCCAGCTACATTCTAAACGAAAATTCGATATTCTAAAGCGATTTTTGTGGCTTCCTGAGCCGGGCGGAACTGCCAAAAAAAAACGTTGGGACTTAGTCTCCAGAGCGAAAAGACGCGGTTTTCGGTGTAGGGGCGAGAATTTAGAAAAATACAGAAAAATAATTATTATAAATATCAAAATGCTCTCCTCGAATATAATATTAGACATACCCAGCTACATTCTAAACGAAAATTCGATATTCTAAAGCGATTTTTGTGGCTTCCTGAGCCGGGCGGAACTGCCAAAAAAAACGTTGGGACTTAGTCTCCAGAGCGAAAAGACGCGGTTTTCGGTGTAGGGGCGAGAATTTAGAAAAATACAGAAAAATAATTATTATAAATATCAAAATGCTCTCCTCGAATATAATATTAGACATACCCAGCTACATTCTAAACGAAAATTCGATATTCTAAAGCGATTTTTGTGGCTTCCTGAGCCGGGCGGAACTGCCAAAAAAAAACGTTGGGACTTAGTCTCCAGAGCGAAAAGACGCGGCTTTCGGTGAAGGGGCGAGAATTTAGAAAAATACAGAAAAATAATTATTATAAATATCAAAATGCTCTCCTCGAATATAATATTAGACATACCCAGCTACATTCTAAACGAAAATTCGATATTCTAAAGCGATTTTTGTGGCTTCCTGAGCCGGGCGGAACTGCCAAAAAAAACGTTGGGACTTAGTCTCCAGAGCGAAAAGACGCGGCTTTCGGTGCCAGGGACGAGAATTTAGAAAAATACAGAAAAATAATTATTATAAATATCAAAATGCTCTCCTCGAATATAATATTAGACATACCCAGCTACATTCTAAACGAAAATTCGATATTCTAAAGCGATTTTTGTGGCTTCCTGAGCCGGGCGGAACTGCCAAAAAAAAACGTTGGGACTTAGTCTCCAGAGCGAAAAGACGCGGCTTTCGGTGCCAGGGACGAGAATTTAGAAAAATACAGAAAAATAATTATTATAAATATCAAAATGCTCTCCTCGAATATAATATTAGACATACCCAGCTACATTCTAAACGAAAATTCGATATTCTAAAGCGACTTTTGTGGCTTCCTGAGCCGGGCGGAACTGCCAAAAAAAACGTTGGGACTTAGTCTCCAGAGCGAAAAGACGCGGCTTTCGGTGCCAGGGACGAGAATTTAGAAAAATACAGAAAAATAATTATTATAAATATCAAAATGCTCTCCTCGAATATAATATTAGACATACCCAGCTACATTCTAAACGAAAATTCGATATTCTAAAGCGATTTTTGTGGCTTCCTGAGCCGGGCGGAACTGCCAAAAAAAACGTTGGGACTTAGTCTCCAGAGCGAAAAGACGCGGCTTTCGGTGCCAGGGACGAGAATTTAGAAAAATACAGAAAAATAATTATTATAAATATCAAAATGCTCTCCTCGAATATAATATTAGACATACCCAGCTACATTCTAAACGATATTCTAAAGCAATTTTTGTGGCTTCCTGAGCCGGGCGGAACTGCCAAAAAAAACGTTGGGACTTAGTCTCCAGAGCGAAAAGACGCGGCTTTCGGTGCCAGGGACGAGAATTTAGAAAAATACAGAAAAATAATTATTATAAATATCAAAATGCTCTCCTCGAATATAATATTAGACATACCCAGCTACATTCTAAACGAAAATTCGATATTCTAAAGCGACTTTTGTGGCTTCCTGAGCCGGGCGGAACTGCCAAAAAAAACGTTGGGACTTAGTCTCCAGAGCGAAAAGACGCGGCTTTCGGTGCCAGGGGCGAGAATTTAGAAAAATACAGAAAAATAATTATTATAAATATCAAAATGCTCTCCTCGAATATAATATTAGACATACCCAGCTACATTCTAAACGATATTCTAAAGCAATTTTTGTGGCTTCCTGAGCCGGGCGGAACTGCCAAAAAAAACGTTGGGACTTAGTCTCCAGAGCGAAAAGACGCGGCTTTCGGTGCCAGGGACGAGAATTTAGAAAAATACAGAAAAATAATTATTATAAATATCAAAATGCTCTCCTCGAATATAATATTAGACATACCCAGCTACATTCTAAACGAAAATTCGATATTCTAAAGCGACTTTTGTGGCTTCCTGAGCCGGGCGGAACTGCCAAAAAAAACGTTGGGACTTAGTCTCCAGAGCGAAAAGACGCGGCTTTCGGTGCCAGGGACGAGAATTTAGAAAAATACAGAAAAATAATTATTATAAATATCAAAATGCTCTCCTCAAATATAATATTAGACATACCCAGCTACATTCTAAAAGAAATTTCGATATTCTAAAGCGACTTTTGTGGCTTCCTGAGCCGGGCGGAACTGCCAAAAAAAACGTTGGGACTTAGTCTCCAGAGCGAAAAGACGCGGCTTTCGGTGCCAGGGGCGAGAATTTAGAAAAATACAGAAAAATAATTATTATAAATATCAAAATGCTCTCCTCGAATATAATATTAGACATACCCAGCTACATTCTAAACGATATTCTAAAGCAATTTTTGTGGCTTCCTGAGCCGGGCGGAACTGCCAAAAAAAACGTTGGGACTTAGTCTCCAGAGCGAAAAGACGCGGCTTTCGGTGCCAGGGACGAGAATTTAGAAAAATACAGAAAAATAATTATTATAAATATCAAAATGCTCTCCTCGAATATAATATTAGACATACCCAGCTACATTCTAAACGAAAATTCGATATTCTAAAGCGACTTTTGTGGCTTCCTGAGCCGGGCGGAACTGCCAAAAAAAAACGTTGGGACTTAGTCTCCAGAGCGAAAAGACGCGGCTTTCGGTGAAGGGGCGAGAATTTAGAAAAATACAGAAAAATAATTATTATAAATATCAAAATGCTCTCCTCGAATATAATATTAGACATACCCAGCTACATTCTAAACGAAAATTCGATATTCTAAAGCGATTTTTGTGGCTTCCTGAGCCGGGCGGAACTGCCAAAAAAAACGTTGGGACTTAGTCTCCAGAGCGAAAAGACGCGGCTTTCGGTGCCAGGGACGAGAATTTAGAAAAATACAGAAAAATAATTATTATAAATATCAAAATGCTCTCCTCGAATATAATATTAGACATACCCAGCTACATTCTAAACGAAAATTCGATATTCTAAAGCGATTTTTGTGGCTTCCTGAGCCGGGCGGAACTGCCAAAAAAAACGTTGGGACTTAGTCTCCAGAGCGAAAAGACGCGGCTTTCGGTGCCAGGGACGAGAATTTAGAAAAATACAGAAAAATAATTATTATAAATATCAAAATGCTCTCCTCGAATATAATATTAGACATACCCAGCTACATTCTAAACGAAAATTCGATATTCTAAAGCGACTTTTGTGGCTTCCTGAGCCGGGCGGAACTGCCAAAAAAAACGTTGGGACTTAGTCTCCAGAGCGAAAAGACGCGGCTTTCGGTGCCAGGGACGAGAATTTAGGAAAATACAGAAAAATAATTATTATAAATATCAAAATGCTCTCCTCGAATATGATATTAGACATACCCAGCTACATTCTAAACGAAAATTCGATATTCTAAAGCGACTTTTGTGGCTTCCTGAGCCGGGCGGAACTGCCAAAAAAAACGTTGGGACTTAGTCTCCAGAGCGAAAAGACGCGGCTTTCGGTGCCAGGGACGAGAATTTAGAAAAATACAGAAAAATAATTATTATAAATATCAAAATGCTCTCCTCGAATATAATATTAGACATACCCAGCTACATTCTAAACGAAAATTCGATATTCTAAAGCGATTTTTGTGGCTTCCTGAGCCGGGCGGAACTGCCAAAAAAAACGTTGGGACTTAGTCTCCAGAGCGAAAAGACGCGGCTTTCGGTGCCAGGGACGAGAATTTAGAAAAATACAGAAAAATAATTATTATAAATATCAAAATGCTCTCCTCGAATATAATATTAGACATACCCAGCTACATTCTAAACGAAAATTCGATATTCTAAAGCGACTTTTGTGGCTTCCTGAGCCGGGCGGAACTGCCAAAAAAGACGTTGGGACTTAGTCTCCAGAGCGAAAAGACGCGGTTTTCGGTGCCGGGGGCGGGAATTGAGAAAAATACAGAAAAATAATTATTATAAATATCAAAATGCTCTCCTCGAATATGATATTAGACATACCCAGCTACATTCTAAACGAAAATTCGATATTCTAAAGCGATTTTTGTGGCTTCCTGAGCCGGGCGGAACTGCCAAAAAAAACGTTGGGACTTAAGGGCCGCCCACACTAGCGAGAAAACGCGCCCGGCGCGCCGATAAATCGGTTAAGCGGCAAGATAAAGGGCGTGTCTCTGCACGCGCTCGTGGCGCTGACTGTGCTTCGGCGACATTTTGTTACTTGCCGCGATCGGCGTGCCACGCGCGTTTTCTCGCTAGTGTGGGTGGCCCTTTAGTCTCCAGAGCGAAAAGACGCGGTTTTCGGTGTAGGGGCGAGAATTTAGAAAAATAGAGAAAAATAATTATTATAAATATCAAAATGCTCTCCTCAAATATAATATTAGACATACCCAGCTACATTCTAAAAGAAATTTCGATATTCTAAAGCGACTTTTGTGGCTTCCTGAGCCGGGCGGAACTGCCAAAAAAAACGTTGGGACTTAGTCTCCAGAGCGAAAAGACGCGGTTTTCGGTGTAGGGGCGAGAATTTAGAAAAATAGAGAAAAATAATTATTATAAATATCAAAATGCTCTCCTCGAATATAATATTAGACATACCCAGCTACATTCTAAACGAAAATTCGATATTCTAAAGCGATTTTTGTGGCTTCCTGAGCCGGGCGGAACTGCCAAAAAAGACGTTGGGACTTAGTCTCCGGAGCGAAAAGACGCGGCTTTCGGTGCCAGGGACGAGAATTTAGAAAAATAGAGAAAAATAATTATTATAAATATCAAAATGCTCTCCTCGAATATAATATTAGACATACCCAGCTACATTCTAAACGAAAATTCGATATTCTAAAGCGATTTTTGTGGCTTCCTGAGCCGGGCGGAACTGCCAAAAAAAACGTTGGGACTTAGTCTCCAGAGCGAAAAGACGCGGTTTTCGGTGTAGGGGCGAGAATTTAGAAAAATAGAGAAAAATAATTATTATAAATATCAAAATGCTCTCCTCGAATATAATATTAGACATACCCAGCTACATTCTAAACGAAAATTCGATATTCTAAAGCGACTTTTGTGGCTTCCTGAGCCGGGCGGAACTGCCAAAAAAGACGTTGGGACTTAGTCTCCGGAGCGAAAAGACGCGGTTTTCGGTGCCGGGGGCGGGAATTGAGAAAAATACAGAAAAATAATTCTTATAAATATCGAAATGCTCTCCTCGAATATGATATTAGACATACCCAGCTACATTCTAAAAGAAATTTCGATATTCTAAAGCGATTTTTGTGGCTTCCTGAGCCGGGCGGCTGCCAAAAAAGACGTTGGGACTTAGTCTCCAGAGCGAACAGACGCGGTTTTCGGTGTAAGGGCGAGAATTTAGAAAAATAGAGAAAAATAATTATTATAAATATCAAAATGCTGTCCTCGAATATAATATTAGACATACCCAGCTACATTCTAAAAGAAATTTCGATATTCTAAAGCGACTTTTGTGGCTTCCTGAGCCGGGCGGAACTGCCAAAAAAGACGTTGGGACTTAGTCTCCAGAGCGAAAAGACGCGGTTTTCGGTGTAGGGGCGAGAATTTAGAAAAATAGAGAAAAATAATTATTATAAATATCAAAATGCTGTCCTCGAATATAATATTAGACATACCCAGCTACATTCTAAAAGAAATTTCGATATTCTAAAGCGATTTTTGTGGCTTCCTGAGCCGGGCGGCTGCCAAAAAAGACGTTGGGACTTAGTCTCCAGAGCGAACAGACGCGGTTTTCGGTGTAAGGGCGAGAATTTAGAAAAATAGAGAAAAATAATTATTATAAATATCAAAATGCTGTCCTCGAATATAATATTAGACATACCCAGCTACATTCTAAAAGAAATTTCGATATTCTAAAGCGACTTTTGTGGCTTCCTGAGCCGGGCGGAACTGCCAAAAAAGACGTTGGGACTTAGTCTCCAGAGCGAAAAGACGCGGTTTTCGGTGTAGGGGCGAGAATTTAGAAAAATAGAGAAAAATAATTATTATAAATATCAAAATGCTGTCCTCGAATATAATATTAGACATACCCAGCTACATTCTAAAAGAAATTTCGATATTCTAAAGCGATTTTTGTGGCTTCCTGAGCCGGGCGGCTGCCAAAAAAGACGTTGGGACTTAGTCTCCAGAGCGAACAGACGCGGTTTTCGGTGTAAGGGCGAGAATTTAGAAAAATAGAGAAAAATAATTATTATAAATATCAAAATGCTGTCCTCGAATATAATATTAGACATACCCAGCTACATTCTAAAAGAAATTTCGATATTCTAAAGCGACTTTTGTGGCTTCCTGAGCCGGGCGGAACTGCCAAAAAAGACGTTGGGACTTAGTCTCCAGAGCGAAAAGACGCGGTTTTCGGTGTAGGGGCGAGAATTTAGAAAAATAGAGAAAAATAATTATTATAAATATCAAAATGCTGTCCTCGAATATAATATTAGACATACCCAGCTACATTCTAAAAGAAATTTCGATATTCTAAAGCGACTTTTGTGGCTTCCTGAGCCGGGCGGAACTGCCAAAAAAGACGTTGGGACTTAGTCTCCAGAGCGAAAAGACGCGGTTTTCGGTGTAGGGGCGAGAATTTAGAAAAATAGAGAAAAATAATTATTATAAATATCAAAATGCTCTCCTCGAATATAATATTAGACATACCCAGCTACATTCTAAAAGAAATTTCGATATTCTAAAGCGATTTTTGTGGCTTCCTGAGCCGGGCGGAACTGCCAAAAAAGACGTTGGGACTTAGTCTCCAGAGCGAAAAGACGCGGTTTTCGGTGTAGGGGCGAGAATTTAGAAAAATAGAGAAAAATAATTATTATAAATATCAAAATGCTCTCCTCGAATATAATATTAGACATACCCAGCTACATTCTAAAAGAAATTTCGATATTCTAAAGCGACTTTTGTGGCTTCCTGAGCCGGGCGGAACTGCCAAAAAAAACGTTGGGACTTAGTCTCCAGAGCGAAAAGACGCGGTTTTCGGTGTAGGGGCGAGAATTTAGAAAAATAGAGAAAAATAATTATTATAAATATCAAAATGCTGTCCTCGAATATAATATTAGACATACCCAGCTACATTCTAAAAGAAATTTCGATATTCTAAAGCGACTTTTGTGGCTTCCTGAGCCGGGCGGAACTGCCAAAAAAGACGTTGGGACTTAGTCTCCAGAGCGAAAAGACGCGGTTTTCGGTGTAGGGGCGAGAATTTAGAAAAATAGAGAAAAATAATTATTATAAATATCAAAATGCTCTCCTCGAATATAATATTAGACATACCCAGCTACATTCTAAAAGAAATTTCGATATTCTAAAGCGATTTTTGTGGCTTCCTGAGCCGGGCGGAACTGCCAAAAAAGACGTTGGGACTTAGTCTCCAGAGCGAAAAGACGCGGTTTTCGGTGTAGGGGCGAGAATTTAGAAAAATAGAGAAAAATAATTATTATAAATATCAAAATGCTCTCCTCGAATATAATATTAGACATACCCAGCTACATTCTAAAAGAAATTTCGATATTCTAAAGCGACTTTTGTGGCTTCCTGAGCCGGGCGGAACTGCCAAAAAAAACGTTGGGACTTAGTCTCCAGAGCGAAAAGACGCGGTTTTCGGTGTAGGGGCGAGAATTTAGAAAAATAGAGAAAAATAATTATTATAAATATCAAAATGCTGTCCTCGAATATAATATTAGACATACCCAGCTACATTCTAAAAGAAATTTCGATATTCTAAAGCGACTTTTGTGGCTTCCTGAGCCGGGCGGAACTGCCAAAAAAGACGTTGGGACTTAGTCTCCAGAGCGAAAAGACGCGGTTTTCGGTGTAAGGGCGAGAATTTAGAAAAATAGAGAAAAATAATTATTATAAATATCAAAATGCTGTCCTCGAATATAATATTAGACATACCCAGCTACATTCTAAAAGAAATTTCGATATTCTAAAGCGACTTTTGTGGCTTCCTGAGCCGGGCGGAACTGCCAAAAAAGACGTTGGGACTTAGTCTCCAGAGCGAAAAGACGCGGTTTTCGGTGTAGGGGCGAGAATTTAGAAAAATAGAGAAAAATACTTATTATAAATATCAAAATGCTCTCCTCGAATATAATATTAGACATACCCAGCTACATTCTAAAAGAAATTTCGATATTCTAAAGCGACTTTTGTGGCTTCCTGAGCCGGGCGGAACTGCCAAAAAAAACGTTGGGACTTAGTCTCCAGAGCGAAAAGACGCGGTTTTCGGTGTAGGGGCGAGAATTTAGAAAAATAGAGAAAAATACTTATTATAAATATCAAAATGCTCTCCTCGAATATAATATTAGACATACCCAGCTACATTCTAAAAGAAATTTCGATATTCTAAAGCGACTTTTGTGGCTTCCTGAGCCGGGCGGAACTGCCAAAAAAAACGTTGGGACTTAGTCTCCAGAGCGAAAAGACGCGGTTTTCGGTGTAGGGGCGAGAATTTAGAAAAATAGAGAAAAATAATTATTATAAATATCAAAATGCTGTCCTCGAATATAATATTAGACATACCCAGCTACATTCTAAAAGAAATTTCGATATTCTAAAGCGACTTTTGTGGCTTCCTGAGCCGGGCGGAACTGCCAAAAAAGACGTTGGGACTTAGTCTCCAGAGCGAAAAGACGCGGTTTTCGGTGTAGGGGCGAGAATTTAGAAAAATAGAGAAAAATAATTATTATAAATATCAAAATGCTGTCCTCGAATATAATATTAGACATACCCAGCTACATTCTAAAAGAAATTTCGATATTCTAAAGCGACTTTTGTGGCTTCCTGAGCCGGGCGGAACTGCCAAAAAAGACGTTGGGACTTAGTCTCCAGAGCGAAAAGACGCGGTTTTCGGTGTAGGGGCGAGAATTTAGAAAAATAGAGAAAAATACTTATTATAAATATCAAAATGCTCTCCTCGAATATAATATTAGACATACCCAGCTACATTCTAAAAGAAATTTCGATATTCTAAAGCGACTTTTGTGGCTTCCTGAGCCGGGCGGAACTGCCAAAAAAAACGTTGGGACTTAGTCTCCAGAGCGAAAAGACGCGGTTTTCGGTGTAGGGGCGAGAATTTAGAAAAATAGAGAAAAATAATTATTATAAATATCAAAATGCTGTCCTCGAATATAATATTAGACATACCCAGCTACATTCTAAAAGAAATTTCGATATTCTAAAGCGACTTTTGTGGCTTCCTGAGCCGGGCGGAACTGCCAAAAAATACGTTGGGACTTAGTCTCCAGAGCGAAAAGACGCGGTTTTCGGTGTAGGGGCGAGAATTTAGAAAAATAGAGAAAAATAATTATTATAAATATCAAAATGCTGTCCTCGAATATAATATTAGACATACCCAGCTACATTCTAAAAGAAATTTCGATATTCTAAAGCGACTTTTGTGGCTTCCTGAGCCGGGCGGAACTGCCAAAAAAGACGTTGGGACTTAGTCTCCAGAGCGAAAAGACGCGGTTTTCGGTGTAGGGGCGAGAATTTAGAAAAATAGAGAAAAATACTTATTATAAATATCAAAATGCTCTCCTCGAATATAATATTAGACATACCCAGCTACATTCTAAAAGAAATTTCGATATTCTAAAGCGACTTTTGTGGCTTCCTGAGCCGGGCGGAACTGCCAAAAAAAACGTTGGGACTTAGTCTCCAGAGCGAAAAGACGCGGTTTTCGGTGTAGGGGCGAGAATTTAGAAAAATAGAGAAAAATAATTATTATAAATATCAAAATGCTGTCCTCGAATATAATATTAGACATACCCAGCTACATTCTAAAAGAAATTTCGATATTCTAAAGCGACTTTTGTGGCTTCCTGAGCCGGGCGGAACTGCCAAAAAAGACGTTGGGACTTAGTCTCCAGAGCGAAAAGACGTGGTTTTCGGTGTAGGGGCGAGAATTTAGAAAAATAGAGAAAAATAATTATTATAAATATCAAAATGCTGTCCTCGAATATAATATTAGACATACCCAGCTACATTCTAAAAGAAATTTCGATATTCTAAAGCGACTTTTGTGGCTTCCTGAGCCGGGCGGAACTGCCAAAAAAGACGTTGGGACTTAGTCTCCAGAGCGAAAAGACGCGGTTTTCGGTGTAAGGGCGAGAATTTAGAAAAATAGAGAAAAATAATTATTATAAATATCAAAATGCTGTCCTCGAATATAATATTAGACATACCCAGCTACATTCTAAAAGAAATTTCGATATTCTAAAGCGACTTTTGTGGCTTCCTGAGCCGGGCGGAACTGCCAAAAAAGACGTTGGGACTTAGTCTCCAGAGCGAAAAGACGCGGTTTTCGGTGTAGGGGCGAGAATTTAGAAAAATAGAGAAAAATAATTATTATAAATATCAAAATGCTGTCCTCGAATATAATATTAGACATACCCAGCTACATTCTAAAAGAAATTTCGATATTCTAAAGCGACTTTTGTGGCTTCCTGAGCCGGGCGGAACTGCCAAAAAAGACGTTGGGACTTAGTCTCCAGAGCGAAAAGACGCGGTTTTCGGTGTAGGGGCGAGAATTTAGAAAAATAGAGAAAAATAATTATTATAAATATCAAAATGCTGTCCTCGAATATAATATTAGACATACCCAGCTACATTCTAAAAGAAATTTCGATATTCTAAAGCGACTTTTGTGGCTTCCTGAGCCGGGCGGAACTGCCAAAAAAGACGTTGGGACTTAGTCTCCAGAGCGAAAAGACGCGGTTTTCGGTGTAGGGGCGAGAATTTAGAAAAATAGAGAAAAATACTTATTATAAATATCAAAATGCTCTCCTCGAATATAATATTAGACATACCCAGCTACATTCTAAAAGAAATTTCGATATTCTAAAGCGACTTTTGTGGCTTCCTGAGCCGGGCGGAACTGCCAAAAAAAACGTTGGGACTTAGTCTCCAGAGCGAAAAGACGCGGTTTTCGGTGTAGGGGCGAGAATTTAGAAAAATAGAGAAAAATAATTATTATAAATATCAAAATGCTGTCCTCGAATATAATATTAGACATACCCAGCTACATTCTAAAAGAAATTTCGATATTCTAAAGCGACTTTTGTGGCTTCCTGAGCCGGGCGGAACTGCCAAAAAAGACGTTGGGACTTAGTCTCCAGAGCGAAAAGACGCGGTTTTCGGTGTAGGGGCGAGAATTTAGAAAAATAGAGAAAAATAATTATTATAAATATCAAAATGCTGTCCTCGAATATAATATTAGACATACCCAGCTACATTCTAAAAGAAATTTCGATATTCTAAAGCGACTTTTGTGGCTTCCTGAGCCGGGCGGAACTGCCAAAAAAGACGTTGGGACTTAGTCTCCAGAGCGAAAAGACGCGGTTTTCGGTGTAGGGGCGAGAATTTAGAAAAATAGAGAAAAATAATTATTATAAATATCAAAATGCTCTCCTCGAATATAATATTAGACATACCCAGCTACATTCTAAAAGAAATTTCGATATTCTAAAGCGACTTTTGTGGCTTCCTGAGCCGGGCGGAACTGCCAAAAAAAACGTTGGGACTTAGTCTCCAGAGCGAAAAGACGCGGTTTTCGGTGTAGGGGCGAGAATTTAGAAAAATAGAGAAAAATAATTATTATAAATATCAAAATGCTGTCCTCGAATATAATATTAGACATACCCAGCTACATTCTAAAAGAAATTTCGATATTCTAAAGCGACTTTTGTGGCTTCCTGAGCCGGGCGGAACTGCCAAAAAAGACGTTGGGACTTAGTCTCCAGAGCGAAAAGACGTGGTTTTCGGTGTAGGGGCGAGAATTTAGAAAAATAGAGAAAAATAATTATTATAAATATCAAAATGCTGTCCTCGAATATAATATTAGACATACCCAGCTACATTCTAAAAGAAATTTCGATATTCTAAAGCGACTTTTGTGGCTTCCTGAGCCGGGCGGAACTGCCAAAAAAGACGTTGGGACTTAGTCTCCAGAGCGAAAAGACGCGGTTTTCGGTGTAAGGGCGAGAATTTAGAAAAATAGAGAAAAATAATTATTATAAATATCAAAATGCTGTCCTCGAATATAATATTAGACATACCCAGCTACATTCTAAAAGAAATTTCGATATTCTAAAGCGACTTTTGTGGCTTCCTGAGCCGGGCGGAACTGCCAAAAAAGACGTTGGGACTTAGTCTCCAGAGCGAAAAGACGCGGTTTTCGGTGTAGGGGCGAGAATTTAGAAAAATAGAGAAAAATACTTATTATAAATATCAAAATGCTCTCCTCGAATATAATATTAGACATACCCAGCTACATTCTAAAAGAAATTTCGATATTCTAAAGCGACTTTTGTGGCTTCCTGAGCCGGGCGGAACTGCCAAAAAAAACGTTGGGACTTAGTCTCCAGAGCGAAAAGACGCGGTTTTCGGTGTAGGGGCGAGAATTTAGAAAAATAGAGAAAAATACTTATTATAAATATCAAAATGCTCTCCTCGAATATAATATTAGACATACCCAGCTACATTCTAAAAGAAATTTCGATATTCTAAAGCGACTTTTGTGGCTTCCTGAGCCGGGCGGAACTGCCAAAAAAAACGTTGGGACTTAGTCTCCAGAGCGAAAAGACGCGGTTTTCGGTGTAGGGGCGAGAATTTAGAAAAATAGAGAAAAATACTTATTATAAATATCAAAATGCTGTCCTCGAATATAATATTAGACATACCCAGCTACATTCTAAAAGAAATTTCGATATTCTAAAGCGACTTTTGTGGCTTCCTGAGCCGGGCGGAACTGCCAAAAAAAACGTTGGGACTTAGTCTCCAGAGCGAAAAGACGCGGTTTTCGGTGTAGGGGCGAGAATTTAGAAAAATAGAGAAAAATACTTATTATAAATATCAAAATGCTCTCCTCGAATATAATATTAGACATACCCAGCTACATTCTAAAAGAAATTTCGATATTCTAAAGCGACTTTTGTGGCTTCCTGAGCCGGGCGGAACTGCCAAAAAAAACGTTGGGACTTAGTCTCCAGAGCGAAAAGACGCGGTTTTCGGTGTAGGGGCGAGAATTTAGAAAAATAGAGAAAAATACTTATTATAAATATCAAAATGCTGTCCTCGAATATAATATTAGACATACCCAGCTACATTCTAAAAGAAATTTCGATATTCTAAAGCGACTTTTGTGGCTTCCTGAGCCGGGCGGAACTGCCAAAAAAAACGTTGGGACTTAGTCTCCAGAGCGAAAAGACGCGGTTTTCGGTGTAGGGGCGAGAATTTAGAAAAATAGAGAAAAATACTTATTATAAATATCAAAATGCTCTCCTCGAATATAATATTAGACATACCCAGCTACATTCTAAAAGAAATTTCGATATTCTAAAGCGACTTTTGTGGCTTCCTGAGCCGGGCGGAACTGCCAAAAAAAACGTTGGGACTTAGTCTCCAGAGCGAAAAGACGCGGTTTTCGGTGTAGGGGCGAGAATTTAGAAAAATAGAGAAAAATAATTATTATAAATATCAAAATGCTCTCCTCGAATATAATATTAGACATACCCAGCTACATTCTAAAAGAAATTTCGATATTCTAAAGCGACTTTTGTGGCTTCCTGAGCCGGGCGGAACTGCCAAAAAAGACGTTGGGACTTAGTCTCCAGAGCGAAAAGACGCGGTTTTCGGTGTAGGGGCGAGAATTTAGAAAAATAGAGAAAAATAATTATTATAAATATCAAAATGCTGTCCTCGAATATAATATTAGACATACCCAGCTACATTCTAAAAGAAATTTCGATATTCTAAAGCGACTTTTGTGGCTTCCTGAGCCGGGCGGAACTGCCAAAAAAAACGTTGGGACTTAGTCTCCAGAGCGAAAAGACGCGGTTTTCGGTGTAGGGGCGAGAATTTAGAAAAATAGAGAAAAATAATTATTATAAATATCAAAATGCTCTCCTCGAATATAATATTAGACATACCCAGCTACATTCTAAAAGAAATTTCGATATTCTAAAGCGACTTTTGTGGCTTCCTGAGCCGGGCGGAACTGCCAAAAAAAACGTTGGGACTTAGTCTCCAGAGCGAAAAGACGCGGTTTTCGGTGTAGGGGCGAGAATTTAGAAAAATAGAGAAAAATAATTATTATAAATATCAAAATGCTGTCCTCGAATATAATATTAGACATACCCAGCTACATTCTAAAAGAAATTTCGATATTCTAAAGCGACTTTTGTGGCTTCCTGAGCCGGGCGGAACTGCCAAAAAAAACGTTGGGACTTAGTCTCCAGAGCGAAAAGACGCGGTTTTCGGTGTAGGGGCGAGAATTTAGAAAAATAGAGAAAAATACTTATTATAAATATCAAAATGCTCTCCTCGAATATAATATTAGACATACCCAGCTACATTCTAAAAGAAATTTCGATATTCTAAAGCGACTTTTGTGGCTTCCTGAGCCGGGCGGAACTGCCAAAAAAAACGTTGGGACTTAGTCTCCAGAGCGAAAAGACGCGGTTTTCGGTGTAGGGGCGAGAATTTAGAAAAATAGAGAAAAATAATTATTATAAATATCAAAATGCTCTCCTCGAATATAATATTAGACATACCCAGCTACATTCTAAAAGAAATTTCGATATTCTAAAGCGACTTTTGTGGCTTCCTGAGCCGGGCGGAACTGCCAAAAAAGACGTTGGGACTTAGTCTCCAGAGCGAAAAGACGCGGTTTTCGGTGTAGGGGCGAGAATTTAGAAAAATAGAGAAAAATAATTATTATAAATATCAAAATGCTCTCCTCGAATATAATATTAGACATACCCAGCTACATTCTAAAAGAAATTTCGATATTCTAAAGCGACTTTTGTGGCTTCCTGAGCCGGGCGGAACTGCCAAAAAAAACGTTGGGACTTAGTCTCCAGAGCGAAAAGACGCGGTTTTCGGTGTAGGGGCGAGAATTTAGAAAAATAGAGAAAAATACTTATTATAAATATCAAAATGCTCTCCTCGAATATAATATTAGACATACCCAGCTACATTCTAAAAGAAATTTCGATATTCTAAAGCGACTTTTGTGGCTTCCTGAGCCGGGCGGAACTGCCAAAAAAAACGTTGGGACTTAGTCTCCAGAGCGAAAAGACGCGGTTTTCGGTGTAGGGGCGAGAATTTAGAAAAATAGAGAAAAATAATTATTATAAATATCAAAATGCTCTCCTCGAATATAATATTAGACATACCCAGCTACATTCTAAAAGAAATTTCGATATTCTAAAGCGACTTTTGTGGCTTCCTGAGCCGGGCGGAACTGCCAAAAAAGACGTTGGGACTTAGTCTCCAGAGCGAAAAGACGCGGTTTTCGGTGTAGGGGCGAGAATTTAGAAAAATAGAGAAAAATAATTATTATAAATATCAAAATGCTGTCCTCGAATATAATATTAGACATACCCAGCTACATTCTAAAAGAAATTTCGATATTCTAAAGCGACTTTTGTGGCTTCCTGAGCCGGGCGGAACTGCCAAAAAAGACGTTGGGACTTAGTCTCCAGAGCGAAAAGACGCGGTTTTCGGTGTAGGGGCGAGAATTTAGAAAAATAGAGAAAAATAATTATTATAAATATCAAAATGCTCTCCTCGAATATAATATTAGACATACCCAGCTACATTCTAAAAGAAATTTCGATATTCTAAAGCGACTTTTGTGGCTTCCTGAGCCGGGCCCAGCTACATTCTAAAAGAAATTTCGATATTCTAAAGCGACTTTTGTGGCTTCCTGAGCCGGGCGGAACTGCCAAAAAAGACGTTGGGACTTAGTCTCCAGAGCGAAAAGACGCGGTTTTCGGTGTAGGGGCGAGAATTTAGAAAAATAGAGAAAAATACTTATTATAAATATCAAAATGCTCTCCTCGAATATAATATTAGACATACCCAGCTACATTCTAAAAGAAATTTCGATATTCTAAAGCGACTTTTGTGGCTTCCTGAGCCGGGCGGAACTGCCAAAAAAAACGTTGGGACTTAGTCTCCAGAGCGAAAAGACGCGGTTTTCGGTGTAGGGGCGAGAATTTAGAAAAATAGAGAAAAATACTTATTATAAATATCAAAATGCTGTCCTCGAATATAATATTAGACATACCCAGCTACATTCTAAAAGAAATTTCGATATTCTAAAGCGACTTTTGTGGCTTCCTGAGCCGGGCGGAACTGCCAAAAAAGACGTTGGGACTTAGTCTCCAGAGCGAAAAGACGCGGTTTTCGGTGTAGGGGCGAGAATTTAGAAAAATAGAGAAAAATAATTATTATAAATATCAAAATGCTCTCCTCGAATATAATATTAGACATACCCAGCTACATTCTAAAAGAAATTTCGATATTCTAAAGCGATTTTTGTGGCTTCCTGAGCCGGGCCCAGCTACATTCTAAAAGAAATTTCGATATTCTAAAGCGACTTTTGTGGCTTCCTGAGCCGGGCGGAACTGCCAAAAAAGACGTTGGGACTTAGTCTCCAGAGCGAAAAGACGCGGTTTTCGGTGTAGGGGCGAGAATTTAGAAAAATAGAGAAAAATAATTATTATAAATATCAAAATGCTCTCCTCGAATATAATATTAGACATACCCAGCTACATTCTAAAAGAAATTTCGATATTCTAAAGCGACTTTTGTGGCTTCCTGAGCCGGGCGGAACTGCCAAAAAAAACGTTGGGACTTAGTCTCCAGAGCGAAAAGACGCGGTTTTCGGTGAAGGGGCGAGAATTTAGAAAAATAGAGAAAAATAATTATTATAAATATCAAAATGCTCTCCTCGAATATAATATTAGACATACCCAGCTACATTCTAAAAGAAATTTCGATATTCTAAAGCGACTTTTGTGGCTTCCTTAGCCGGGCGGAACTGCCAAAAAAGACGTTGGGACTTAGTCTCCAGAGCGAAAAGACGCGGTTTTCGGTGTAGGGGCGAGAATTTAGAAAAATAGAGAAAAATAATTATTATAAATATCAAAATGCTCTCCTCGAATATAATATTAGACATACCCAGCTACATTCTAAAAGAAATTTCGATATTCTAAAGCGACTTTTGTGGCTTCCTGAGCCGGGCGGAACTGCCAAAAAAGACGTTGGGACTTAGTCTCCAGAGCGAAAAGACGCGGTTTTCGGTGAAGGGGCGAGAATTTAGAAAAATAGAGAAAAATAATTATTATAAATATCAAAATGCTCTCCTCGAATATAATATTAGACATACCCAGCTACATTCTAAACGAAAATTCGATATTCTAAAGCGATTTTTGTGGCTTCCTGAGCCGGGCGGAACTGCCAAAAAAGACGTTGGGACTTAGTCTCCAGAGCGAAAAGACGCGGTTTTCGGTGTAGGGGCGAGAATTTAGAAAAATAGAGAAAAATAATTATTATAAATATCAAAATGCTCTCCTCGAATATAATATTAGACATACCCAGCTACATTCTAAACGAAAATTCGATATTCTAAAGCGATTTTTGTGGCTTCCTGAGCCGGGCGGAACTGCCAAAAAAGACGTTGGGACTTAGTCTCCAGAGCGAAAAGACGCGGTTTTCGGTGTAGGGGCGAGAATTTAGAAAAATAGAGAAAAATAATTATTATAAATATCAAAATGCTGTCCTCGAATATAATATTAGACATACCCAGCTACATTCTAAACGAAAATTCGATATTCTAAAGCGATTTTTGTGGCTTCCTGAGCCGGGCGGAACTGCCAAAAAAAAACGTTGGGACTTAGTCTCCAGAGCGAAAAGACACGGTTTTCGGTGCCAGGGGCGAGAATTTAGAAAAATAGAGAAAAA
This sequence comes from Ixodes scapularis, assembly GCF_016920785.2. Classification (NCBI taxonomy): domain Eukaryota; kingdom Metazoa; phylum Arthropoda; class Arachnida; order Ixodida; family Ixodidae; genus Ixodes; species Ixodes scapularis. The sequence goes on along the minus strand of NW_024609855.1, from coordinate 3,683,891 downwards.
TAATTATTATAAATATCAAAATGCTCTCCTCGAATATAATATTAGACATACCCAGCTACATTCTAAAAGAAATTTCGATATTCTAAAGCGATTTTTGTGGCTTCCTGAGCCGGGCGGAACTGCCAAAAAAGACGTTGGGACTTGGTCTCCAGAGCGAAAAGACGCGGTTTTCGGTGCCAGGGACGAGAATTTAGAAAAATACAGAAAAATAATTATTATAAATATCAAAATTCTCTCCTCGAATATGATATTAGACATACCCAGCTACATTCTAAACGAAAATTCGATATTCTAAAGCGATTTTTGTGGCTTCCTGAGCCGGGCGGAACTGCCAAAAAAAACGTTGGGACTTAGTCTCCAGAGCGAAAAGACACGGTTTTCGGTGTAGGGGCGAGAATTTAGAAAAATAGAGAAAAATAATTATTATAAATATCAAAATGCTCTCCTCGAATATAATATTAGACATACCCAGCTACATTCTAAACGAAAATTCGATATTCTAAAGCGATTTTTGTGGCTTCCTGAGCCGGGCGGAACTGCCAAAAAAGACGTTGGGACTTAGTCTCCAGAGCGAAAAGACGCGGTTTTCGGTGTAGGGGCGAGAATTTAGAAAAATAGAGAAAAATAATTATTATAAATATCAAAATGCTGTCCTCGAATATAATATTAGACATACCCAGCTACATTCTAAACGAAAATTCGATATTCTAAAGCGATTTTTGTGGCTTCCTGAGCCGGGCGGAACTGCCAAAAAAAACGTTGGGACTTAGTCTCCAGAGCGAAAAGACACGGTTTTCGGTGCCAGGGGCGAGAATTTAGAAAAATAGAGAAAAATAATTATTATAAATATCAAAATGCTCTCCTCGAATATAATATTAGACATACCCAGCTACATTCTAAAAGAAATTTCGATATTCTAAAGCGATTTTTGTGGCTTCCTGAGCCGGGCGGAACTGCCAAAAAAGACGTTGGGACTTAGTCTCCAGAGCGAAAAGACGCGGTTTTCGGTGTAGGGGCGAGAATTTAGAAAAATACAGAAAAATAATTATTATAAATATCAAAATGCTCTCCTCGAATATGATATTAGACATACCCAGCTACATTCTAAACGAAAATTCGATATTCTAAAGCGATTTTTGTGGCTTCCTGAGCCGGGCGGAACTGCCAAAAAAAAACGTTGGGACTTGGTCTCCAGAGCGAAAAGACGCGGTTTTCGGTGCCAGGGACGAGAATTTAGAAAAATACAGAAAAATAATTATTATAAATATCAAAATTCTCTCCTCGAATATGATATTAGACATACCCAGCTAAATTCTAAAAGAAAATTCGATATTCTAAAGCGACTTTTGTGGCTTCCTGAGCCGGGCGGAACCGCCAAAAAAGACGTTGGGACTTAGTCTCCAGAGCGAAAAGACGCGGTTTTCGGTGCCAGGGACGAGAATTTAGAAAAATACAGAAAAATATTTATTATAAATATCAAAATGCTCTCCTCGAATATGATATTAGACATACCCAGCTACATTCTAAACGAAAATTCGATATTCTAAAGCGATTTTTGTGGCTTCCTGAGCCGGGCGGAACTGCCAAAAAAGACGTTGGGACTTGGTCTCCACAGCGATGAGACGCGCTTTTTTGTGCAAGTGATCAGATAAAAAAAAACTAAAAAATAATTATTACTATTATCAAACTACCCTCCTGGAATATGATACTAGACATACCGAGATACGTGAAAGATGTAAATTAAATCTCCTATCAATTTTTGTGGCTTCCTCAGCCAGGGGCAACTGGGCGGGAAAATGTTCTGGCATAGTTCTCAGAGCGACAGATGCGATTTTTTTGTGAAAGGGGCGAGATATAAAAAATTGCAGAAAAATAATATTTATGAATATTAAAATTTTTTTGCCGGAAAATGATAGTAGACATGCCCAGCTACATTCCACGTGGAATTTTTACCTCCTCATGCAATTTCCTCTAATTTCTTGACCTTATGAAAAAAGCACTGTATAATTTAGTCGGCAAAAAGACGACAAGTAGCCTAACTCGCACTTTTTGCCTACTGCTTTGCCTTTTAACAAGCAAGAAGCTTCCTTGAGATTATAAATGCGAACTAGGGTGCCTTCATCTCCGCTTTAATCGGGGTGATGGCATCTTTCGTAGTACCCGATGCCGACAGCACGTGCTCACAACGAGAATACAAAGAAATACCTTGAAAAAAGAATGGTGCCGTAGCACAAGTAAAGCGCGCTCCTACCAAAGGATAAAAAGCACAGCGCCCGTATGAGAAATATTGCACCATTGTTGGTGACATGGTCACGTGAGGATTATTTACGGGGGTCACGTGGCCATCGTCCGTTGCGCCACATTAACCACGTGACCACAGTGAAAGAGTGAGCCAACGGAGGCCACAAGGTCATGTGATCATGATCCGTGGGGTCATAAGAACACGGTTCGTGAAGTCACGGGAACATAACGCGCGGGGCGGGGGGGGGGGGGGGGGGGGTTCCTTTCCGCCAGGTCTCCACGCGGGAAATGATATCGCATTTAAGCCTCACAGTTGTCCAATTGTCCAAGCTGACAGCCAACTTTTTGCCGATCATGGGCAAGTGCGGTTCTTCTTGGTGGGCGGCCAACGGAACCCCCCCCCCCCCCCCCCCACCACCCGAAAAGTACAGAGAAAGCACCTAGAGCTCCCAGAAGTATGTGAGTCAGAAATTGTGTAAAGTCGTCGATTTTTTTACTAGGATTTGGGCATGGTACAGGAACCGCAAAATCTCTTATTGGTTCATAATTGCTATCGACATGTATGGCGCTAAAATGAATTCATTTGTCCTTCGAAAAACCATGGTGCAATCATCAGAAATATATATTTCATTCGTTAAAATAGTAAAGATTTGCGAAATATTTTGGGCGTGAGATCTCTGCTGACCCAACCATGTTTTACCGCTATTGCCAGCCCTCGGTTATTAGAGAGCTTTAGACCTAGATAACTCAAAATTGAGAGTGAATTTCAAAATGCTCTCCTGGAATCAATTAAAGCTAAGATTAATAAAGCGATCGCATTTGACTTCAAGCTCCTGTGGCGATAAGCTTTTCTTCCTGGGAGCTGAATGTCACGTCCTCGTTTTCAATGGGAGTCTATGGGATTCGGTTTGTTGACTCGGGAAGGAAATGTAATGGTCGTGAGGCACTGAAATCCTTCAAATAAGTGGGCTATTAGATCAATATTATGACCCCCCGAGTGCAATTAAATTTGTTGAGTTTTAACTGAATTACAAAAATAAAACTTTTTTGCCCGTTGAGTTACGCTGGGGCGCTGACGTGACTGCCGAGAGATGGCGTAAGTTGCGAGCGGCGGCATGTCCCGGATTCTTGGGGTTGGTACACATTAGCGATCATCTGCTTGCACTCATTCAAGAATTTCGCACAACGATTCTTCGAAAAAATCCCAGCAGGAGAGGTACGACGTAAGACGCCGTCTTCTCAAAACCAGCCAATGCCACACAACCCGAAAACCCACAGCGGCTGCCACACGGACGAACACGAAAACAATTTAAAGTGGTTTACATTATCTTTTCCTTTTTCTTGAAAAACATTTGTGCTCCGTTGAAATCATAACGCCACTATCAGTTACTAGCCCCGAGGAAGCACATTTTCCGACTTTTTTAAAATTTTTTTGCAGGGGACGGACTATCTTATGGGGCGAACATAGGCACGGTCAGCAATGCAAACCGGTGCGCTAGTTTTGACTGCGCTGCACTCTATGTATGAAACAGAGTATAGGATCGCTTCAGACGGGGCAACCTTTCCAGCAATTTTGGGGCTGCTGGCGGGTTGTTCCCTAGCTTTCCCTAGATCGACACAAATTGCTGAGATCGGGTCCGGCTCGAAGTGGACGAGCAACTCTGACTACTCGGAGATGTTTGAAGCGCAGCAGCCAATCAGGAATGCAATATTTTCACGTGACACCCCTGTGGTCGTGATGATGAGAACTGAGGACTTAGTTCTGGTTTGAAATGGATCATTTTTGAAAATAAACTGTTTCAAAAAGATGAGTTAGTATTCTCAGCGCAATTTAAAGATATAAAAACATGTTTTTAGGAGATAACTGTGCGTCTAAATTCTGCAAGAAAAATAAAATTTCATGATGATGATGGCAAGTCGTAGCAATTCGGTTGCTGGATGTGAACGCGGGGTTGCTGGTGTTGCGACATGAAGTTGCTGGGCGAAATTGTTCCGTCTGAGGCGGGCTTTAGGGAACTGAATTCAAGGGCCGTGAATCTCTGGGTGCAAGCCCACCGGGAAACATTTTTTTTTTCTTTTTTGCCTTTTTAGTATTTAAATATATATATATATATATATATATATATATATATATATACTTTTTTAAGTTTTAACATGCAGATGCATAATTTACACACTAATTCATTTTCAGAAGCGCTTTTATTCACACTCTGTGGCTTTCTAGTGCTTGCAATAGCTTCTCGGTGAGTTAATGCCAGCTCTGCAAAAGGAGAGGGATCTTCCCACGCTTTGCAGGCTGTAAAGCTGTGGCTTGCACAGCTCTAGTGTGTCACACCTCGCTCACTGGCTCCATCGAGAAGCATAGGTGCTGCATGAGTCGCGCCACACCGTAAGCCCATATACGGTCGGGTGATAAACCTGGGACCATTTTTCACTGCACTCAGCTATGGTATGGTGGCATGGTCGGGGCATGAAGCAGGGGAACAGCTTGGAAATGCTGATCTTCATGACATTTTAATCACATTTTTCATTACTTTTGTGTCGAGTTGTCAGCATTTTAACGGTGAGGAAGCAAGCAGCAGCGACAGCAAGAAGAGAAAAATGTAAGACCGCTTTCACCAAGAATCAATTTCGAGCACTAGAAAGGCATGGAGTGTAATTAAAACGCTTCTAAAGGTAAATTAGCGTATAAATTAAGTACTTGTGACTCAAAAATACAAAAAAGAATGTAAATATAGTTATAAGAATAAAAATATACACCAGGAGGACTTAAACCAAAACTACAGTGTGTAAGTTTGAAATTTGACACCTTAAACCACTTGGCCACCACCCAATTTTATTTCCAGGTCCTTCATCGAGGTATATGAATTTTGTTTGCAGCTGTCGGCTGCAAGAGAGATTGCCTTATTTTCATGTACTTTACTATTCCTACCAAATATGACAAGTGATAAAGAATAGAACCTCATTTGGTTGGCCGAGGCACTGTGCTTGCATCAAGGCAAACTAGCCTGTCTTGCTGGGTTCATATTTTGTTTCATCACCTGTTTAGGATTCTGTTGTCGCTCATCAAAAGAAGAAAAAAAAAAACTGACTAATTCTGACCTATTCTGGTGTGCAGGTACCCTTGGCAGGAAACTCTGCTAAATGGGGCAAAATATAGATACTTTTTTTTAGCAAATATGCATCGTTTTAGCAAAATGAGCTACACTATTTGACTAACGTGAAACAGAACGAGCCTCTCCACTTGGGTCTTTTTTCATCTCTCGCAGACACTATTTCCTGCTTTTTGTGGTTTGTATCAGACTTTTGTATTCTGTCCGGCCAAAGCATCTGTGTTACAATAAGACTGGGTTCTTTAGGATATCTACAGGTATTCTTCGCAGCAAATGGCTTACAATCAGGAACACGAGTTTGTTCTCGGCCACCGAGAGCAAGTATTTTCAAGGTGAGCTATTGCCCGCTTATATGAGTTTTGTGTTTCATTCCTTTTGAATGCCATAACCTATGTGTAGTGGTCTCGCATTAGTATTTTGTTGTCTCTCTTCTGCAAAAACACCCAAGCTTGACTAAGACCGGGTCTTTCTTATACATGCAGGTCTTGGTGGCGAGCACCAGCCAATCAAGGCCAGAAGTTTGCTCTTTGCCGCTCATCGCAAGTGTTTTCAAGGTGAGTGATTGATGCCTATCTGAGTTGTGTGTTTTATTCCTCAGAGACACTCTATTTCCGGTCTTTATAGTGGTCTTGTGTCAGGCTTTTGTGTCTCTGTCTGGCCAAAGCATCTGTATTAGACTAAGACTGGGTTCTTTAGGATATGTGCAGGTATCCTTCGCAGAAAATGGCTGCCAATCAGAAACACGAGTTTGTTCTCGGCCACCAAGAGCAAGTATTTTTAAAGCGAGCTATTGCCCGCCTATATCAGTGATGTGATGGCTGCGCCAATTGCACCAAACTGCACCAAGGGGCTAACCCTGCTACATTTTGTCAAAATATGGGTAATCTGCGCCGAGCCTGCGCCAAAGGGCTAATTTGGTCGCCTTTCAAAACCGAAACTAAACTAAGTACCGTAACTGAGCATGCATGAGCTAGGCGGCACAAACGGCCGCCCGACACAAAATATCCTGCATCAATCGTCCATGTTTTTTTTTAATGGTCTTTTCCCGCCATGCCGTCTCTTCTTTCAAGCTCTCGTCGTCTCGTAAGCAATAGTTTCGTCTCGCGATTTTTTTTTAACGATAGTTGCCGGCGTGTGTGTGTGTGCTGCGACGCTAGCGTGCTGGGTACCAGCCATGACGTGGCGCTGTAAAACGAAACTATGTTTTGGCGCGGCGGGAGTTGCTTTTTGAGCTGAAGCTCTCGCTCCTGAAATCAACGGCCACACGACATTGCAGATATGGAGCTTCCTAAACTGAAACATAAGGACCGCCGCATGTTCACCAACATTCATGTTCTTGTTTAAAACATACGCTGCTACAAAAATCCCTCTCTAACTCAATGACTGCTGTGTCGAAGTATTGATTACTAGGTTTCTCTTGGTGGGCTTTCTTTCGAGAGGGACCCCGGTACGTGAAAAATGTGTTGTGAAGAAAAGTTGAAGTGAGCTAAAGCAAAAAAGGGAATGTCTGCACGCTGAACCCGCAAAGCACGCTTGTTTGTCTCGAGTTCAGTCGTTGCACAAAGCGACCCTGGCTCGCGATGTCTTGCATCAATGCGCTCAGGTTCTTTTTTTCTGTGTTTAGTTCGTAACTCGCCTGCCGGCCTTGCAAGCACGCGGCGCTGGATTCTTTTTTGTCGCATGCTGGGCAGTTGCATTTTGCATAGACATTTGGCAACCAGGGGTGCTATTCTGGTCACAAACGGTCACGTTCGTGTTTCTCGAAAACTCCTCCCCCCTACGAACCGCGCGCTCCTATTGGCCACAGCCCGCGTGATAATTCCACGCGGTTCCCATGGGAACGTTCGCGAAACACGAAAGCAACTGTTTGCCGTAACTGTCACTCTTCGAGCTCGGACCGTGACGACAAAGTGACGTATGACCACGTCCGACCTACGTAACACATAGCGGAAGTCACGTAACTAGAATAACTGCGGTATTACTCGACACACCCTACTCTCTGTTTCACTATGAGTGCGAGCTAGTGCGGGTGCAGGAGCTATAAGAACGTGCTCCGGGCTTTCAACGTCCCTGTCAAGCAGGCGCGCTTGCGCAGTGCCAACCAACGTTCGTGCATGCATCGTTTGGGGTGATGTGCTCGTGCTTTTAACTTCTGTTTCTATTGCACGAAGGGGAACAAGTTTTGGGCAGGATTCTAGAGCGTAGAAAATGGCGGCGATGCTTGTTGCGCAACGATGGCTCGATTAACGCGTACAATGACGGGTTTCCCGCGAGCACCCGGTCGCCTTCGCGATGCACGACGACTGTTTCTGACGACAACACCGCTTGTCGAAAAGCACCATGTGATCGCAGTGTGACCAGCTGCGCGACGAGAGACGGCGACGATGAGAGATGATGATCGTCGAGCAGCAGCAGACTAATTGAATTGCACTGAGATTTTTCGCAGCGGGGAACTACAAGAGCGCGGTTGCCACCGATGATCACATAGCTAATGCCCAGTGGATGGTGATCAGAGCCGTGACGCCGTCGCGAGTGTCGCTGTCAACCGGCTGGGAAGAGACGGCTGGGTCGACGAAACCCCGAACCGAGGCAGCTGAGGCATGTGCGAAAGAAGGCTTTTGTCGCCACCACGACAAGCACACCGACGTCGTGGGGTGCGTTGACGGAACCTAGAATCTAACAGAACCTTCGTCACCATTATCATCGGTCTGAAGGAGATCGTCACCGTTCTGAAGGACTCCAACACTTTTCCGCAAGCATCACTTTGTCATTAACAACTTGGTGGTAAGTTTACGTTAGAATTTCAGGGTTTCTACCGCTTCGAAGTTAGTGCACGCTTAGTACCTATGTCTTCAGTTGACCATTTGTTGCGGTTTGTAGCTACTGTCAATCACGCAATAAAATCTGGATGGGTTGCTGATGGCATTTTATTGTATCAACTAGATATTTTACCTTTTCACGCCAAGCTTCTGGAATTGCATTTAAGTCATCGGGCAGTCATAAGAAACTCTTTTCGATGCCCTGCAATGAACTACGAACAGTGTGCCCTAAAATGAATCGTTAGTTGTTTAGACAGCAGGAGTTTAGTCTGACGGAGCATGGTAACATTGTTACTCACTGTAGACGAGAACTTTAGCCAGTGCAATCTTGTGGATGGTCGTCATCTCCATGACCAAGAAAAATAATAAAGATACACTTGTCCTCCATTCAACACCCGTGTGTTTAATGTAAAGGTTATCATACAAATTAAGAAGATTGTCGTTTCAAAAGTGACAGTAACTCGTTGAAATTATAGAGTAGTGTGAGCGGGATCTTTTTTTTAAATTTGCCTGTAATGCAGAGCAAATACGCACTGTTGAAGCAAAGTAGATGTGTGAAGAAAAAACGAGCATATGTACTAAAGAAAGAACCGCTACGTAACGTGAAAAATGTCAGCAACTATCTTGCCATTGTGGTACGAGTTCAGTGGCTCTGCACATGCTTATGGCAGCCTGTGAATGTAGGATGTTCCCCTTATGGTATCATCCAGCGGCAAAGCCAGGGGGAGAAGGGGCTTATCTTCGCCCCCCCCCCCCCTCCCCAAATCCGGCGGGCCCTAGAATATACACAAATTTCGACACCACCCCCCCCCCCCCCCCCGCTCCCCAAGTCATAAACATCTGAGCCACCTCAAACCCCCTCCACCCTCACCTTCTTAAAAGTTCCTGGCTGCGCCACTACTATCAACAGCACTCAATTGATAGTCAACATTATTAAGATAAGCGAAATTTTCTTTATTTTATGCACCATATAGGCAGTGTTTCTGTCTTTATATGCGTGCAGGCAAAGCACACACTGTAGAAAACACTCGTGTGAAGCCTGCGTTCACAATGCAGTCCTCGTCAAACGTTCAAGGCGTTAACGAATTCCACAAATTAAATTTTCAACGAAACGCATTAGTTTAGCAAAACGCTGGCAAACTTACTTTGCGTTTTACATCATTCACCTTTGTCGTCCGATGAACCAGCAGTCAGCACTACACAAACCTCAATGAGCTTGTGGTTTGTTTTCTTGCCGTTGGGGCGATCGCTGGCGGTCGTTCGGCGGCACAATTCTTTCTCAGACCGTTGGCTGCTTCCTCCGTGCTCGCGGAAACGTGGTTTCCTTTGTGTAAAAGGGAGGTTTTGAATCTTGATGCATGGCAACACTGAATGAAGGTATATTACTGTCTTCATAATCTCAGCAAGGCTACCGTACGGGCCACAACACCACCACCACTTTCAAGCTTCATAACACCGGCACAAATAGAAGCCAAGTCTTGCATCTCGCCAAGTGTTATATTGGAGACGTTAAACGCCAGCTCACTGTGCTCTGCGACCCGGTCCTGCCGCCGAATAGACTCATCCAACAGCACTAAAGCATTCGTGTGCGCGTTGACCAAGTGACCGATCGCATGTCAAACCCCAGCCGCGGTCGATCCGACGAGCATCGCGGCCATGTTCTTTCGAGTTTAACTCGCCAAGGGTACAAGCTTTTGTACTGAGCGAAATACCTGTCCAACTCGGCTGAAAGGCATCTAGAAATATTTTAATAAAAAACGTTGACTAACGACTCCCATTTTACTTCTCAGATGTGCGTGTGAATATTGCATCTAACCAAATTACAGTGTTACTGTTGAATTCAGCATTGTAAGAGTAGACTATGTTGCGTGGCCTTCTATTGCAAGAAAAGACCGTAGCACAAGTGAGGCAGAAACTGGGCAGGAGCTTAAGCTGAAAAACGCACTTTCATAAACACACAAAAGAAATAAAAAGAAGTGTATAGTGAAGCAAAATGGTTTCATGTCACCCCCCAAGGCAGATACATACACTGCGCTCCACTGTTAATACGAACACGAAAAAAATCGCTTTTATTTGCAGTTTATTTCTTTGACAGCTATTGAAAAAGCTGAAAATTTGTCGCTCAGATTGGTGCCCCAAACGAGCGCTTTATTCCACACCAATAGGCAAATGTCAGCCCCTCGAATTTAAGGTGAAAAATGAAACAGGATATTGAATGCTCCCGCTAACAGTGTCGCGCAGTGTACATAAACATCAAGGCACCATATCACAAACCGAAGCATACGAAGCAGAAAAGACTCATTTCATTGGGAAAAAAAAAGTAGAGATATAAATGGAGCACTCGCTTTCGCTAATTTTCACTGTCTTGCTGCCTGAAGTAACCAAACAAAATATCTGTCCGTTTGCCGACTGCTTTAGTCTTTGGTCTTTAACCTTTAATTTTTGGCTCTGGAGAGCTGCGGCACCGCGGAAAGCAGCAGCCCGTACCACCGAAGCCCGCGGTGCCGCGTCTAGAGAACATGGTAATGTGATGAGTATATACGTGCAAGATGACGACGACATGGGTTGTTGGTATTTGGGAGGGTGGCAGTCCGATTCGCAGAAGTCCAGACTTCGTGGAGGCGGGTTGGGCGGGTGAGCAGCGAGCTATGAGGATCTTGCACGCCGTTCGATCAGTGCATGAAGGACCACCAGGAACATAATGGCGCTATTGCTCACTGGGGTCCACTGGAGTCAAAGAATCATGCTCCAAGGAGGTAGTCCAGCCGAAGTAGAAGCTGCCGCCTCCGAGGAACCGAGGCCCAGGGCTCAGATTGAGACACCGCCGCCGCCCGGTGTGTCATCCTCTCAACGTCGTCGTCGTCATCTCGCATAGAAAAATCGAGCCCGCTGGCTTAGACAAGGCAGCACCTGTTCCCACCGTTCAGGGGCCGTAAAAGGATTGCGGCCAGCGATTTCTCGAAGCAGCCAGAGGTTCTTGACTACCGTGAAACGTTTTCTGGGGGACGCCTTTTCAAACAAAGTCTGCGCAGCTTCTTAGTGCAGCGAGGTTCATAAGGGTCAAGCGCGCTCCCAAGCATGATTTCAAATAGCGAGCACCCACCTTTCCAGAAAAGCACCATCTAGTGAACCTTTACCGAGAGTGGAACGTACTTCTCAAAATGGCGACGATAGCGGAGCTGACGGTCCACGCTCAAATCCCAGAGCGGGTCGCGCATGCGCGATGGCGACTCCGCTTTCCATAGAGCGGAGCGGGAAACCGAAAACGGTCTACTAAAACTCTCTACTATCTTGATCACAGTTAGCGGGAACGCCGGAGCGCGTGGCAGCGGGCACTATCAGAGCACTCTACCGTACTGGCGCGCAACTGATGCGCATGCGCATGGCGCGTGCGGCGAGATTATGTTCTCGTCGCGCGCATCACGTCATCTGAGCGCTCGTCTGTCGTCTGCTACGCGCGTCGTCTGCTACGTGTATCGTCTGCTACGCCTGTCGTCTGCTACGTGTATCGTCTGCTACGCCTGTCGTCTGCTACGCGCCTCGCTTTCTACGTGTGTTATCTGCTACGTGTGTTGTCTGCTACGCGTGTTGTCTGCTACGGCTGTTGTCTACCATGCGCATGCTACTGGTGATAGCAAGGACTTTGGCATACCCGAAAGGTGGTGAACCCTAAAATGAAAGCCCCTCCAATGTGCTCATCTGCTTTCCTGGTTTAGTTTCAGTATTTGTTAAAGCAAATAAACATTGTGACTTCTTTTCTTCTCGCGTCAGTCTGCGCCCAGCTTCACCGACCCCGCTTCCTGTGAAGTCTAGAACTATCTCGGGTGCGGTGATCATAAACTAATTGTCGGCCAGCGCGTCTGCATCATTAATTAACGTGGTCCTGACTTTGATAAGTGAATTTATAGCTTGTGGTTCTTGTCTTCCTTATTGTTATTGCCTTTTGGCCTGTGATAGATGTGTGTTGGTGGCTGTGGGGTGCAGACGTCTAAGATTTCTGCCCATAAGGTTTGCTGCAGCCAATTGCTGTAACGACGACGTTGTGTCAGTAGTGTTGGGTAAGAAAAGTGCAAACTTTATTGCTGAAGTAAAATTGAATGGCTGCTACCTGCAGTCAAAAAAAAATCAAGTCAACTAAAACAGGCTCAGTAACGGGTCATATCCCCGTTTAGCTCGACTACAGCCGCCATCCTTGGCGGCAGCGAGTCGTAAAGACTTGACACGAAGACGCGTCTCCTTTCAAACGTTCCCATTCTGCTTGGACTGCGTCCCACAGCTGGTTTTCTGTGGCGGAATAAATAGGAGTCCGCACCATGGCCGCCTTCATACGGCCCCAGACGTTCTCAATGATGTTGAGGTCCGCGCCCTTCGGAACCCATGGCAACTCCTCTATGCCGCACTGCCGCAAGAGGTCCTTCACGGTGCGCGCAGTGTGGATGGGCGCGAGATCTTGATAAAAAAGGAAGTTCCCGTCGGGGAAGAGACCACTCCGAACGAAGGGTATAAGGACGGTGTCCACCACGCCGCAGTAACTGGTCGATGTCAGCCTCCCGACTATGCGGTGCAGAGGACCGAGGCCATGTTTTGTGATGGCACCCCAAACGTTCACGGACGTCCTGCCGCTGGAAGCAACGTGCTGCACGTAGGCAGGATCGTTCCTGCAGGAGCGTATCGACCCTAGTTGAGCGGTGTGATTTTTCAGGCAAGCTATCGAACTGTATACACAGAAATTACGCAGGTAAAGAGGAGAAAGGAACAAAGACTGTCACGACTACCCATATGAGCCAACGATAATAAAAAACAAATAAACAACGTAATTAGCTTTAACTAACAATAGATACATTTCGAATAACATAGCAGAAAATTCAACTGTTAAGGGACCCCAGCCTTTTATCAAACGGAATTGCAGTAAATCACGAGTGTGTAGCGAGAACGTAAACGAACGACGAAATATTTCCGCAACGAAAACAATTATCAAGACCTACGTAGAACAGCTAGCATACTTAGCAGGCCTTACCGTGCGCCGCGGGGTCGCCACACACGCACGCATTCGTCTTGCCTGGTGGAGAACGTCGATTCGTCTGAAAAGACGGCCCGGCCCCAGTCATCCGCCGTCCACGACGCATGTCCCATCGCAAAGCAGAGCCTCGCTTCCTTGTTTGAAGGAGATAGCAGGGGCTTCTGCGCTGCCATGGCGCTATGCAGACCGGCGCTTGCCAACCTCCGACGAATTGTCACGTCCGAAACGTCCAATTCCAGCTCCTCTCGGATTTCCCTGGCCGAAAGAAAGGGGCCCTCGACGACAGTGGCAATAATATAACGGTCCTCATCCTCGGTCGTCGCTCTTGGGGCAGTCCCTCGAGGTGCGTCGTGGATCCGGCCTACATAACGGAAAGCTTGAACGATCCTATTAACCGTCTTTAGAGGCCTTTTTACAAGGGCCCCGATGGCCCGCTGCGAGTGCCCTTTCTGGGAGAGCTCGATGATCAATCACCTGTCCGCCTCTGGAACTCTGGCCATGACGAGGTGCAGCAATCGTTCTGACAGTAATGCAAAGGCGCCTAAATTTATCAAGCACACCGCATGCGGGGGAGGGGGCCTCGAATATTTTTTTAATAAAATATAAGAAACAAAAAAGGTATGATACTGTATCATGCATCAAAATATTCGCATGCTTGTCGCATTCCCGTGGGCTGATAAGTTCATCTACACGCATTTTAACCCCTGCGCTTCCATGCGACATGCTTCGCGTAGAAGACGACGCCCGTAGCTGACGACGCGCGAGCGCTCCGATGACGCGATGCGCGCGATGAGAGCATATTCCCTCAGCAGACGCTCTGATAGTACCCGCTGCCACGCGCTCCGGCGTTCCCGCTAACTGTGATCAAGGTAGTACCTATGTAGGGACGTGTAGAACCGTGAAAGCCGTTTTCTTTTTTTTTTTTTTCTCTTTTTTTTGCACGAGCTTTTTTGCAAATATAAAAATAAATAAAGAAGACTGCCCGAGATTATGCGGTCGCGTCCATTTCTTCAGCGCCGAAAGAGAAGAGCATGGCTTATGGGGACTACCGTCGTAATCACTGTGGTGAGCAAAGCGAACAAAGCATTATTAAAACTGCACGAACAAACTTTCCTGCATCATCCACAGCATGTTCACAACCGGTGCACTCTGCGTCGATCTCATGACTAGTCATATATTAGCAGAGTCGTCGTCAGCTCTGTATCCATTTGGGGTCTGCCTCACAGGGGAACAGGAAATTTCATTTGCAGCTGAAGTTCACGGCGGCTTAACAAAGGATGGTCGGTGTTGCAGCGTACCTTCACATAATATTTTCTTCTCGTAATGCCGTCCGTATCGTGCAGAAACAGGGAAAGCAACCACGCAAGCGAGCCACAAACACCACAAGGTCGTTACCGCGGTTTTCGCCATGTTTGTTTTCAAAGACCGTAGCGAAAGACCTCGAGAAAAAAAGCTGAGATATCTTAGCTAAATTTACTTTACGTCATAATTATTGAAATAATCTTTTTGTATTTTATAAAAGGATAATATTATTTTTCTCTGTTTCCTTCCATTTTCCGGAAGGTAGCCTTTTCTCCGCTATTCGCTCGTTCTAGGTCCCGGAGGAAAGGAAGAAGATAACAAAAAGAACAGGGGGAAAGGCAGGGATTTCTTCGCCCCAACTGGGTGGACACGTCACCGCGACGTAGGGCATCGTCAGATTCTAGCTGACGGCGTGCGTGAACCCGAACGTTGGGGCGGAGCCTCAAACAAGAATCATTCTAGTTTGAGGCTCCGCCCCTTCTTTCTCGATACATCACAACTCGAAAGGTACCCGTTCGCGACCAGAATAGCACCCCATTTGGGACGGAGCGGAGAGGCATGGTTTCGGTTTCGATTAAACAGCCGTTTCGCTCGCGCGACAAAGCACGTGCACCTGCAAGCCTGCCGGAGTTGCCCTCACGTGCATGCGAACCAACGATGCGAACATAATTGCACAACAGAGGCACCAGCCGGGACGCTTGCAATTCATTGTTTTACATTTAATTAGTTTTGACGAAAATCTGGCACGTCGGCAACCAGTAAAACGGTGGCAAGCAGTTTTTCGGAATTGCTTGGCAATGCCTATAGCACTGTACACTTGTGGGATGTCGCAATATTTCTTTGGAGACATTGAAATTGGGCATTCATTACTACCCTAAGCTAAAGCAAAGCTTGCTCCAGCCTTGCAGAATGTTTCGAAAAGCAAAAAGAAATGTGTCATGTCATTGGCGTTTCAGTTACATCTTGAAAGACCCCAGGTGGCCGAACTTGACCATAATTGGTTTATTTCGGCGAAAATGATTCTCTTCGCGTGTCCAGCATTTAAAACATATATTTTTATTTTTATTAGAATATCTGCTTTAAAAGCTACTTTTGCTGCTCCAAAACACTCTTTTGGCTGCTCCAAAGGCCACTTTTTCTGCTCCAAAACGGCTTAGGCCAATCACATCACTGCTATATGAGTTTCAGCATTTGTCAAGGAGCACAAAATTAACAGCCCGGGGGTTGGCCATTGCAAAAATGTTGACTCGGAAGCGCATAGGGAGGAAGCTTTACAAAAGTATCCACCTGCCTCTACAAGTGAAACCGAAACTAAGAATCTGGGTTCCATTTGAAAACAAAATTGTCAGCCCGAATTAACTCAAGGCGGCACGGAGCAAACAAGCCATGGTACGAGTAGGCTTGGTTCAGGCTTTTGTAGGGGTGGTCGATGACTTGGTGTTTTCTAAAAAGTTATCTTTTTCTAAAAGTGTGGTGGTCGTATATTCGGGGATGGGCATTGAGTCAGGATCTTAAGGTAAAAATTTCATCCACATGCCGGGATTCATGTGCCTTGTCCCCCTAGCTAGGGGGACAAGGCCTTCAAAATTTTAGGTTCGCAAAAGGGGTGCGTCAGTATTGACGTCTCATTTTGCGTCGGGCCTTTCATTTTAAAACTCCCTATGAATGACATGGCTAAACTTCGTTTAGGTGTACTTCCTCCCAGCAAGTATATGGTTCTGTCTCAAAAGGTCTAATCTGATGTTGACTGCACCTCAGGTCTCCACCGACGATTCATCAGGACGAGACCCAACCGGGACACTAGGGAGGAGCCGCTTAAACAAGGGAGGCTACATATACGACAGCTTCTTGCGGACAAGAAACGAAAATAGATAGATGGTGAGTGTTTCAATTGCTAAGCCTTTTGGCATGCACATTCTGTTTGTTATGATTGGAGATTCCTGAAGAGTTCAATTTCAACTATTGTTAAATACCGAGCATGCGCTCAGATCGCAGAAGCGCCTACCCTCTGATTCGAAACGATCCGCAACTAATCAAAGGGCATACCAGACACCCATCCACCTGTTTTCAGCAATGCTCAAAATATTAAAAGAGCACATCAAGCGCCAGGTGCTTTGGCGTCTTTGCCAAAATGGCGCCAGTTGCAGAGCTGACAGACCTGTGACTGGCACAAGCCATGGCATGGCCTTTCGGAACCAGGGAATCGAGATTAAAGAAGTAGCGCAGAAATTGGAGGCGGGTGGTGAAGGTGAGCAGAGTTAATGGAAAACAAGGATGAAGGGGGTCCGTCGCATGAGGCATCTATGTCCCGTGCATGTAATTTGAATGTGCTGTAGGCAGCTACTCAAAAAAAATTGTTACTTGTACGTAACTAATCAAAACTCTCTCTTGCAGTTTCCACGGCCCGCAAGCCAGCAGGTGCCAGTTCGCTCTCGTTGAAAGGTGAGGATTCCAGATTTTCTAGTTTGCTCTGAAGCAGCAATACTGAAGCCAAACAAGCGGTACGGCATATTTAATTGACGAACTTAGAACGACTGGGGACGCTTTCACTGAAGCTTGTTTTGCTGCAATACACGCGTGTATTGTAGCAAAACAACCTTCGGCGAAAGCATCCCCAGTCGTTCTGAGTTCCGTCAATTAAATATGCCGTATCGCGTGTCTGTCTGGCTTCAGTGTTGCTGTAGGCGACAAAACATGTGCCCAGTTTTGTCACAAGAGGCGTATTATGTCCCGCACATGTAATTTTGATTTTATCTGGCTTAGTGAGCTGTAGGTGGCTGGTCAAAGAAATTGGTACTTGGACGCAGCTAATCGCAAATCTTTCTGACAGTTTCCAAGGCTTAAGAGCCGGTAGGTCTCAGTTTGCTTCTCCTCAGAGGTGAGAATTCCAGATTCCCGAAGCAGGAATACTGAAGCCAGACGACCGGTACAGCATTTTTAATTGACAGAGCTCGGAACGACTGGGGGCTCGTGCATTGAAGCTTATTTTTCTGTAATACACGCGAGCGACATTGACGTATGCCCAGTTACGTTGCAAGAGGTTATCTATGTCCTGCGCATGTAACTGTTTTAATCTTTTTGACTTAGTGTACTTTACGGGGCTACTCAATGTAATTGCTACTTGAACGCAACTAATCGCAAATCTCTCTTCCAGTTTCCATGGCCTACAAGCAAGCAAGCACCAGTTCGTTTTTCCTCAAAGTTGAGCATTCCAGATACTTTAGTTAGGTGCAAAGCAGGAACTGTGAAGCCAGACGAGCCGATATGTTTTTTTTAATTGACGGAGCTCAGAATGATCCATGGCAGTGGAATGGAAGCTTATTTTTCCACAATCAAACTCAGACATAATTTTTAATCTATCCGGCTTAGTGAAGGATTGCAACTTGTTGCGAACTAATCACAAATTTTTATTTTGCAGTTTCTATATGGCTACAGCTAGCAGGTGCTGCTTTCATTAAAAGGTGAGGATTTCACATTCTGTTTTCAAACAGAAAGTTTTTGAATGAGGGTCCTAAACAATTAACATTCTTTTGCAGTAAATGCCAGATCCTCCAGTTCAGGAATATGTTAAATATATTTGGTATGGATAAGCCCAGTGTTTTGCTTCTTTATTCATAATTTGACAACAACAACAACTTTTTATTTTATCACTCAGAAATACACACAAGAAGAGACTGCGTCGCAAAGAAATGTCGTGCTGAACGTGATATTCCAACTCGCATATAGTTTTATTGGTAGCCGATATAATATATTGGATTCCAATATCCATAATACGCTGAGTATATTGGAATCGTAAACCCTTATTGGATCCCCACACGACACATGGGGATCGAATAAGGGTTTATACGGTATTGGATTCCAATATTTTCAGCGTATTATGGATATTGGAATCCCATAACAAATCCTTATTGTAATACAATACAATAAATGTAATGTTTTCCAATACACTGTCTATATTGTATTGCAATACAATAAAAATATATTGTTTACCAATATCCATAATACGCTGTTTATATTGGGGTTTTCCAATAGGGCAAGCTTTGCTTTAGCTTAGGGAAGTAATGAATGTCCAATTTCAATGTCTCCAAAGAAATATTGCGACATCCCACAAGTGTACAGTGCTGTAGGCATTGCCAAGCAATTCCGAAAAACTGCTTGCCACCGTTTTACTGGTTGCCGACGTGCCAGATTTTCGTCAAAACTAATTAAATGTAAAATAATGAATTGCAAGCGTCCCGGCTGGTGCCTCTGTTGTGCAATTATGTTCGCATCGTTGGTTCACATGCACGTGAGGGCAACTCCTGCAGGCAGGCAGGTCACGTGCTTCGTCGCGCGAGCGAAACGGCTGTTCGATCGAAACCGAAACCATGCTTCTCCGCTCTGCCGCCAACTGGCTGCCAAAAGTCTATGCAAAATGTAACTGCACAGCATGCGACAAAAAAGAGTCCAGCGCCGCGTGCATGGCAAGGCCGGCAGGTGAGGAATGAGATAAACACAGAAAAAAAGAACCTGAGCGCATTGATGCAAGACATCGCGAGCCAGTGTCGCTTTGTGCAACGACTGAACTCGAGACAAACAAGCGCGCTCTGCGGGTTCAGCGTGCAGGCATTCCCTTGTTTGCTTCAGCTCACTTCAACCGGGGTCCCTCTCGAAAGAAAGCTCACCAAGAGAAACCTAGGTAATCAATACTTCGACACAGCATGAGCTAGAGAGGGATTTTGTAGCAGCGTATGTTTTAAACAAGAACATGAATGTTGATGAACATGCGGCGGTCCTTATGTTTCAGTTTAGGGAGCTCCATATCTCCAACGTCTTGAGGCCGTTGATTTCAGGAGCGAGAGTTTCAGCTCAAAAAGTAACCCCCGCCGCGCCGAAACATAGTTTCGTTTCACAGCGTCACGTCATAGCTGGTACCCAGCACGCTAGCGTCGCAGCACACACACACACGCCGGCAACTATCGTTAAAAAAAAAGCGAGGCGAGACTTACGCTTACGAGACGACGAGACATGAAAGGAGAGATGGCATGGCGGAAAAAACCATGCAAAAAACCATGGACTATTGATGCAGGGTATTTTGTGTCGGGCGGCCGTTTGCGCCGCCTAGCTCATGCATGCTTAGTTGCGGTACCTAGTTTAGTTTCAGCTTTGAAAGGCGACCAAAATTGGCCCTTTGGCGCAGATTACCCATATTTTGGCAAAATGTAGCAGGATTTAACAGGGTTAGCCAATTGGCGCAGTTTGGCGCAATTGGCGCAGCCATCACATCACTGATATAAGCGGGCAATAGCTCGCCTTGAAAATACTTGCTCTTGGTGGCCGAGAACAAACTCGTGTTCCTGATTGGCAGCCATTTGCTGCGAAGAATACCTACACATATCCTAAAGAACCCAGTCTTAGTCTAATATAGATGCTTTGGCCAGACAGAGACGCAAAAGCCTGACACAGGACCACTATAAAGACAGGAAATAGAGTGTCTGTGAGGAATAAAACACACAACTCAGATAGGCATCAATCACTCACCTTGAAAACATTTGCCACGAGCGGCAAAGAGCAAACTTCTGGCCGTGATTGGCTGGTGCTCGCCACCAAGACCTGCATGTATAAGAAAGACCCGGTCTTAGTCAAACTTGGGTGTTTTTGCAGAAGCGACACAACAAAATACCAATGCAAGACCAGAACTTAATTAAAGAATAGCGCAAGGACGGAGGGAAGAACAAGAGACAGGAAAGAGCGCTGACTGACAACTGGCGTTTTATTTACAAGAGAAAAGAAGACGAAAAGAAGTGAGGCAATTCCAAGACAAAAAGGGGATAGAAAAAGAAGGAAGATAAAAAAAAAAGATCGGATAGGGAACAGAAGGGTGCTTTTTGTAATTATATACTAATTTTTATAAAGCAAAAAAATAATAATTATAAACAAGAATTCAAAAAAGGAAAAGAAAAAGAAAAACAGTACAAGAAAAAAAAAAACAGTACAAGAAAGAAATAAGAAAAATAATTCAGTGTCAACATAATGTGTAGGAAGGATCTTCAGGGATGAAGGCTGAGGTAAAACTGTTCTTTTTCTGATAAGGCTACTCAAGGAGCACTGACGCAGGCGTCGCCCTTGGATATTATGACGTGTGCTTCGAAGAGTTCTCTACTTCTCTGACCCGAAAACCGTTTGAGGACTTTCGTGTGCTCGAAGAGTGGGGTACACAGACAGTCTCTTACATGCACCACAAGATGTCCCGCCGGAGATGTCCCGCGGGCGTTGTCTAAATGTCAGGCTAAGGGAACATGCCTTAGCGTTAGGGTCATCTCCCGCGGGACATCTTGCGGTGCATGTAAGAGACTTTCTGTGTACCCCACTCTTCGAGCACACCAAAGTCCTCAAACGGTTTTCTTTTCTCTTGTAATTAAAACTGGCGTTTTAATTACAAGAGAAAAGAATACGAAAATAATTTCGTATTCTTTTCTCTTGTATTTAAAACGTCAGTTGTGAGTTAGCGCTGTTTCCTGTCTCTTGTTCTTCCCTCCGTCGTCCTTGCACTATTTTCTAATTATGTTTGCCCAACTAGCCCATCAGATGATTTTATTGCAAGACCAGAACACATAGGAAATGGCATCCAAGAGGAATGAAACACAAAACTCATACAGGCGGGTAATAGCTCACCTTGAAAATACTTGCTCTTGGTGCACGAGAACAAACTTGTGTTTCTGATTGGCAGCCATTTGCTGCAAAGATTACCTGCACATATCCTAAAGAAACCAGTCTGAGTCTAACATAGATGCTTTGGCCGGACAGAGACACAAAAGTCTGATACAAACCACAAAAATCATGAAATAGTGTCTGCGAGAGATGAAAACAGACCGAGGTGGAGAGGCTCGTTCTGATTCACCTTAGTCAAAAAGTGTAGCTCATTTTGCTAAAACAATGCATATTTGCTAAAAAATGTAGAATATATATTTTGCCCCACTTAGCAGAGTTTACTTCCAAGGGTACCTGCAAACCAGAATAAGTCAGACTTAGTTTTTTTTTCTTTTGATGAGCGACAGCAGAATCCTAAACGGGTGATGAAACAAAATATAAGCCTACCAAGCCAGACTAGTTTGCCTTGATGCAAGTACAGTGCCTCGGCCGACAAATGAGTTTCTATTCTTGGTCACTTGGCATATTTGATGGGAATAGTAAAGTAAATGAAAATAAGGCTATCTCTCTTCCAGCCGACAGCTGCAAACGAAATTCTTATACCTCGATAAACGACCTAAAAATAAAATTGGGTGGTGGCCAAGTGGTTTATGGAGTCAAATTTCAAATTTACAGACTGTGTAGTTTTGGTTTAAGTCCTCCTGGTGTATATTTTTATCCTTGATAATTTTATTTAAATTTTTATATTTTTTTATTTTTGAGGCACTAGCACATAATTTATATGCTAATTCAACTTCCGAAACGTTTTAAGAATACTCCACGGCTTAATAATGCTCGTAATAATTTCTCATGAAGAGCGGCTTTCAATTTTTTTCTTGCTCTCGCTGCTGCTTGCTTCCTCACCCTTAAAATGCTGACAACTCGACACAAAAGTAATAAAAAAATGTGCTTCAAATGTGATGAAGATGAGCATTTCCAAGTTGTACCCCTGCTTCATTCCCTGACCAAGCTACCATACCATAGCTGAGCACGGCGACGAATGGTCCCAGGTGCTGTGACCCGACCGTATTTAGCCTTACGGTGTGGCGCAACTCATGCAGCCCCTATGCTTGATGATGGAGCCAGTGTGCGAGGTGCGACCTGCTTGAGCTGTGCAAGCCACAGCTTTACAGCCTGCAAAGTGTGGGAAGATGCCCCTCCCCTTGCAGAGCTTGCAATAGCTCAGCAAGAAGCTATTGCAAGCACTAGGGAGCCAGTGTGTGAATAAAAGCACTTCTGAATGTGAATTAGTGCGTAAATTATGCGTCAATACGTTAAAACTTAAAAAAAAAAGTATTATTTATAAATATAAATATTGCCACGCTCGTCAGCGAGCGACCGCGCGCGTGGCCGAGTGGTTACCGTGCTTGACTGTCGTGCAGAAAGTCTGGGTTCGATTCCAGTCAGTGGAATGCTCTTTTATTTGTTCTTTCATTGCGTTCTCGTGAGTTCGAGAACATTCTCGTCTGATCGAGTTCTGAATGTTCCAGTCGCCGAACAATCTAGGCCGATTGTTCCAGAACCCAAAGCGCGTACATAAGGGACTCCGCGTGCTGATCTGCAGTCAGTTTTCGCCCAGCGTTCGACTCTGCTGCTACGCCGACTTCGACGCCCGCGACGCTCCGTTATTATCTTTTGTACCCTTTAATTTTTGGCACAAGTTCGCCACATTAAACGTTTATTTCTTTCTGTTTATTTATTGTTTATTGGTCACCACCCGTGACATTTTGGTGGAGGTGCGGGGTACCGCATGCCCGTGCAGCGTTCCCCTCCCAGGACCCGCAGTACAAGCCCAACACCAAGCTCGCTGAGAAGACCACTCAGCGCGGAACCTGAAACTCGCACCAGCCGCCGCACCAAGGGAGAGGATCCGGAGTACGGTTTGTCTCTGGACAAACCCAAGCCGAAGAAGACCACGATGGACAACCAGTCGCAGGCCCCCGCCGCTCCTGCCGTCGTCTACCTACCCGTCGCTCCTCGGACACCGGCTCCCTTCCACGGCGAAAGCCACGAAGACATTGACGACTGGGTCCAACAGTACGAACGAGTGGCCCTTCATAACGGGTGGACACCGGAACAGTGTCTGCAAAACGCTTATTTCGCCTTGGAAGCCACCGCCCGGAACTGGTTCTCGAACCACGAAGCTTCGATCACTTCCTGGGAGCAACTCAAGGCTGAGTTGCGAAGAACGTTCACGAACCAACAACGAAGAGAACGCGCGGAAGAGCTTCTTCAAGCGAGGATTCAAAGCCCTAACGAGAGCGTCGTTAGCTTCGTGGAAGATGTCCTGCGACTGAGCAACCGCGCCGATCCCGAAGCATCCGAAGCAAAGAAGCTCGGAGTCTTGATGCGTGGCGTCAAGGAAAACATTTTTGGTGGTCTTGTGCGGAGCCCGCCTACCACCGTCGAAGGCTTCATGACGGAGGCCACCAACATCGAACGTGCCCTTCAAGCACGAGCCACCCACTATCACCGAGTTCCCGGCGTCGGTTCCTTTTCGCCTTCCGGCTCCAACACCACGGACATCCGCGAGATGATCCGAGACGTCGTCCGGGAAGAGATCAAGAAACTTCTACCTGCCGCCGCAAGCCCAGCTTCGCCCTCAATCGCCGAGATTGTCAGGGAAGAAGTCCAGCAAGCGCTGCAGCCCGAGGTTCTCGTCAGCACCGCTCCGGAACCACCGACGTTGAGTTACGCCGCAGTGGCCCAACGGCCGCCGCCTCCTCGTCGCACCTATCTCACGCCGCCCCGACGTCAGTCTCCTGCGCCGCGGCACGACCGACGCCACGACGACCAGGTCCAGTACGCCTGCCCGGAGCCTCGCGCACCCCGCAAGACCGACGTGTGGCGAACGCCCAACCGACGCCCTCTGTGCTTCCATTGCGGGGAAGCGGACCACACCTACCGCCGATGCCCATACCGACGACTCGGGCTACGCGGGTTCCACCCGAACGACCCGCGCCCCCGTCATGGCGAACGCCCTATCGAGATCGACGAGTACCTGCGACGACCTCAGTCCCCCGAGCCTGCGTCCCGCCGAGAGTTCCGGTCGCCGTCACCGCGACGTCCAGCTTCGCCGATGCACCGACCAAGACGTGAAAGCCTGTCCCCCCTAGCTCCTCGCCGGGGAAACTAGGCGTGGCAACCCCTGGAGGTGGAGTTGCCGAAGACGACCGACACCAAGATCCTCCACGAACGTCGGGGGGCCCCCACTCGGACGCTATCAGAGACCAAAACGACGCCGCTGCAGTGCTGTCCAATAACCTAAACGTCGTCATCGACGGCCACGACGCATCTGCACTCGTGGACACCGGAGCAGACTACTCAGTCTTGAGTGGGAGGCTCTCCCGCCGCCTTCGAAAAGTCACGACGCCGTGGGATGGACCTCAAATACGAACCGCCGGAGGGCACCTCGTCACACCCATCGGGAGATGCACTGCTCGCGTCGAGATCCGCGGTGAAACGTGCCCTGTGAAGTTCATCGTTCTACAAGACTGTTCCAGAGACGTTATTCTCGGCATGGACTTTCTGTGTGAATACGGCGCCGTCATCGACCTTGGTGAGAACAGATTGACGCTGCGCAAGCCCGTTCCGTCTTCAGAGAAACCTCAAACAGCGTCAGCCGCCATCCGAGTCGCTGCCGACCAGGTGAACCTGCCGCCGCGATCAAGTGTTGTCGTACCCGTAGTGGCCGATGTAGCTACCTGCCGCGAAATTGTTCTTGAAGGCAACCTTCAATTACTCCTAGAAAGAGGAATAGGCGTCGCAAAAGGAGTGTCTGAACTTCAAGATGGGCGCACCGTGGTCTTTGTGACAAACTTTCGACAAGAAGCGCAACACCTCACGAAAGGTGCCGCTGTAGGCCGCGTCGAGTAAATTCGAAACTCCACTGAAATCGCCGCGATTGCTGAAGAACCATTCCCACCTCAGCAACACATTACGGCGCCAGCGCAGCTCGACATTGACCGCAAGCTTCCAGGCCCGAAACGACGGCAGCTAAGTGACCTTCTCGCCGAATACAGTGACTGCTTCGCGACGTCGTCGAGGGTGCGCCAAACCACCATTGCGAAACACCGCAACCTTACCGAGGACGACGCGCGCCCTGTGCATCGATCGCCGTACAGAGTCTCCGTTGAAGAAAGGGAGGTGATCCAGGAGCAAGTGCAAGAGATGCTGAATGACGACATAATCCAACCCTCAAGCAGTCCGTGGGCCTCTCCAGTCGTATTGGTTAAGAAGAAGGACGGAAAGCTTAGGTTCAGCGTGGACTACCGGCAGCTGAACGGGGCGACGAAGAACGACAACTACTCACGCCCCCGCATCGACGACACGTTAGACCGGCTGCGCCACTCCCGATACTTTTCATCCATGGACCTGAAGAGCGGCTACTGGCAGATCGAAGTCGACGAACGGGACCGAGAGAAGACAGCTTTCGTCACGCCAGATGGGCTGTACGAGTTCAAGGTGATGCCCTTCGGACTGTGCACGGCTCCAGCAACTTTCCAGCGTGTCATGGACACCGTACTGGCAGGACTGAAGTGGCAGAGCTGTCTCGTCTACCTCGATGATGTCGTAGTGTTTTCCAGCGACTTCGACGAGCACTTACGACGACTCCGAGCAGTTCTCCAAGCCATACGGACCGCCGGACTCACCCTGAAGCCGTCAAAGTGTCGGTTCGCCTATGACGAACTGAAGTTTCTAGGTCACGTGGTTAGTAACGAAGGCGTTCGCCCCGACCCAGAGAAGACTCGCGCCGTCGCAGCATTTCCAGTACCGACAGACAAGAAGGCCGTGCGAAGGTTTCTTGGACTATGTGCCTACTATCGGCGCTTCATCCGGGATTTCGCAAGGATTTCCGCACCACTCACAAACCTCACAAAGGACGCCGAGAAGTTCGAATGGGCCGAGAAGCAGCAGCAGGCATTCGACGAGCTGAAGCGACGACTGCAGACTCCTCCTGTTTTATGACATTTCGATCAAGATGCGGAAACCAAAATTCACACGGACGCAAGTAACACTGGACTTGGCGCGGTACTGGTTCAAGTGCAAGACGGCACCGAGCGAGTTATCGCCTACGCAAGTCGGACACTGTCCAAGGCGGAGAAAAATTACTCCACGACTGAGAAAGAATGCCTTGCTGTCGTCTGGGCAATCACTAAGTTTTGTCCGTATTTGTACGGGAGCCCGTTCCGTGTAGTCACGGACCACCACTCGCTCTGCTGGCTTGCGAACCTCAAGGACCCGTCAGGACGCCTCGCTCGATGGAGTCTGCGACTACAAGAGGTCAACATGACTGTGGTCTACAAGTCAGGCCGCAAGCACAGCGACGCCGACTGCCTGTCCAGAGCCCCCATCGAAACACCTTCCGGCAGCAGCAACGACGAAGACGACAAATGCTTCCTGGGTGCAGTGAACACCGACGACATGTCACGACGTCAAAGAGACGATCCTTAGTTGCGCGCGCTAATCGTGCACCTCGAAGGACGAGGGGGTACTGTCCCCCGTGTCTTCTCGAGAGCCCTGCCCACTTTCGTCCTCCGACAAGGTGTACTTTACAAGGAGAACTTCGGAGGCAACAGCACACCATGGCTGCTGGTAATCCCCACCGACCTTAGAGCGGAGATCTTCCAAGCCTGTCACGACGACCCGACGTCCGGACACCTTGGTTACAGCCGTACGCTGGCCCGAATTCGTGAAAGGTATTACTGGCCCAAGCTGCCGAAGACCGTTCACTTCTACACACGGTCCTGCCACGAGTGCCAGCGACGCAAGAAACCGCCGACGAAGCCGGCAGGTCTCCTGCATCCGACCGCTCCCCCGACCGTACCGTTCCAGCAGATTGGAATGGATCTACTTGGTCCTTTCCCACCATCGACGCAAGGAAACAGATGGATTATTGTCGCCACAGATTATCTCACACGGTACGCCGAAACGAAAGCCCTTCCTGTAGGGACTGCTGTGGAAGTCGCCAAGTTCTTTATCGAATCTATTGTCCTCCGGCACGGCACTCCCGAAGTTTTGATTTCAGACCGTAGATCATCGTTCATGGCCCAGCTGACGCAAGAAATCCTTCGTCTCAGCCACACCAGCCATCGGCGCACAACGGCGTACCACCCCCAGACCAACGGGCTGACGGAGAGACTCAACAATATCATCGCCGACATGATCTCCATGTACGTCGACGTGGAGCACAATACATAGGACGAGGTGTTGCCATACGTCACATTTGCCTAACACGGCCGTGTAAGAGACCAGCGGGGTGACACCCTTCCAACTGGTTCATGGTCATAAAGTAACGACAATGCTGGACGCGATGTTACCCCACGAACCGGCTCTCGACGGAAGCGACGACGCCCAGGTGGTTGCCCAACGGGCAGAAGAAGTACGCCAGCTCGCCAGACATCGTATTCAAGCCCAACAACGTGTCGACACTGGCCGCTACAACCTTCGTCGTCGGGACGTCCACTTCCAGCCCGGAGACAGGGTGTGGGTGTGGACACCGATCCGCCGCCGTGGTCTCAGTGAGAAACTCCTAAAGCGCTACTTCCGACCCTAGAAAGTACTTCGTCGACTCGGGGATCTGAACTACGAGGTGATGCCCGACGGAACACGGACTTCATCACTCCGCGCTCCACGACCGGAAGTCGTCCACGTCGTGCGCCTCAAGCCGTACTACGCGCGATAAGACTGCGAACTGTGATCTTGTGCACCGCTTGATAGGCTTGTGTTTCGCGAGCCTCTGTATGTTCCCATTTTGTTTGTTTGTTTCGCTCCGTTTTGTTGCCTTTTACGTGGCATCGAGACGATGCCTTTTTAAAGGGGGGAGTAATGCCACGCTCGTCAGCGAGCGACCGCGCGCGTGGCCGAGTGGTTACCGTGCTTAACTGTCGTGCAGAAAGTCTGGGTTCAATTCCAGTCAGTGGAATGCTCTTTTATTTGTTCTTTCATTGCGTTCTCGTGAGTTCGAGAACATTCTCGTCTGATCGAGTTCTGAATGTTCCAGTCGCCGAACAATCTAGGCCGATTGTTCCAGAACCCAAAGCGCGTACATAAGGGACCCCGCGTGCTGATCTGCAGTCAGTTTTCGCCCAGCGTTCGACTCTGCTGCTACGCCGACTTCGACGCCCGCGACGCTCCGTTACTATCTTTTGTACCCTTTAATTTTTGGCACAAGTTCGCCACATTAAACGTTTATTTCTTTGTGTTTATTTATTGTTTATTATATATATATATATATATATATATATATATATATATATATATATATATACATATATATATATATATATATACTGTAAATGGCTAAATTTTCGCGAGGAACTAATTTTCCCGAATTTCGCGAATCGCCTACAAACGCGAAAAATACGTCCCGCGAGCAACTCGGGCAATATGTGAACACTACGGAAGCTAAGCTCGGTTCGCGAAAATTAGAACCCGCGAATAATTTCAAATTTTCAGCTTTGGTCCGATTCGCAAA
Source organism: Ixodes scapularis (assembly GCF_016920785.2). NCBI lineage: Eukaryota > Metazoa > Arthropoda > Arachnida > Ixodida > Ixodidae > Ixodes > Ixodes scapularis. The sequence goes on along the minus strand of NW_024609855.1, from coordinate 3,655,250 downwards.
AATTTGAGCCTGCGAAAATGAAGTCGTTAACAGTATACTAAAAAAAGGCAAAAAGAAAAGAAACGTCTCCAGGTGGGTTTGAACCCAGAGCTCCACTGCCCTTGATTTCAGTTCCCTGAGGACCACTTCAGAGGGGGCAACGTTTCTAGCAATTTCGAGGTTGCTGGCGGGTTGTTCCCTAGGTTTTCCCAGATCAGCACGAATTTCTGAGACCAGGTTCGCCTCAATACAGACAAGCAACTCTAACAAACTGGAGAAGTTTAAAGCGGCAGCAGTCAATCAGGGACGCCATATTTTCACGTGACACCCCTGTGGTGGTGAGGATGACAGCTGAAGACTTGGTGCTGGTTTGAAATGGATCATTTTGGAAATACACTTTTTCAGAAACACGAGTGTGTATTCTCAACGCCACTCAAAGATATAAAAACATGTTTTTGGCACGTAGTTGTGCGTCTATATAGTGCAAGAAAAATCCAAATTCATGATAATGGCAAGTCATAGCAATTCGGTTGCAGCGTGTGAACGCAGGCGGCCCGTGTTGCTGGTGTTGCGACGTTAAGTTGCTGGGGGAAATTGCCCCGTCTGAAGTGGGCCTTAGGCTCGCTTCCACCGTTCACGCTCAGCGAGCAAGCCTGCTTCAACCGTTCACACCTCAAGGCAAGCTGGACAGCTACAAGCCACCTAAATGTCTACCGCCGCATCCCCGGCCAGGTCGTGACGCGACATAACTTATTAAAAGTCTTGCTGTCAGTGCCACGACCGGCCAGAGTGAAGTCGAAGAAGAATCATATAAATCGTTTCGTAGCTTTCTTGGAACGACCCCCCTCAAGGGAGAGTCGTCCCTCCGCCCTTCGTCGATTGTTGGACTGACGCAAAGCAACTAGCCGTCCTGGCCCAGCAGTTACAAATAATAGTGCTCATTAACTCGCCTGCCAGCATTCCAGGTGCCAACCGCGATTTCCGCCAGTTTACCCGACACCCGCTGATATCTTGTCTGCCAGTGTTCCCGGTGTCAACTGCCATTTCTGCAATCTTTCCAACACCCACTGACAAAAACCCATCTGTACTCCAGGCCTGGCCAAGCGCTTACTTGCCTACCGCATCACCCCAAGCCTAAACCCTAAATCTGCAATGAGTCCTGGCTTTTTCCCCTCCTGCCACTCGTTATCCTGCCTTCCGGCGAACATGCCGTGACTCTCCTCTGCCTCTGAAGACAACTTTCTACATCTTAAACGCGCTACCCGTCTCTTGCCAACCACTAATCTGGGGTACCCGAGAAAGCGGGTCTGCAACCTCGTTCTTCAAGCCCTTTAGGTACTCGATTCGAGGAGACACCTGCTGAGCTCTGCCGTGAGACAAGTCGCCAAAATTCCAACATATTTGTCTCAACGGGCATCGTTAGCGTTAGTGAACAACCCGCTTAACGAATCCGTGAGACTCCCTGGGGACGACTAGAAGCAGAGGCATACCGAACGAGCCCCGCGTTGGATTTTCCATTTTAATGTTGTTTTCTTTATGGAGTTCGCTTAGCTACTAATAATCACCGCCCAATCGGTATGCGCTCCGCCTGTCACCCAGGGAGTGACATACAGCAACAAGAAGACAGCGAATAAGTTGACTGTACCTCACGGTTGCCCGTCGTTCGGAGCCGGCAGTCCAGGCACGCCGACCCTTGTTGTCGCTTGTCGATCAGAGCTCACAGTCGGAGTCAGTGTACAGGCCTGCGGATCGCCCTTGCCACGCCAGCGCTGCGTAGACTGGCTGTCCCGGGCTATCACTGCCCAAGTCTCGCTGTAGAATCACCCCGGGATCGTCATGGCCTAGGCTAGATGGCCAGGACTCGCCGTTTCTACCGGTCCGGACTTCGAACCTCGCTGGTGGACCGCTCCGGGGTTCGGCATGGGCCAGGCCAGGCAGCCCGGCTCCGATGTTCCTGCCCAGCTCCAGCCTCGCTCAGCACGCACTGTCTCGCGCCAGCTCGTGACTTCTTTGCCGACCGCCTGTCATGCCCTCTGCCTAGTCTTTCACCCTTGGCTCCCAGAAAGTTAAGGAAAGGAAATGTACCATTATGTTCAGTGAAGTTCGGTGAGAAGACCCAGGACTCGGACAAGAATGCCGTTATCCTTGGTGTGACCCTATGAGACTCTCTTGCTGCCTTTGCTGGGGTTTATCTAACTGATGTACCTGTCTGAAAAGTAGAAGAAACATAGGTGCATAACACTCATTATTCACAAGAAAATTTGTCAACATCCAAAATGACCCACGGAGAAAATTATGTGAGGAATTTGTCGGCCACGTTGGCCGAGTTACCCCTCGTGGCCAATGCTTCATTGCAACTTTAATTGTAGTAAACAGTCATAAGGTATATTACAAAGTGCAATTTGGTTTTGTACGAACCTACAACACACAAAACAGCACTCTAATACAGTATGTAGAGGTACCTCTAAACAAATTCCAGGGTTTCATGGAGCCTCCTTCAGATAACTGATGTTGAACATAAAATATGTGCACCAAGGAGTGAGCAAACAGTGACTTCCAATTAGTCTCAAGCACCAGCGACATGTCGACAAGGAGTGCAATGTGTAGAATGTCGTCTAGAAATGTGCAGCCAAGATGAAAAGGCGAGATACACACTAAAATTTTCAACACCCATGTTCGTGTTAAAAGGGTGTTTTTCCGAGCTCACACCCCTCCTACACCATTTTTACATGAATTTTGAATATTCAAGGGTGTACGGAAAGGCCTACACCCTTCGTACACCCTTTTTACACCCTACGGCTACCGAAATCGTGTTAAGAAGTTGTTGCGGTGGTACACCCATGATTTCCGAATCGTCGAACTCGGAAACCGCCTAATTGCAGACATACGCGCCGACAGCAGAAGTCAAGAAGCAGCCTGCTCAATTTAGAGGATTTCGTGAAATTCAAGTAAGCACAATGGGCAGCTGACATCCAAGCCAAGCCAACGCTCAAGTTGTTTTCAAGCCAGATGAATGCCGGCGTTGTGTACAAGCTCCTTGGTTGTTTACGTGCAAGCGACCACAAAAATAGCATCGGTTACTCACGCACTTCTGCTCAGAATGGTGAGACCACATCGGTTTGTTTATGATACATTCCGTCTCATCCTGAGATGTACTAAAGCGAAGGCTAGACGTGCGAGACGGTTCGGGCTCACAGCTTTACTGTGAGCCTGTACCGTAAAGGTCGGTTCCGACACTTGCGTTTGAGTGTGTTTGTCTGCGTTGCGTTTAGAACCGAAAACGAGTCACCGGAACATCTGTGCTTCGTATGAAGCGTGGATTCCAATTCAAAGAATCATCTTGGCTCGCGATATAAGCAGCAGGTATGTCCTGGTTTCTCGCAGCCGCAACGCGGTGAAACGCAACTGTTTTAACCAGGCTTTACGTGGTTGTCCTGGGCTTGTCCCTCGCGCTTTATTCTTTCGATTTTAAGTATTCATTTTCAACTCGCTCGCTTTTACCAGTACTAGTAGATACTCAGGCTGCACGAGGGTTCGTGCAGTGCGACCATCTAGCGATGCTATGAGCTTGTGCTCGAGCCTTGGCTTTAATGCATCTTAGTGGGGAAGGCAATCATCGGGGATATATGACACACGATGATGCCAAGTCTGTTCACGGCGGACTCTCGTGCTGCTCTGATTGGAGGAGAAGGGGCGTGTAAAAAATTGGCAAATGGAACATGGTTAGCGACAGCGCAAATATATGTTGGCAAAAGTTCAGAACGTTGAAGTGCAGCAGCCTGAAACTTTGGAGTTAAGCAATTAGAGAATCATTTGAAGACATCTTTAGAGGTTCAGCCTTCCCTCCCCCCACACCAATATCGAAGGCTGCTAGGATATTGGTTCAGGCTAAGCCCTCTGTCTTTCAGTCAGCGAACTCGAGCCGTTCCACCTGACCTTGTTGTTTCATAACAGATATGTTAGAAAATGGAATGCAGATTTTCTTTACACGGCCAAAACATAAAGTGTTATCAAATAATACCTGCCATATTCATATTCTACAATTACAGACCGGGGCTGCCCCGCCTGTGGAGGGTGAAGATGCGAGCAGCCTCGAAGCCCATCAACAGTGGCTGTGTGCTGAGAGCGAAAGCTGGTGCCTGACGAAGGCCAGATTGATCTTCGAAAGGATGCGACTGCCTGCAAATGGCTACATGCGTTGATATTGATGGGCATATAGACTGCACAGAATGCTTATCCCTACCTGATGGATGCTAGGAGGGTATGCATTCCATATTTTTTTTACTGATCTCTAGAACAATTGCTAAATTGCGCTTCCCCGCTCCGTGATTGTGGCTGCCGGACGACTATCTTGGGACACAAAAAATTAACCTTTTGGAGCGTTGCAGAGGCTGGCCGGCAGCGTGCTGCAGACATGTTTTTTGCTGGTTTGTCGTCATTGGGAGCGTTAAAGTGGCCCTGCAATAACTTTTTGACTGGTTTTTAATTTGGACCGAACCTGAGCGCACTGAACGTAGTAAATTAAAGAAACTTTTCTCAAATTTCGCTTTATTTTAAAAGTTATAGGCAAATTAGACTTACAAAAACAAGCAAAAAATAAAATACTTCATGACGTCGTAGGTCCTGGTTTGAGTGGCCGTGAAGTAGTGAGCTCATCGAGCGCTCACGGCTGCCGCACTCAGTGTCGACGGCTCGAGAGGGTGCCACTAAAGCACGTGTTGACTAGGCTGTATGAAGTGGGCGGCCAGAACAGCTCGCATTGCATTTGCCGCGCGATTAAAGACTAATTCGGCATAACACTTCATTGGCCACAAACGACGGTAAACACGAGGTAAAGATCAGTTCAGAACGGGAGCCACTTCGCGCTGCCATACCGCCAAAGGGTCAAATCGCCAGCCAAGCCCGCGCCGAAAGCCTTGGGAACGCTCAAAACCGGTCGGATCCTCGAGCCGGTATACGACCGCAGCGCCACCGCGTACATCCAGGACCTTTCTAAGCACATTGTTCGTCGGAGCCTCATCCCACTACGCCTTTCTAGTACAGTAAGGCCTCGTTATAACAAAACGGGATACAACAAACTAATGGATATAACAAAGCAATCAAAATTCCCCTTGCTTCCTAATAGTGGGAAGAAATGGACATTGGCTATAACAAACTAATGGTTATAACGAAATAATTACGACCGCTCCTTCAACTTTGTTATAACGAGGTTTTACTGTATGCGCCGTTTTTTTCACCGCTTGGTGGCGGGTTTGTCGACGGGTCTTTTCTTGTTTCCGTACTTTATAAACTGCATTTGTTTCTTTTCTGATCTAAAATACTGAACAAAAACTACTTTCATACATAATTAAAACGGTTCGCGACACTTATATTTTGTATCGACTAAAAAAAAAAGCTTTTAGCGGCTCTGACCAGTAGTAAGCCCAGGACCAAAGACGTCACATATTCCGCGCTTTCGGCAACGCGGGTCGCCCTCGTAGGTGGAGGAGGTTTCCGCGTCGTCCGGTTAAAATATGGCTCACTGATATTTAGTTATTCTCTCCGTGCCCGCTGGCTTACCCGAACCCAAAGAGACGTGGAAACCGCAAAAGAGGTAGACGCTTAAGTATGATTGCAGCTCCCCTTTAAGTCCACACTCCTTTACACCTACTCTGACGCTCCGAGTTTCATACTCCAGGCACAGCAACTAAACGGCGCATGGTGTACAGGAGCGCGACACACCGAATCTATTGACAAGCCGCACAAGCTCCTTCCCACCGCATGGTTATGACGAACCTGGCATCCCGTGGATACGGGTGGGAGAAGCCAAAATTATTTCGGTGGTAAATTAAGTAAAGCCAGTGTAGAGCGGCAGAATACAAAGTAAAAGAGACGGCGACGTTATGAAGTTTCTACGAACGTTTAAGTATTTCTGAGAGGTTTAGAGACTCGCTTCGAGCACGTGCGGGGAAAGGCACCTTGGCTGATCTATTTATTGACCGTGCAAGCTGTTTATATTTGAATTAAAGACAACATTCTTGAACCCGTTTGTCGACGCACGAAACCCTCACACTTGCCAGATATTTCGTGGTTCCGTATTGCAGCGAGGCGGAATGCGATGGAAGCTGTTGATGTGCTATGCCGATACCGGAACACTGTCGTTCAATAGATAGCACGTCAATTCGTTTCAGGCGAGACATGAACATGATGTTTCGGCTTTCCATTCGAAGTATCTTGATTCTCTGGGCAAAGCATCCTAGAAAGGGCAGCGCTCCGACTCTCTTCTCATCTCAACAACTTTTCTGTCGCTGTGCTGTCGGTAACCTTCCGTTCAATAGATGAATTCGTTTTCAGGCGAGATGCACGAACAAACCTTTCCCGCAATGCTAACTGATGCTTCGGCTTTCCAATCTAAGTATCTTTATTCGCTGCAGCTGGACTAAGCAGTTTAAAAAGGGCAGCCGTCCCACTGTCTTCTCGGCAACTTTTCTGTCGCCGAGCTATCAGCAGGCTCAATCGATAGATCACTTTGTTCTCAGGCAAGGCACATGAACAAACCTTTTCCGAAATGCTAATTGCTGTCTTGGCTTTCAAATCAAATTGTTTTTACCTGCTGGATTAACCACTAATGGACTGAAAAGGAGCAGCTGTCCGGCTACGCCTTTTGTTTCAACAATCTCAACAATGGCACAGCCATCTTGTTTGTGGACGTGACATCACGGAGCGCAAAGAAGTCACCTGTGCTCCAAGAAATGCTCGGAGCACGAAGAGCACGCTCGAGTGTCGGTCTCCGGCGGCGCTCCCCTCTGTTTAGTGAAAGGAGCGCCAAACGCTCGCAATGTGTAAACAATAAGAATTTCCTTTGAAATCGCAAAAAAATTTTTTGCAACAGCGCGGCACCGCAAGAAAAAGGCCCAACTTGTCGAACGTCGAGTCTCGCCGGTCTTGCGGCATGATCAAAGCTTCCTTGGCCTGCCAAACTGCTGCGTCTCTGTGCCTTTTCACGCTTGGATACTTATCAAGAATCGATGCCATGGCAGAGCTTTGAAGGTATGTCGCACATAGGCGTGTTCTCTATCACCCAGCTGTTCCAGCGAGTTGCTATCAATAGGAAACGAAATCGGTGGTTGCTCTTATGGATTAACCATGGCTATGTTCCAAATCTACTCAAATGGATCACATGACAGCACAAATAGAGCAATGCTGTGGAAGAAGGTAGGTTTTCGAAGGCAAAAGTATGAAGCGGCGATATCTGAAGTTTTTCAAACGTGGCCCGTCCATATGGTTGTGTGCAATCTGTCGTCGTCGCCATAGCCTCCTACCCCTCCTTTGTCGCCACTGGATCATGCCCGCTTCTGGAATGCAAGTGCCGCAAATTACAAATACAGTCGTAAGAGTAAAGTAAAATGCTGCTCCAGAGGTACATGCATCTTCATGCTCTTTGCACTCACGAAACAAATCCACACGGCGTTAATTCTTGATCGGTATTCAAGCGTGCGAAGACAAAGATGCAGCACTTTGGCATGCCAAGGAAGCTTTTTCATGCCGCCAGAACGGTAAGACTTGCGCTAGACGAGTTGCCCCTTTTTCTTGCGGTGCTGAGCTTTCGTAAACATTTCCACGTGTTCTCAAACGCAATTCTCACCATTCGGTTTTTTTTTATCAAACTTCTTCGGTAAATGACAACGAACGAGCAGAAAACATGTCTTCAGCTTACTGCCGCCCAGCCTCCGCAACGCTCCAAAAGGTTGACTGATAATCTTTGTCCCAAGGTGGCCATCCGGTGGCCGCACCTGAGCTGCAACGACCAAGCGGAGACACGCGATCCAGCAAATTGTCGTGGAGATCAATGGTATTGCTTGCACGGCGTACTATTAGTCTTCAGAGCAAACACAAGTGTCGCTGCGGTCGCCACGTCTTGATTGGGTCAGGTGTACCGTGACGTCTGGTGACGGACTCCGCTTCGCGTTCTGGCATCTGGCTGGCTTCCCTGCGCCCGTTTCCTCATGATCGGAGGTTTGTGATCATGCTGACCTACTGTTCAGCGCTGCAATGCAATTTTCAAAAAGAAGCTGGTATCATATTCTACCACCGGAAAAACTTCGAGATTAAAAAGAGCATGGACAGTCAGACTAAGGATGGGAAAGGCACCGTCAACAACGGCCGTTGTGAGCTGTAAGCACGTTGAGAAGCGGGGCTTCGTTTACCCAGTGTAAAAGGCGCTGGGTGAGATTTATGCCGACAGAATTTTCATAGCTTTTCCAACCGTATTTGTCACGTTTACCCTTATAATTGGGTTATAAATATGGAAAGCTATCGGTGGAGGCAACTCCGTCGATGAACCCCCCCCCCCCCCCCCCCCCCCCGCCCCCTCCACACGATATAAGGCAGTTGTGCAAGGGGTTGTGGAAGCAGCGGTGTAAGTGTTTCAGACACTAAAATTCTGTTCTTTGCAGGTTCATGAGTTAAGCATGAGACACATGCGCGAAAAATCCATCCGATCCGACGTCCGATCCGACAGTACGACTGCCTGATCCGAAAAATTTGGTCGCTTCAGGCGTCGGATTGGCGATCCGACATGCGTCAAACGCGCCTGATAGTTTTGCACGGCGGCCGGATTGTCGGATGCGTCCAGCCGATGACAGCACAGCTAGCGCGAACGTCATGATGTCTGTCGGGACGAATAAGAAAACGGGACGGGCGACGGGAAGCCGGACGCGTGGATCCCGCTGATCCATTCGAGAAAGATGGCCCCGGCAAAGAATGCACGCGCTAACAAGAACGAGCTCCTAGCTTCGCTCGTGCGAGCTAAACCATCAATCTGGGACCAGAGATCTATGAACGCGGACCTCCGCTGGAGTGCTTTAAAGTAGGATCTCCTGGGCGGAGCCGAACGGATCGTTGTGTCGCTTGCAAGATCGGAAGTGTGTGCGTGTGTCTCAATTCGGAGCGGCGTTCGGACTGTCGGATCGGACGATTCTGCCGTCCATTTGTCTCGAGCTTTAGGAGAACACCAGACCCCGCTTTGCGGGCATACAAATGGCATTTAAGCCTTTGGGTGGTCTCACTTGTAATTTTCTCCCCATGGCCCAGAATATATTTAACATGTTGCTCGAGCAGAGTGCAGCTTTTTCGCTGAAACGTTTTTGTTTAGAAACAAAGTTGAAAAAAACCTCTTAATTTATTCAAATCATCAGCAGCGTTGATTTTGCGGGATGTAAATATATTGCAATGCTCCTGCAAGTCTGGTGGCATTTCTTCCTTTTCATATACCATCTGTGATTCATGCACTGTCTGCCCTGGAAACCATGCTCGGAATGTTGGTTGAAGTTTCGCCTGCAGCTACAGACCATACCTCAATAAGGCCGCATATAATAATTCACAATTCCTACGTAAAATGCGCACAAGAAAAAAAAACAAACGAAAGTAATATGCCGACAGCTAACGCCGTCTCGGCCTTTGTAGGGCGAGTGAGGGGGTAAATTTTGTCCTCAGCAGGACGTCACCCCGGCTCGCTGTAAAAGGTCGCCACCCAAACTTCTCGGTGCTAATACTCTCACCATACAATGCACCTGTTATTTGTTTGGCCCCTGGTCATGAAATCATTCTCAGTTTGCCATTCCAACTCACCGAGAGCCCGATTTTGGTCATTGATGTCTCAACCGGCTTGCACTGAAGAAGTATTAGCGAGTTAGTTTCACGGCACTCGTTTCCACGCGTGTCCACTCGCAGCGTGGAGCGGGTTCGTTTCAGCCGGCACTCCACAAGTGGTTGCACTCTCAGAGTTCGTTTCATTGCTGACACCCCACGCGTGCATGCACTCGCTGCACTGAGAAAATCGAGATTGCGCCGAAATGCAATCTCGTCGTGCCTCGCTCCAGCTAGGCCGGCAAGGTGCTGGAGCAGATGACGAAAGTTTGTCTGCTACGATGTGTCGCAGAACTGAAAGGAAAAAAAGTAGATTTTCTGATAGAAATTGCGTCCCGCGGGCAACGGAATCAAACGCGAGCTTGAACTGTGGGCGTCTCATATTTCATGAATGAAGCAGTTGACAAACTGTGCTTTATTTGGAGGTTTTAAGTCGCTCTGTTGCCATAAAAACGCTGAAATATACCAGTGTGTAAAGAAATGCTCAGAACAAATGCATCAGCGGCCCCCGAGATGTTTATCACCAACGTGTGCGGGTGAAAAATTGTACATTTGTCGACAAAACTGCCCCAGCAGAAACTTTGACTGCCCAATAAGCATCAGAGAAAGCTAAATTTAGTGATTTTACCCGAGGCTTGGGCAACAGCATCATGTTTAACATTTACCTACTTCAGCTAACTTGCCCCGTCATATTTTGTTTGAGAAAGCTCTCGTTCTCGACGCCCTCACCAAAGCTAATATCTGATCCACCTGTAATGACGATCAAAATCGAAAAGTTTTGCTGGGTATTCCAGCAGACTAGTTTTAAGGCGTACCCTTTCAGTTGTCCACGCATAATGCCATGCTGAAATGAATCAAGCTTCTGCTCGGACAGCATCATCCATTTTCTTCAGTGTAAACGGTTATGAGAATTGAAAGATGCAACCAGCAGCTTTGTAGACAGCTGGTTGCGGAAATTTACGCCGTCTGTAACTATCCCTATGACAGCCGTGTTGCTTGAAGTCATCGCAACTATAAACTAAAGGCTGCAGCGACCAACGTTTGTAGATAAACGCTGGTAGCGACTGTACTCTCGCATTCCCACCCATCACTCCGAACAGCAAGGCGCCAGTTTCGGTTTGAGGTCGCTATTCTTTCTACAACATAGATGGCGGCAGCATCAGTCTTCCGCACTTGGTGCATTTGGCGAATTCGTTTGAGTCCAGTTCTCAGTGCAACACTCTGCGAGTGCGATGCATTCTGGGAGAGAACTCGAACGGTGCCAGTGCGTGTGAAACGAACTCGCTATAAAATACCGCTACCAGACGCATCGTCTGCTAACATGAGGGAATAATAATGAGTTTGTTTGCTACTAGGTAGGTATCATTCTCTGACAGAAACAAAACGACGAACAGACCGGCAAGTCATCTGCGAACAGAGCCAAAAAGGGACAATCGTCTGCTATGAATTGTGTGCTGCGCAGAGCGAGATCAAAAACTAATTGAAATATGGAACATCGGCTATTTTTAGGATGCGATTGTCCTGTGCTTCGTTTGGCTATGCTGATTTGTTTTCTGGCTGTGTGTAACTTGACACCCACTGGTGCTAAAACAAGAGCTTGGGACAAGCACCCACCTTACCTCGATATCAATCTCACTATCCGAAAGAGTATTGGATTTTAATTACTGAGTGCCTTTTCCATTGACAAGAAGGCCCCAACATTTTTTAAGAATGCCAGTAGGATTTTGTTGTTGCATCTTTATACTCGCAACTCGTTCACTTTGCCAATTTCGTTTTTCTAGCCTGGCTCAGCTGGCAAGCTGAGCAGCGAGTCTGAAACTGTACCAATATTGTTTCCGGTCAGACTGTCCATTATTATTTATTGTTCTTCCCTGCTATTGTGATATGTCCGCACTGTAGTCATGACAGGGGCTTGAATGGTGGCTCCTACTTTCTACACATGGGTCCTAGGAAACATTTTGTAAGTGATGAGGTGCCCACAATCATGGGCGTCAGCAAAGTGGCGGAAAAGGGGGGGGGGGGGATTATTCTGAAAAGGTGTAGCTTTCAAACCTATAACTTTGAAAGAAAACAAGGTTTGCCCCCCTCCCCCTCCTTTTCCTGCAAAACGTACTGCAGATGCCCATGCCCGCAATCTAGGCCAACGGTTCTGGAAAGAGGGTTTGTGGAACCTCTCCGTAAAGGCATTTTAGGAGTCCGCAAAACTCTGCCGGCAATAATTTCTTTTTTAAATATGATTTGGGGCATTGAGTTGAGCCCAGTCCGGCCATGGCACATTCACAGCTCCGGGAGAAAAAGGAATCTACAGAAGAATACCTCTTTTCACTGTTCCCCCTTTTTATTCTTGGTAAACACGTTTGCAGTCCCCTTTTTTTACACTGCCTGGCGTCTCCCATCACTTTTGCCAGTCCAAAAAGGGTTTGCTTGCCACGATTGGCGGTTTCCTTCTTTTCTCTATAGCATCCTTTCTGCTAAAGTGGAAAGAGTGTAGACGGAGCTTCTTCCCCTCACCGTACCGTCTTAACCTGCAACATATTATACTCTCGGGAACAAGATAATAGCCTTGTATCTTTTCTGCCGCCACAAATGCTGTGCTTAGCATGTTTTTGGCAGAGGCTTTTGCTGCCACCACATGCCACGCTATGAAGTGGACTGCCACGGTGTGTGCGTGCCACCAATCGCATAAATCAGTGCACTTTCAAGCTGCGTGGATGCAATGACGGCAGAAAAAACACCAGCAGAGCGGACAATACAGAGCATGTTATTAACACAACTGGTTAATTCCCAATAAATCACAGTCTGAACCATTACTGTAAAACCATTTATTTTTGCAAATCGGTGACAGAGGACATAATCGCGGCCACTAAATTTTGCGAATTATAGACGCCTGCATTCAAACTCTTAAAGAGATTATAAAAGCAATTTCGAAAGTTTATTTGACATCTGAAATGGGCGTCGGGCTCATCTCAGACACTGTTGACCAAGTTCCAGCCCGAACAGAAGTTTGTGTGCCGCACCAATCAATTAAACAGTTGTGGTAATATTCGCGCGGGGACGATGCCTGAGACCCCCCCCCCCCCAAGACGGCGGCAGAAAGGTGAACTAAAGTGCGCCGTCAAAGCGTGACGACAACGGGCTCCTCGTCAGACGATTGCTTCAAACGGTTTAAACGAATGATGCGCTCTTGGTTTAGAATTCGGTAGTGAGATGGCATACAAAAAAGTGATTTGAATGTTGGATAATTTTTTTAAAGCTGTAGTTCGGAATTAATAGGTTTCATAGTGTGTATAGGAATAGGTTCCATAGCATGTGTAGCGTGTGGGATGACAAGGAAGAAGACTTGTGGAAATAAATGACAGCTGTAGGCTGTGCTGGTTTTGAGACGGTGGTGTGTATGTTCCTTTTTGTTTCCTTGTCTCAAGGAAACAAAATTTTGACAGCAAATTTTGAACCCAGCTAGTGCACACCTTTTTGATCCAAAACTGACTTCAAGACCCAGTAGGTTTCAAAGCCGGTTTCAAATAAGAAAACCAACGCAAATGTCAACTTCGAAACCTGGGATGTTTTGAAGTGATTTTTGGCATTAGTTCCCAAAAAGATATGTCATCAGTTTGGTGGCCGGGAGCTTTAAGCAATTCATGCTTAAAATCATACTCATCAGTGCGGCCTTTATTATTCTCTGAGTGAATCAATTCTGCTTTTATATGCAGGAGGGACTCATTTGGCTTTTCGAAGGCTTTACTGCGGTCATGGCGGCCTACTGGCTTTTCGGCTTCGCCCGTGGCCAGAAGACGTACAATACGAGCTGCCTTCTTTAGAGGCTTTGTCTTATTCGAATCTACTCACAGCTACGGCCAGTTGCAATCAAGGTGATTAATACAATAAAAAAAAAACACCTGTAGCCTGATTGCTGATCACATAGTGCAATCGCCAAAGTCTGTAAAACTCCTGCCAGGATTGTTCCGATTTTCGAAATCATTAAAGGCTTTGTTTGTTTTTCTTGAGATTGCAGCTGGAAGTTGTGTGGCTCACATACCTAAGTATGCTTCAATTCATGACCAGCTTTATTTGTTTATATTCATCACATTTCTCTAGTCCTCCGTGTTGTTTCCTAGTCATCAAACTAGGTATTAGGCACCTGTATGGAGTAGTTACATTTTGTTTTTACGTTTTTATCAAAATGGTTTGTCACCCTGTCTGGAATTCATCACCCTTACTACGAAATGTCAAATTAATCTCACGTTGAGATACTTTTTAAAAGTGGAGATGACCGGCATTAAATGTTGTGTTTCGTTATCACTCCTGTTCATACTTTGTATATTACTTCAGTCAATAGACACCACCAGTGTTCAATATGCCCCGTCCGAGCACAAGCTTTTCAGCCTGGATAAGGTGAGCGTGAGTGAGCACGTACTAAGCAGTACCGAAGGTAATGAGCGTGCACTGTTGCATTTTCAAAGTTTCATAAATGCTCTTTTTTAGAAAAAAAATAAAAGCGAGGCATTGTTGTGGTATATTCATAACATTGTGGCTTTCTTGAAGAATGCGGGCATTCTGAAGGTGTTGCCGAAGGCTTGCCAGGGTGACAGCGCGGTCGAAGGCGACAAGTGCGAGCTAGTACACGCTCTATCGCAAGCTCTTGTTCTGCAAAAGCGCTTCTCAAAGTCGCTCTTGCATGCCTGTAGCCTTTGCTGCCCTACAGTGGTAATGGTAGGCAACTCCGGCTGACACAAGAAATCATCCCATCGCTGCCACACTCCGTTTCCCTTTAAAGGGCTGGTAAACCGAAATTTGGATTTCAGAAAACGATGCAGAAGCCGTAGGCGGGACGCTACAATCCCTAAAACACTACTCGTAGTCGCAAGGCGATATCTCGAATGGACGGCCGTATTTTTGGAGAAAGAGGTTGAGATTGAACGAGGCCGATGAGGCGCGTGACGTCGAGATATCTCGTTTTCTCCTCTCTCTGCTTCGCCCCCTCAAGACGGCGAGGTGGAGAAGACGCGAGGTCGTTCCCTTTCCTTCTCGGAGAAACAAGACAAACAAATCTGTCAAATGCGCCTCCTATTTTTAGAAATAAGGTCATCCATTCGAAATATCGCTGTATGAGTGATGTTTTGGTGTTTGTAGCATCTTGTTACACGCTTTTGCCGCCGTGTTTTATGGAATCCAGATTTCGGTTCAACATCCCTTTAAGTGCAAGTGAAACTGAAATGCCAAGAATGAGCACGTTATCCTGAACGACAGTTGCACTCCACAAGCGCGCATGCTTAGCAACATTCAAAGCATGGAGCTTGCTCTTAAAGCCTCTGCATCAGGCTTCCTGTTGCAGCTCGTGGTACCGAAGCAAGCTTTTGGGCAGACACTTTTTTATAAGCAGAAACTTCACCTGGCACCGCAGAGCTCCGACCGGTACTCGGAGTACTTAGTTGCGGTACTTTAGATAAAACAGAAGGGCAACCGGTGAAGTAGAAACTTCACCTGCACCGCAGTGCTCCGACCAGTACTCGGAGTATTTAGTTGCGGTATTTTAGATAAAACAGAAGGGCATTGAGCAGTGCAAACTACGATTATTGTCAGGTAAGAAGTATTCAGTTGCAGTAATTGTTTTGCTTTACATACAAAAAGGCTGGAGTATGCTTAAATGCTGGGCTAGCAACCAATTGCTACCAGGGGCCCTATGCTACACGACGGGACCAAGGGGAATCAAGGGACCGGGAGCCATCCAGCGACCTGGATGCAAAAATGGGTTCAGCTTCCACGGGATTGGTGCCACCTGGATCTTGTCCCAAAGGGCCAGCAGCAGCTGGATAGCCTCGCATTGCGATGCGGGGATGGGGATGCCGAGCGAGCTCGGGGCATGCCGCCCACTCAGTGTGAGGGCCAGGTGCTCCCACTGACTGGCTAGGTGCATGTCGATGAGTTCCTGGAAGGTGTTGTTTACACTTAGCCGCCGGAGCTTGGCGTTCGACGCGTACGGCAGCACCCCCTGTGCCAGCTAGTACCCCTTGCGAATAATCATGTCCATCTTGCCCTTACCTCTCGACAGCAGGTTGAGATACGGATTTGCGCAGGCGATGTGGCTCACGACGAGTGGTTGGGTCAGCCGGATCAGGTCCGACTCCTCGAGCCCGTGTCTGTGACTCGTTATCCTTCTCACCATGCGCATGACTTGCGTGGTTGCCTTAACGAGTCGGTCGACCGTGTACTTGGCTCCGCCGTCCCGCTGGAGGTGAAGGCCCCAGGATCCGAACCCGCTTCACCACCGGCACGGGGGTACCATCCTTTAACGTGAGGCGGATATCCGCCTTCTTCTTCTTCGGGAATTGGCTTGCCCGCGCGGAGGAGCAACAGCTGAGACTTATCGGGGGCGCGCTGGAGGTTGCCGGCCTCGAGGTAGTTCTGCACCGTCTCAATGACTTCTTCGAGGAAGTCTTGCCTCCCGCTGTCCGATCCCGACGTAGCCCAAATCGTCAGGTCGTCCACATAGAGTGGCATAGAGTGTATGCTTCATCCGGGGAATCCGTTCCAGTAGAGGAGGCGGCTTGCACATCGCCAGGTAACAAGGTAAGTGACAGGACCGAGCCTTGCCGATTACCCTTGCTCGGTATCGGGATGGTGCTTGTGCGGATGGACTCGATTCCGACGGTGGGCATCCAGTTGCTCAGATAGTCCAGCACATAATCATACATCCGGGGCCGCACCCAGTTGAGGCCAAGTTCTCGAACGCCAGCGTGTGACTTACGTTGTCAAAGGCGCCCTTTATATCCAGGGCCAGGACCGCCCGCGTTGTCGTACAGGAGATTCTGTCAAGGATATCCTCCTTGATCTGAAGCAGGACATCCTGCCTGGAGGTGTGACCAGAACCCGAAAATGGTGTTCATGGTAGGCTGCTCTTTTCCGAGCGGGCGGAAGAAGACTACGAAGAATTCGGCAGCGAACGGGCGGAAACTCGATTACGTACAGCTTCAGTAGTCGACGCTTTGTTTTCTCGATTGCGTTCGCGGCGTTCACCGTGGACTCGCGCACTCGGCCGCAGCCGAACGGCCGAACCAGCTGGACGGCTGTTGGCGCGCGTACCGACAGCGTCGCCATAGCAACCACACCGCGAGTGTGGTTGCCAGACAGAATTCACACGATTTTTTTTTCTCGTCACTCACGTTGAGTTACTAGAAGTTAGGCGCGTATCATTATAATACATTATGCTGTAAGAAGTTATTAAGGGATATGTGTACCTACCTAAGACAAATGCAGAAAAATTATTATTGAAAAATAAAATTGGCGTAATCTTTTCATATCTTGATTAAGACTAGCGTGGTCACTGGGCTAACCGATGCGCGAAATAGGAGGGCATATATACCGCTCGGGGCACTTGTTGGTTTGTATAAGTAGGATGTATGTACTATTTGATGTGTGTTGCGCCATTGATCAGTGCTTGTATGCCCGTGTGCATGTACAGTGTTGTGTGTATGTCCATATCGTAAGTGAATGTAACCGCGCGGTGGGCACCAAAAAAAGTGCTGTTTTTTTTCTTCAAATGTTGATCACTTTTTTTTTTGTCGCTAGATAGGGGTTGTCGCCGCCCAATTTGAAAAGTGTGGCGTTTGGTGATCTATAACTATTAGAGGGCTGGATGCCATTAGTCCATCCGTCGTGTTGATCGCTCCGAGTTGTTCGGTTCCGTTGGTAGCTGTGTCGTCGTGTTATGCTGCCTGATTGCAAGAAAAGGAGGTTAGGCGGCTTCCCCAGCGCGTGTTCTAGGTGCTGAATGCCGCTGTTCACGCACAAACGTTCATGAGTGAATAACGCACGTAACAGAGGTGAGCACAGGCAATAGTTAATCGAGAGCCACACGGAGCGCGAGTGCGATACCTCCTAGCCGCTGTCGACAGAGGGTGTCGGAGCGATTCGTTGTCAACTTGTTGTCCACGGCAAGTGGGCGTTTTGTTCAATAAAGCCAGCCTTTCAGTGTTTTGTAAAGCTATCCCTTCTTTATAAGCGCTTCTGATGCGATGAAAATGCGACCGGCATTGAGCAGGCCGAGCGAGACTTCGGCGACAGTCTTGCTTGTTCATTCTCCAGCGGTTTCGGCCTTACTCGTATTATTTGCGGTGTTGGCGCTTGGACATAGAGATGTTTGGAAAGTTTTTTGCGCCTACAGATGACACCAAAGGAGCGTGCGAGCCGTATGCTCTTGCTCCGGCGAGAAGCCGCGTACGGCTCGCCAGGCTCGTATCGCCTGTCGCATACTGGCCACCATATTGTTTTTAGGGTGTTAGCAGTTAACACGATTTTCACCACCTCCGGCGGCTAACACCCTTACACGAATAAAGGCGTTAGCCAGAGGACGAGCCATTTACACGAATAAGGGTGTAAAAAGTTTAAGTGTGTATAACGATATCAGAATAAGATCAAACGAAAAAGGTTCCGTTACAATCTAGGCACAGTAATGAGTCAACCGACGTTCAGCCGCGATTCACTTTGCGTTGAGGTGAAACATGGCCAACAAAATATAAAAAACGCGTTTTTTTTTGTTTTCTTTTTCTGTACATTATTTGCTTTGCGCCGTTGATAGAAGCACAGTTAGGCGGCGTCACAAAATCACTCGCTAAAGCTTTTTCAAATTCGTTCATCGGCACTCTAGGTCTACCCGGGAGGAGAAAAGTACGAGCTCAGAGTCGAGCAGCCGAGCGTCGATTGTTACTTGTTTTAAGAGAAGCTCCGGTAACACTTCGGCGACTCGTCAGCTTCAAACAACGCCTCTTCGAACCAACTTCGAACGAGCCTGACGCGCCCGCGAATCCAATGCGCCGAACGGTCGCGGCAGAAAGCACGCCGGAAGGAAGGGGGCAAGAGGCTGAGTATCCGAAAGAGACGCGGCGCTGGTTTCTACGTCTATTTCGCACATGAGATAACAAACTGACAAAGCTAGCCGAGCGTGAACAGTGACTGACGTTACATTGGAGCACACGCAGTCGAAATGACGCCTGCAACAGAGCACAGCTAGAGGTTTTCAACAGGGGACACATGCGTTCAAAGAGGCCGCGATTTAAAAACTTCACGTCTCCTTTCTGTCCTTCGGTGTTTACTTTGATCCGCGTACACCAAAGCACTCAATGCTGCAAGTAATATCGCGAACAATATGAGCTGAAACAGCGCTCCTGCCGGCGGACGGTACTACCTGCGCCGCCTGTCGCCTTGCTCCGCACACATGGCGCACCCTGAATCCGGGATATTTTCTCACTTGCGCTCGCTGCGCCACTGCGCTCTTCCGGCTGTCTGCAAGCGAGAGGGTGGGCGCGACAACTGTGGGCGCGACAGCGGGCATGTATAGTAGGGCGGCGGGGGGAACAAAAGATTACACTTGTCGTTCCCCTTTTGGGATTGATTTACTTTACTGTATCGCGTAAAATCCCGTAGAAAAAACGCTGACTGGTGAAGAAAAAATATTGCAGTATCCTAAATTTCAACTGCGATTACCGTTTTTGAAAGTCATATCAAAATACGCTGCAGGTTGTTTTTGTTTGATTATAGGTGCATGCACAAAAGGGGACATCGTAAAATAGAGGCCAAAATCTGTATGCCGGATTTAGTCCGGCTCCAATGTATTTATTCTGTTTTTCCCTTTCACTGATCACATATGTTCCAAAACGGTAAGCATACAAGTTACTGAGAAGGTTTTTAACCTTGATTAGTATGAAAAGTTATAAAAATATTATTTCTTCATTACTGGGCTCACATGTTTGTTTCAAGCAAAACAAGTTGCTGACGAGACACCAGTTTTTTTGTTTACGAATTTTTAGCCTTAATAAGGTGGGAAAAACAGTCATATGTTTGTCAAGAGAAGGAGATTGAAACTTAATCGAAAAAATATTTTCAGAGGACATTGTCAGACACAAAAGATTAATAGTCGACGTGGAAGTTCAACTGCACTATACAAGAAGATCGGGATGAAGGAGGCACCCCTCAAAAGTATGCGTGGTTGTGTGTCAAACAGTGTCAAACAGGGTGCCACAACCGTAAGATCAAGCTTTGTTCCAATCGGCAGAAGTCCAGTTCAGGGGTCCCGAGGTGCAGTAAAACTTGCAAAATAATTTAATACCGCGTCATTCTCCCTTGACTCCGGACCACGGCTCTCATCCTGTCTGGTAAGAAATCATAGAGCGCGGCCACGAAGTCTGGCTCAGCCCGGAAGCCACTCCCACTCACCTCCCATTGCTTTCCACAATTTGTAGGCAGTGGCGCGGTGGAGGGGACGCCGTGACATAGCTACCTTGATTCGCCTCCAAATGTTTTCGATGATATTCAGATCGGCTCCTTTTAGGGGCCAAGGCAGCTTCGTCAGGCAGCGCTCCTCGAGGAGATACGAGCGTGACAGAGCATTTTCCACTTCGGCGATTTCTTGAATTAAACTGAAATTCATGGTAGCTGAAGACGTGAACATTGGGCTAGCAGACGGCCGGAAGAGCGCAGTGGCGCAGTGAGCGCAAGTGATAATTTATCTCGGCCTCAGCGTTTGCCGTGTTTCGGGAGCGATGCGACAGGCGGCGCAGGTAGTACCGTGCACAGGCCGGAGCGCTGTTTCAGCTCATATTGTCCACGATAGTACCTTTCGAAGCAATTGAAAGTGTGTAGGTTTCGCTCGATGCCCACGAGCACAGAGTGCGACGAACGCCAATCCCGCCGGCAGCGCGACGGCGCCGGCTGGCCGGGTCGCCGGGTCAGCCGGGTCGCGCAACCGACGCCCGCCCGCTGCGCACTGTGCATGCTCGGCTTCTCGGCTCTCTCAGCTCTCTCGGCCGCTCTGCTGGCTGGGCAGCACGCCGACTCGCGGGCATCGCGGGCTCGCCGGGCTCGCTCCCTTCGAAGTTCGAACAGTTCGAACAGTTCGAAGTTCAAACTGCTTCCAAAACGCGAGCTTGCGCGCGCGCGCGCGGGTTGGCGATGGAAACTATCTTCTCGAAAAACGAGGCTGTAACGTATCGTTTGATGGCGCAAATGCACGTATTTTTCACGTCGTTTTTTGTACAGTGTGAATCTCGCGAAACAGGCGACAAAAAGTGGTGGGTGAAATGTGCTCGCATGTCGTCGTGGATTTTGTGTACCACGTAGGATTACCCGGAAAGGTGGGTCAATATCGATAAATGTGCGCGTAAGAGGCAACTACATGCACGTGACCTGTCAAACCTTTTCACCCTCATTATTTCATCGTGCGAACCGACATTGCCACGTATCGTGTTCGATTTCGGTCCCAACACCGGTAACTTTGAACACATCGTGTTTGATGTTGTGTTTTTCGCCGTCGGTAACTTCGTTTTGATATCGTATTCGGTCTGGTGGTTGTGTCCCAACACCGATGGTTTCTTGTTGTATTGCGATGTTGCGTTGCAACATCGAATTGTATCCCGGTACGTTAGGTTTATCGTTTGGCGATCAACTTTTGTTGCATTACAACTGCAATAAACATTTGTTGGAAAACAATCACTCCAATGAGCACGTCGTTATTGGGCTTTGTCATTAAAAGGTACGTCGCGGCGGGTGTTCCGGCTATAGTTATTCTGATTGGTTTGGTGGTTGTCTAGTTTCAAACGCGCGAGGCTGTGTGTACTGTGTGCCGTCCTAACAGCTGTACATACTTGCACTGTCGATCAATGTTAATGTGTTCGCAACGCAGAACGTTTATACTATGTGTGTATCCACACCCAATATATTTCTCGCGTATTGCCGTGTGGATATGGCATCGTAATTCATGTTGGTAACTTGGTATCCGCGTTCTGAGATTTATGCGCGCGATATCATATTGTATTCTCCTTTGGTCCCATGATCGACGACCGATATTTGTATATCGTGTGGCCGTACAGTATGTCCATGTCGGTCACCAATATGCACGCGATGTCGTATTCTATTCCAATAACCGTGTATTATATCGGGGTATTGTGCTCCGATATCGTGTTGTATACCAATAACCGCAAGTTATATTGGAATATTGTGCTCCAATATCCTGTTGTATACAAATAACCGCATACTATATCGGGATATTGTGCTCCGATATGAATTCCCATCGTGCTTATTGGGTTAATCGGATAACAATACGTTTTTATTGGTTTCCATCATCTTCATTGGAATACAATATTTCCAATAAGCCGACTTCATATTGGCCTTTTTCAATAGGGATGGAACGAAGAGGAATGCTGCTACTTGATAAAATTCAAGTCAGGAAAGAACTGGCCGTGAATTCGAAGACTACGACATACTCCGGGTCTGGTGACCACGGGGAGAGCGATGAAGACTGTAAGGAGCTTGCCGACCATGGCCTTATATTTGCTTTCGCTCCGTTTGCTTACAGCTATCTCCAGCCTGTTACAGTTTTTGCATCAAAATGACCAACAAAAGGGACTGTGCTTTCACAGCTGCTCCTTCAGTGCACCCTAAAACTCGAACAAGCTGGAATACACATTGGAGTTGTTTGTGATGGTGCAACAACGAATCGCAGCATGTGGAAACACTTCGGAGTTGGTGGTGTTTTGGGACGTGTCGCTAACTTTTTCGAGCACCCATCTCACAGTTCCAGACGAGTTTACATGCTATCCGATGCACCGCATTTGTTTAAATGCATCAGAAACCGTCTCCACAGCAAGAAGGTGTTCCACATCAGTGGGAAGTTTGTACAGTGGTCATGCTATGACGCTTGGTATGCAGCAGATACAAATCACGCAGGCGACGAAAGGTTATGCCCGAAGCTGGACATACAATCACATTAACCCAATAAACGTGTTGAAGATGAGAGTGAAGCTTGCAACGCAGATATTTAGCGAGTCTGTTGCCAAGGGGCTTCAATTCTACGCTAAACGGGGTGCGCCCGGCTTGTATGATGTGGGGCCAACGGTGCAGTTCACTTTACTTATGAACAATCTGTTTGATGCTTTGAATCGTCGGGTTTCGATTGAGGGAGTGCGACGAGGTGGAATTGAGTTCCAAGTCATCAAAGATGCGATGCAGTGGCTTGACACATGGGAAGAGGAACGAGCCAGTGGAAAATTTCACAAGGGCTTCTTTTTGAACCCGTCTACTCCAGAAGGCCTCAGAGTGACGTTAAAGTCAGTTGTTGAACTGTCGAACTATCTACTGACTGAGTGTGGCTTTGACTACGTGTTAACAGCAAAAATGAACCAAGACCGCCGCGAGTGTTTCTTTGGAGCGATTCGGCAAGCTCGAGGTCAAAACGAACACCCCACGTTCCCTATATTTCTGCAGCTTTATCGCATGCTTTCCATTTACACCCTCCACAAACCACCGAAATTTGGGAACTGCACTGTAACTGCCGAAGAGCAGTGACCGTGCATCACTCTTGGTGAGATAAGATTGGCTTTTCAACAAGACGAGCAGCAAACTCATAGGCTTGACAGCCTGAGAGAAAGACTTGACGGACTCGTTGAGGAAGGAAGCTGGGAATGTGAAGATGTCCTGGAGCACGACTACAGGAAGGCATATACTTTAGATTGTATAATCTA
Organism: Ixodes scapularis; assembly: GCF_016920785.2. Classification (NCBI taxonomy): domain Eukaryota; kingdom Metazoa; phylum Arthropoda; class Arachnida; order Ixodida; family Ixodidae; genus Ixodes; species Ixodes scapularis. The sequence continues at coordinate 3,632,133 of NW_024609855.1, read as the reverse complement.
CTATGTCACCGGTTACCTTTGTAGAAAGATTGGTTTCAAGACAGTATGTGTACCCTGCAGGGACGGACTCGTTAAACAACATGAATTCTGTGACATTAGAGAAGCGGATCTGGTAAACTGCAAAACACGTGGGAAGCTTGTTCATCCAAACTTGAACATCTACTGGGTGTGTTCCGACAAGGACGGTCATGGTGATGTCATGCCTATTTTTTATTTTCAATTAAATTTTTATATTAGGTAGCAAAACTTGTCCACACAACAAGACAGACCTTACTTTTGCAAGATACTTCCTTGTATTCGTGAGAAAAACCGAATTCGAGAGAAGGTTGAAAAAACGATTTTCCCAACTGTGCGATGACGCAACTTTGAAGCCCGGAGGAATAAAAAATTAAGCTTTTTACACCCTCAAATGTTTTACGTTTAATGCACGCATACTGTACTGTCAGATGTAGTTAAAGTTAACTTATATGAGCATATATTTCAAGCGAAATAAAATGCATAGTTTGGCTTCTGGAGCAAATCTTAGAATAATGCGTTTTTCGACGACTTTTTAAGTGGCTTTAACTTTATATTCTAAAGCTGAAACTTTTTGCATCGAGTGTTTCGTGCTTTGTGAACTTTTAACAAATTAATTAGCATTCTACTGTTGAAAATGTTATCAGCATTGCGGCCGGAAATTTCGTGAAAATCGAAAAAGTCAAAATTTTGCGATTTTTGCAAATAAAAAAAATGATCATTCTTGATTTTCTTTAATTTTTGCCCTAAGGGCCCTTGATGACCGGTAATTACAGATCTCCAAAGACATGTTGCATTATTTTATATTAAAACAGGAAAATAAATGTATAACTAGGTCATAGTCGCATGAATTACCGCTCGGGCGTTTCAGTGTCAATGACTATTGGTACACGAACAACGCATGCCACAGTATCCGTACTTGGTCATATTAATGCCCAGGCACCATGAAACAGTATACAAAATAGCACGTGAACTTGGTTTCATCGCTGATGTGGCTTATAGTGCCAATAAAAACTGAACGTTGTGGCGCGTTCGATCCATATTAGGGTGTTATTCTTGCCTTGGCTGGTCAGATATTCATTGTGCTACCATTTCAAGTTAGTACTTTAATATTGGTACCTTGCTGACAAAATAATTTTACTCGTATTTCTGGGCACCGTTCGAAAGCTTGCTGACAAAACAGTTTGATTAATTTCCCTAGGCATCGCTTAGAACGAGCGACATTCCGGAAGCTTCTGACCCGACCGATGGCGGGCGTGGCTAGGGCGGAACGATAACAGGTTATGTCTCGAAAAACAGTATCGAATGAGTCGAAATCAAGGTTGAGTGAGAGGGGATTTAGATGGCGTAAGCGGTTCAGTGTCGGAAGCAACAGCCAAATGTGTGCTCGGGCTCTATTTAAGGCGCTCCAACAATATCTCGTGCGACGCCTCATCCGCGATCAGAAAAGTCATGACCTGTGACTGGGATAAGGGGGGAAAGGGGGGGGGGGGGGGGGGTAGGCAAGAGAGGTTATCGGTCTGGAAAATATTTTTTTGAAATTCCAAGGTCAGATTGCAAAAACCTGCAGACGTTTATTCACAATTAGAACGCTCTTGGTGAGAATCAGCCAGCGCCGCCACCGAATGCCGTAAGCCCACAACGCGCACAGGTTCGTGGTTCACTCTAAACATAAAAAAAAGAAAGATCTGCTGACCAGACGACCGGCCTACACCGCGGTGAGGTATTGCCAATAAAGAGGACGTAACACAAGTTTTAAAACAATGTGAGTTTAATTAAAACGATGATTTAAATAGAAACAGAAATAACATATAAATAAGGGAAGGACATAAAGACGAGGACGGACAAGACGTTTCCCATAATGGGGTTCACAAGTACCAAAGCGTGTCAATAAATTGTCTAAGCACTTCACCCTGCCGGTGCGCGGATGGCAAAATTCAAAAATACCTAGCGAATACAAAGAAGAAACACAATTACTAGACAATTGGAAGCTGAACTCCTAAAATCCTGAATTACTAGCAACCAGATTGCAATACTGAGGAGCAAGCGGGTGGAGGAGTGTCTAATCTGTCACTGTACGGGAGTTACGGCCTCTTCCGTTGCATTGTTCAAAGGGGTGGTGCCGGTGGATTCCACATTGGGCTAGTGGGCAGCTCGATTGAGGCCAGCCACACACACACACACGCACACTTCTTTCGAAGGCTTGCCGAGCACGGACCTTGCCCACCACCGTCGCTTTTCCCGCGCTCGATCCTCTTTTCCGCAGACTGAATTTCACGGCTCCAAGTCCAGAGCAGACTTCGTGTTCACACAGGTCGCATTTCGTGCGAGACGAAAACAGCGTGGTTGGAAGCGCGATATATCAAACCAGGTGCAGGAAGGCCTTCGAAGCGCTTGTCCCGCGAAGTCTTTTTTATATTGAAGGGAATAGAAATTTGTAGAACTGTGATGTACGCCTGGGTCGGTCTCCGGGTAATTTAACGAGAGGAGTCGCTAACATTTCTGGTCGCAGCCTGATTTGGTGACTCAAGCAATCTACTAGAACACGTTCAGGGGACTAGAGCTTCTTCCACGCAGAGTCCGCGCTGCGTGCCACGTACAAGGAATTCTCCTGGTCCGATTTTTCATACTTCCACGTGTAAAGCGACTGGATTCCAGGCACCCTTTTTGCATACTTCCACTCTAGTGTTTTTCTTTCTCGAAATGCCTCAAGCCCGCCATTCAAAATGTAGAGCAAGGATGCGCTTTTCATTTTCCCTTCTAGTGCCCGTACAAACCCCCTCGCACCTTGTATTGCGTCAGTGGCAGGCGCCTGCAAAATTCGCAGGGTGGCTTGGTGCTTTACAAGCCCCCCTACCCCGTCGCATGCATTCTTGCCTTTCCCTGTTGCCGCAAAAATCCATCCGTCGTCTGGAGCTCACTGCACTGCAACTCGTGAAGTTGGTACCGGTTCTTAAAATGGGCGGCCGCTCCATCACTAACGTAAGCGAGGCGTGAGTAGATTGGTGCGTTGTCCTCGAGGTGTGCCTTAATTTTAGACAAGGCCAAGCATGCATGCGCTGAGTCATGCGTTAGATCATCACAAACAGCGGCATAGCTCCGCGTTGACTTCCTTGACGTTACAACGCACGTAAAGATGCTGATTTGCTTCTGCCAATGATGCGCCTGTACCTCGTCCGCAAGCACCACTGTCCACTTTTCGGCAAAGTCAAAGTGGAAGACAAGAGCACCCCTTTCACAAGACTGCTTCTCGTCATGTCTTTGCTTGCACGCGTCGGAGGTAGTTGTGAGGGATCCACTTCATCACAGTCTTTTGAAGCTGCTTGATAAGCGTTGCGGCCGTGAGCGTCTTCTTAATTATCTCCCCCGATTCCTATGTGGCGAAGACTACCTCCTCATCATGTCCAGTATCGAATTTTTCTAATGTCAATGGACCTTTTCCGAGAAGCGTTCTTCGCACGCGCGAGCGCCCGATGCCAAGCGGCGGAAGTCGGAACGAAAAATCGAGGAAATTCGGAAGGAGGCTGTATATCAGCGAGTAGAACACGTAACTGCAGCATATATATAATTGTGTTATACAAAAGTGAAAGCTGCTTACAACTCCCTGTAACGCCGAATTAGAGCGCAGCTCTTGAGGAGGAGCAGGGAAGGGCACTGGGGGGGGGGGGGGGTAAACTAACCAGGGGGGTCACGTGATTTTGGGGGGTCAAGTGACCTTGGGGGTCACGTGACCCCAATGCCGATGATGTCATCACTGACGTCACTGATGACGTCATCAGTGACGATGACGATGCGGGTACCGATGACGTCATTAGTGACAACACTGATGACTTCACCAGTGATGATGACGATGACGATGCGAATGTCGGTGACGTCATCAGTGACGTCGCTGATGACGTCATCAGTGATGATTACGATGACGATGCGGATGTCGGTAACGTCATCAGTGATGGTGACGATCACGATGCGGATGCCGGTGACGTCATCAGAGATGACGACGATGACGATGCGGATGCCGGTGACGTCATCAGTGGCGATGACGATGACGATGTGGATGCCGGTGACGACATCAGTGACGTCACTGATGACGTCATCAGCGATGATGACGATGACGATGCGGATGTCGGTAACGTCATCAGTGATGATGACGATGACGATGCGAATGCCGGTGACGTCATCAGTGATGATGACGATGACGATGTGGATGCCGGTGACGTCATCAGTTATGATGACGGTGACATCATCAGTGATGATGACGTCATCAGTGATGATGACGATGTGGATGCCGGTGACGTCATCAGTGACGATGACGTCATTGGGGGGTCACGCGACATCGGCGGGGGGGTCACGTGCCCCCACGAGGTCACGTGACCCCGGTGGGGAGCTCGCGCGGTGCATTATGGGACATTTCCCATGATGCACCGGGGTCACGTGACCTCGGGGGGGTCACGTGCCCCCCCACGAGGTCACGTGACCCCGGTGGGGGGCTCGCGCGGTGCATTATGGGACATTTCCCATGATGCACCGCGCGGTTACGCCGACGCCGACGCCGACGCCGACGCCGACGGCGACGGCGACGCCGACGGCGACGCCGACGCCGCTCAAGCCGGAAACGGGCCCCTAAGAGCTGCGCTCTAAAAAAAGAACGTCGACGGAAAGGAAAACACGACGTTTGGGTGGACGCCACGGATGCCCCTCTTTCAAGTCGCGTTGGGCAGACGCCGCTGCTCAGAGAGCGAAGAAACTGGTAGCGTAGCTCCCATTATCGATTGGTAGCGCAGGTAGGTCACTTCCTCGATTTTTAGTTCGTGCAGCCACCTCCTGGTGCCGTCGGTATGTGGAAAAGGTCCATTCTTCCGCTCTTGGGCACTGTTCGCACTTGCCGAGGAAGCAAAGGGAAGTAGGCTGCGGACATACACAGAGAGCCTGCACGTCTTCCGCAGAAAGTCAATCCCCTGTCGTATTTTTCAGCCCCACGAGACAGAGCTGGAAGTTGGCACAGTAGGTACAAACACACACCTTCCTGTGTGGTAAGCACTTGACCCACGGAGGTCGCAAAGATATACACTTTGTGAGGCCAATCGCAGAGCTGGGGTGGGCAAGTTTGTAGACACCGTACGCTTCGCGCAGGGACCGGGTCATGAAGCGTTTTGGAACCCATTAGGTCTCTCCCTCGATTTTTACGCGCACAACAACTTTCTTATTGGGTCTTTGGCTTGAGCAATCCAGCTCGTCCGTTTTGTAGTATGCAAGCACTGCATTAGCATCCTCTTCACTAACCTTGCACCTACTATAGGGCTCCAGTGAAGACCACACGCCTCCCGCATCAGCGAGCTTCTTCGCCTTCTGAATGAAATACTTTGTTGCCTCGGGGATGAAGCCTTGCACGTCTTTTACCGTCAGGTGCGGTGGCAACAACGTTAACACTTGGCAGCGTTCCTGGAAAGAAGCGCACTTGCCGTAAGCTGAGTGCAGGTTCTTTTTCCAGCTCATGCAGCTGTCGCATTTGTCAGGAGACAGCTGCGATTGAACGACAGGAGCCGTTTTGGAGGTTTCTCCAGTGTCGTACAGAGCGCGAATTCCACTTCGGATTTGTGTCGCGACTGCTGCAGTGATCTCCACCTCCTTTCGCTTAGCGTATGACATTTTCAGGCGTTTCCGTGAGGTGCTTGGTGGTCTTAGCGCGGCGACACAACCAAGGGGACAACAATGATCGGGTTAATGCCTTCCACGGTCTCCTCTGCAGTCTGAAAACTGTCAAGCGGGGACCCTGACTGTTCTCAGATGTTTTCCACGTCTTCTCTAAGCCTTCGTAATCAGTTCTGACACAACAAGTCGTTTTCATGCACTTCTGCCTCGAGATTCAGCACTTTCCGGACAGCGGCAACACCCAGGTCGCTGACAGAACGAAAATTTTGTTGGATTTTGATCTTCCGTTTATGCCTGTTTAAATAGTCCGCACAAAAGTATCGCCTTGGAAATGAAGCCATAAGAAAGGCTCACGCACTGAAATGACACAAGTTATTTGTAGAATTCACAAGGGATTAAAAGAAACTACAAACTGAAGTCTCCTTTCGTGGAATTGTGGGTGCCTGTCTTGCACCGAAAAATTTCGGCGAGCCGGAGCTCTCTCAAAGTGGCTTGCCTTTCAGATGGGTCGTTCGAGTAGCAGTTTGCCAGGGAAGCTTCCTCTCTGTAGAGCTTAAATGCTGATTCTTGCTTGGAGGATCAGCTGACGAGTGGTGAAGTCGCGTGGTCGTTGGAGGTTCACCTGGCTCATCACGCTCGTGGGTTGTAGAGGAGTAGACCCAATGAGCGAAACATGGAACGTGCTGACTGTCCCCGTGCCGCGAACAGCGCTTTCAGATGTCGTCGGTGCCGCTTTCCCCAGGAACCATACGCAGAAAATCTTCAATGTGCTCTGGAGCGGACACAACTGCAGACCCATGCATCAGACATGTTTCGTACATTCGCGCAGTCTGGTAGCACCGACAAAACTCCCCAAAAGTCTTTGTGCCCCCACCCCCTCCACCCCCTACCCTCCCTCCGTTCTCCGTATTTTTTCTTCCGTGAGGAGGGGCTGTTGGGCTACCGCACCAGGAATCGCTCCGGTGTTTGTTTACCATCTCCACATACCCAGCCGGTTATGTTTACACCGGGCAGGGGACGCCGCCGGTGTCGCGTACCGCCGCCGCGAGTCGGTGAGATACGATCACCTTTGCGCGCGCGGATGTAACCTTCTGCCTCACTTTCTCGTTTCTGCCATAGGGAGCGGTGAAAAGGAGAGGGGGGGGGGGGGGGGGGGGTGCCACTTATTTTGTCGACAAGTCTGCATTAACAAGCACTTGTTTTCCTCCAGCGCCGTCTTCAATTATGCTCCTGCTTGGAGTCCAGCTACCTTGCGTTTTACTACCATCATATACCACTGGCTTAACCTTCCGTTCACACCACGTCCTCCATTGGTCGGGCAAAAAGCTTCCGTAATATCGCACGGCCCTAGCGGTGTCTAGGACGACGAATCAAATTATTTCGTCAGCCAAGTACTCATATTAAAGTACTCATCTGAATATGTAGCACGATGAGCATCTAACCACCCAAGTATAACACCCTCATAAGGATCGGACGCGCCATAAAGTTCAGAGTTCATTAAAAATATCAGCCACATCAGCCCTGAAAAGAAGTTCACGTGTTATTTTTAGAGTGATTCGTGGTGCCTTGGCACTAATATGACGAAGTACGGATACTGTGGCATGCGTCGCTCGTGTACCACTAGACGTTAAGACAGAAACGCCCCAGCTGTATTTGATGCGACCACAACCTGGTTATACATTTATTTTGTTGTTTTAAAACAAAACAATGCAACATGTATTTGCAGATTTGTAAGTACCGGTCATCAAGGGCCTATCGGGTAAAGTTTAAAGAAATTCGAGAAGGATTATGTTTTTTTTTGCCGGGCTAAAATTGCAAAATTTTGACTTTTTCGATTTTGACGAACTTTTCGACCGCAATGCAGATAACACTTTCAACAGTAGAACGCTAATTAATTTGTTGGAAGTTCACAAAGCACGAAATACGTGACGCAAAAAGTTCCAGCTTTAGAATATAAATTTAAAGCCACTTAAAAATTCGTCGAAAAATGCCTCATAATGTAAAATTTGTTCCAGAAGCGGCATTTTATTTCGCTTGAAATATATGCTCATATAAGTTAAATTTAACTAATTCGGGCAGTTAACTAATTCGGGGAAAATGTTACGGTAAAAAAAGCTTAATTTTTTTATTTTCGGCCTTCAAAGTTGCGTTAACGCGCAGTTGGGAAAATCGTTTTTTCAACCTTCTCTCGAATGCGATTTTTCTCTCTAACACAAAGAAATATCTTGCAAAAGTAAGGTATGTTTTGTTGTGTCGACAAGTTTAGCCACTTCATATAAAAATTTAATTGAAAACAAAAAAATAGGCATAATACCACCATGACCGTCCTTATATGAACATACCTTCTACCTCCTGGAGGCAACAGAAAAGGAGTTCGCAAAACAGCCCAGCGACAACTGTGTGTACGGTAAGACACTGGACCATGTACTGCTAACATATCCTTTCATGTTCCCATGCTCCCTACACAAGGCAGACATAATGGCGAAGGTGCTGCACTATTACATTTGCATGAGGATGCGGCAGCACTGCAAGCAGCAGAGGGAAAAGGAGGCAAAGAAAAGCCAAGAAACGAGCAAGCTCTCCAAGCTTGTCTGAGTTGCTCTGTGCTTGTAGCTTTTTCTTTGAGGTACACATTAAACAGCCGATTCCAATTGAGCAAATCTGTCTTATCTAGATACCACTTAAAATTGAAAGCTGAGAGTCTATCGATATATTTTTTCTTTTTTATTTGCATTACCAATAGCTCGAACCCCAAAAGATACTAAGGTCTCAAGATTGATTTACAATACTTGTTAACTTTGGGGAGGTACATGTAGCTTCCTAGCCTTCGTAAAAATAGGTTTTGAAAACAACAAAAACGTCATCCCAGGAACCCGCTAGAGGTAGCATACGTATTGTAACCTAACTAGGAAGTTTTAGCAGATTTACGATGCAGCCCCTGAATTCTTTCGAGCGCGGATGCCACATTAGATTTACGGGGCGCCGCGAACTGCCCATTATCGCGATATTGCAGACGATCGTAGTGAGCGCCAGCAATGTCCGAGAGCTGGCGAACTAGCTGCGCACCAAGCCGTTGTTGTTAGGGGTGGAGGGACAAATGTACGATTGTAATTAAGACCTCAATGGTTTTTACCTATTTCCGTAGCAAGCCGCAGAGCCGTCCGTCTCGGCCGGGCCACTGCGGAGCGCCGGCAGCGGCGGGCCGAAGTTTGTAACGCCATCTGTGAGCGCGTCGGAGAACTGCGTACATTACCGGGCCGCGCCAGAACATCGCCGTTCAGTCACTTTTTCTTCTTACACCGTGGTCTGGATTCGAAAAAAAAAATTGTGGTGGCTTACCTCGGCTATGCCAGGATATACGTAGCGTGAGCTTATGCGCACAAAATGAGAGGCGCTATCAGGCGGCTCCGGGGCAGCGTCAGACTTGGCTACTGCACAACGGAGGCGAACAGCTGGGCACGCGGCGGCGCCAGTGCGTCTGCCACGGCTATGACGTCACTCCTCTGGAATGTGCAGACCGGCAAGGCGCGCGCGGTGGCGGCGGTGGCTCCGGCAGCACAAGCAGCTGGCCACTAGACCAGACTGGAAGGAAGCGCCGAAAGACGGGGACAAAAGAAGTAGGTAACGACGACACGTGGCGCACTCGCAACTGAAGGTTTATTAAAAAAATACAGACTTAAATAATGTGACAAACCACTTCATTTCCTGCCACCCAACTTTCTCTCTAAAAATAGAATCTCCTTATCTAGCAATGCCACAGACGGCTCGCTGACGCACTTATCAACGCCCCTTGTTTTTATAATGAATGCTTCGTGTACTTCCCTTGTGGTTTTATCGCTGCGTCGTCCCAGGATGGCGGTGTTAGTAAACAATGGTGTGCACGGGCATCTAACGCAATGTACTGCCAGATGCCCTGGCGGCGTCTGTTTGACAGCTGACGCATGTTCTCTTGCACGTTCATCGACGCAGCGGCAAGTTTGTCCTATGTAGGAACGCCCGCATGATGATGGAATGTCTTAAACGACACAGGATGAACATTCCAAAAACTTATTTCTGTGTTTTTTTGTGCATTCTTCCCTGTCCCTGTGTGAGTAGTTGTGTGTGGGCGTTCCTACGTAGGAAAAACTGGCCGCTGCGTCAATGAACGCGCAAGAGAACATGCGTCAGCTGTCAAGCAGACGCCGTCACGGCATCTGGCAGTACATTGCGCTAGATGCCCGTGCACACCATTGTCTACTAACACCGCCATCCTGGGACGACACAGCGATAAAACCACAAGGGAAGTACACGAAGCATTCATTATCAAAACAAGGGGCGTTGATAAGTGCGTCAGCAAGCCGTCTGTGGCATTGTTAGATAAGGAGATTCTATTTTTAGAGAGAGAGTGGGGTGGCAGGAAATGAAGTGGTTTGTCACTGTATTTAAGTCTTTGTATTTTTCAATAAATCTTCAGTTGCGAGTGCGCCATGTGTCGTCCTTACCTACTTCTTTTTCCCCGTCTTTCGGCGCTTCCTTCCAGTCATGAACAACCAACTAGCCCAACTTAACATTCCGTTGCACTAGACCAGAGTTCAAACCTATCTGCTTAGGCTAGCTGTGCAAATAAATTACATTCAACATGCTTTCAGTTGACGCTACCGAGTACGAACCAATAGTGAATAGCGGAGCTTCTGGCCTTCAATACGTGCTATGCCACTTAGAGCCCTAGAGGCAACATAGGCACTGATGAAACTGTACGGTGGAAAAGAGGGTCTGCGAGGGTATGCACCTACTCTGATGTGCACATCCTCAGGTTCCCCCTTCCACTCTACAGTTTCACAAGTTCTTAGTTGCCTCTCGGTTGCACAGCATGTGTCAAAAGTTATGCACTTCACTGTTCTAATTTAATTCATGTTTATTTGACTTGTATTTCCATGCTTATTCAGTGCCAAACTTGCACTTCCAACGAAACGGCACAGTATCAGCCCTTGTTTTAACACTCAAAAAGCCGTTTTCTCTCGCACCATGAAGGTCGTGAATGACACGCTGGTATTTGGTTCAAACTTTCCTATAACCGGGTTTTTTTCTTTTTTGTGAAGCCAGCACGCAAATAATTTATTGTAACTGAATATATACTACAATTGACACCATTTTTATATAAACTGGTGCTACAGCAGTTAGTGCGTGTTCAGTCAGCTATTTTTTTCTCCTTTTGCTTGTGCAAAGAAGGAAGACGGCTTTCTTGTAGGAAATAGAGGCAAACGAACCCACATGGATCATGCATTGGACACATCAACAGTTTTGCAGCTCTTGGGTAGAACACTTAGGGAGCACACAGCATCTTCCATCTCCACATGTCTGAATTTTCAGCCAGAAATCTTTCAAAATGTTTGAACCAATAATCTAATGCATGTGAGCACTACAAAACAGAATAAAAGCAGTAAAAGAAGACTCAGATACTGAGTACAGCCCAGTTGAGCTTCTCCAGCTTGACTGATATTGGATCAGTGTGCAGTTCCTTGCAGCGCCTTCGCTCAGCGCTCTGAACGTTTGCAAGTGAGGGAAGCATGTGAAACCGCAAAACGCGAAATTTCTATAACTCGAAGGGTAGGTTCTAGCGTGGTACTTACAAGTTTACCTTAATTTCACGATGCTCTGCCAGACGTGATGCAAATGTAGGCGAGTAGTAAACATTGCTTGTGGTCCGAAATCGCGATGGCTTCTATCTTCAATCACACTGGCGTCTATTTACCGGTTTTACCGAGACAACCATCTCGATCATTAGACTTTCTTCACTAGCTTGTACGCAGCATCAATCAGAGAGAAATCACCGTGGGTACACTGTATTCGAAAGTTGCCGTTCTCTGTCACGAATACAAATGAAAGAGCGTTTAAAAAAATAAAGGAGATATAAAAAGCGTGCGCGACTAGCAGAACAATATATTGAATCCGTGCGCTAGGCGCCGAGCGCCAGGTATCGGCCGTGCGACCGGTCAAACAACGTCCGAACCATCCTGGTCCGAACAAAAGAGAGATCAAACATGTTTGAGCGACAGATTTGTTTCTTACATTTTTTTGCATGATCATAATAAAAACAACACGTGAAACATATTTTCAAGCAACAAGTGTGACTCTTACGTACTTATCAGTATTGTTTCTCGATATTACCACAAGGGGATTAATTCCAGCTTCTGATTGGCCAAGGGAGTGTGTCCAGGGGGGCTATGTTGCGCTTTTTTCACTCCCAGGAGACTAGGGAGAGGGAAGTGACGTCAACAACGCAGCAAATGCAGATTGGATGTTGATTTTGTTTTTTTCTGTCAACGTCCAATCTGCATTTGCTCTAGTCGTTGACGTCACCTCCCTCTTCAAAGTCTCCTGGGAGTGCAAAAAGCGCAACATAGCCCCCCTGCCCTCCATCTGCGTCCGGTGCACGCCCTGGCTCTGCCCGTTTCTACTAATGGCCAAACTCTTCCAATATACGGCTCTGCTAGATGTTAAAGCCCCTTCATATGTTCTAAACGTAGCGCAAGGTTCGTCGATTGGAGAGGCATGTGCAACGTACTGCCGTTGGGAAGATAATGGCGGCACAGCGCAGCACTGAGCTAGATTCCAGACGCCATGAATTTCCCAGAAGTGGCGCGCGGCACGTGCCTCAAACACGTGCCTGAAACATTTCTACAACAATGAATGGCGCCACCTTTCTCAGGATAGAGGGGCTTTACTGGATGCACGCGAGCAGCGATCGCTAGCGCTCGATAGCGGTCACTTTGGGGAAGTAGGGGCCCGGGCAGGCCCAGGCAAGCAGAGAGGTAAGCCTTAAAATCTGCTGGATGGTAGCCAGGGTACGGGTTCGGGGCTGCGAGTATAGCGGGCAGTCCCACAGCACTGCCCTCTTCGCGGCGGCTGCTGCTGTGCTGACGAACCGCTGTCGCAGGTAAGGGGTGAGGATGGCCCGGTTTGAATTTGGCGGAGCTTGATGCTGGCGAGAGAAGAGTTGTGAAGGAGGGAAGGGTGTAAGGAGGGGATTGGCGGTAGCCAAAGGGTTAGCTTTGTGGTAGTGCCGTGCCTTGAATATTGCCGGGAGCGCAGCTGACCAAGCGGGCAGCGCGCTCTTAGCCCAATTTTTATCGCACGTGCCTTCCACGCAGAAAGCTAGGCTTCGATTCCTGGCCGCGGAGACGCATTTTTGTTGTCTTTAACGGTATGATCTGGTAAATTCTTGAACCGCGCTGCTTGTTCGAGGTCAGAATGGTCCGCACGCTGGACCTTCTACGCCGATTATTCTAGAATCATACGCGTGTATATAAGGGGCTCCGCGGGACGAGCCGCAGTCAGTTTCCGCCCCAGCGTTTGACTCTCCTGTCACGCCGATTTCGACGCCCGCGACGCTCTGCTTTCCTCTGTTCCTTTTTTCATTTTTGGGCACAAGTTCGCCCCATTAAACGTTTCAGTTTCCCATTTATTCTTCGTTTCAGCTTGTGATTTGTCACATTTTTGGCGGAGGTGCGGGGTACCTCACGTCCGTGCAGCGCAGCACTCCGAGTTTCCGCAGTACAAGTCTGAAGCCAAGCTCCGGAGGACTCGACGAAGACCAGATCGAGACCCAATCATGTCACCGCATTTAAGGGCTAAGCGCAGAACATGGATTTCTGCCACCCAAGACTAAGCAACAACGAGGCCGACAATGGACTACCTGTCGTCACAGGCCCCCATCGCCGCCGCCGTCTACCTGCTCGTTGCCCAGTGAACCCCGACGACCTTTAATAGAGAGATCTACGAGGACGTCGAAGACTGGCTTCTGCACAACGAACGTGTAGCACGCCATAATGGATGAAACACTGAGCAGCGCCTCCAAAACCTCTTCTTCTCTTTTGAGGGTACCGCGAGGAAATGGTTCGAGAACCACGAGGCGTCATTTATATCATGGGATACCTTTATCGCCAGCCTGAAGGAGACATTCACGAACCAGACAGACGGCAGCGAGCGGAAGACCTCTTGCAACTACGAGCTCAAGGGCCACACGAAACGGTCATCAGCTTCGTTGAAGACGTCCTCTGCCTGAGCAGCCGCGGCGACCCTCAGTCCACCGAGGAGAAGAAGCTGCACGTCCTGATGAGAGGAGTGAGGAGTGACATCTTCGGTGGCCTTGTTCGCAACCCGCCAACTACTGTCAATGAATTCGTTGCTGGGGCAACTAACATCAAGCGTTCCCTGTCAATTCGAGCCAGCCAATAAAACCGACTCGCCGGCACGCCTGTTGCTTCGACGCTGGCATCGTCCCGATCCGACGAGGGCGGCACCACCGCTGAGAATCTTCGTGCCATTGTCCGCGACATCGTCCGGGAGGAGCTCTAGAAATTTTTACCCGACGCTGATCGCCCTGTCTTGACCTCCATCGCCGAGGTCGTGCGGCAAGAAGTCCAGAAAGTCATCCAACCAGAGGCCCCCATCAGCGTGGCAGTCCCCAAAGAATCCACGCTAACTTACGCCGCAGCGGCCCGACTATTATCGCCTCCTTTTCGCGCCCATGTTCCGCCTCCCCGAGGTCAGTCTCCTGCGCCGCAGCACGATCGACGCCGCGACGACTAGGTCCAGTACGCCTGCCAGGAGCCCCGGGCACCTCAGAAGACCGACGTGTTGGGAACGCCCAACCGACGCTCTCTGTGCTTCCACTGCACGGAAGCAGACCACACCTACCGCCGATGCCCATAGGGACGACTCGGGCTGCGCGGGTTTCACCCGAACGACCCACGCCCCCGTTATGGTGAACCCCCTTGGAAGATCGACGAGTACGTGCGACGACCTCAGTCCCCCGAGCCTGCGTCCCGCCGAGAGTTCCGGTCGCTGTCGCCACGTCGTCCAGCTTCACCAATGTACCTACCCAGACGTAAATGCCTGTGGCCCCTCGCTTCTTGGAGGGGAAACTAGGCGCGGCGACCCCCGGAGGTGGAGTTGCCGAGGACGACCGACGCCAAGATCCTCCACGAACGCCAAAAGGCCCCCACTCAAACGCCACCAGAGATCGAAACGACACTCCTGCAACGGTAAAGAATAACCTAAACATCGTTATCGATGGTCACGTCGCGTCTGCTCTCGTCGACACCGGAGCAGACTACTCCGTCCTAAATAAGATGCTCTCCCTCCGCCTTCGAAAAGTGACGATGCCGTGGGTTGGCCCACACATACGGAGCGTCGGGGGCATCTCATCACGCCAGTCGGAAGATGCACTGCTCGCGTCGAGATTCACGGCGAGACGTGTACGGCAAAGTTCGTATTTCTACGAAAGTGTGCGAGAGACGTTATACAGAGATTGGACTTCTTGTGCGAATACTGCGCCGTCATCGACTTGAAAGCTAACGAGTTGAGGCTGCGGAAACCTGTCGTTATCCCCGTGAATCACAAAGCTACGGCAGCCACGCCAGCTGCAGTGCGTGCACTCTCCTACCACGTGAACTTGCCACCACGCTGTAGTGTGCTTGTCGCGACCAAAAAAGGCATCTGCGGAAAAGCTTTGCTGGAAGGTAGCGTCCAACTGCTCCTAATAAGATTGATCGGCGTCGCAACAGGCATCGCCGAGCTCCCCCACGGACGCTTTGTTGCACTCGTAACGAACTTCCTACAGGAGGCTCAGCACCTTACGAAAGGCACGGCCGTGGGTCACGGCGAGGAACTCCCCAATTGAGCCGCTATGGCCGGAGGATCAGAAGACCTCTCTTCGTGGCGACACGAGACAACGCCGCCTTCGCAATTCGCCATCGATCCAACCCTGCCTGCCCCAGAACGGCGACAACTCAGTGATCGTCTCGCCGAGTTCAGTGAGTGCTCCACCACGTTTTCAAAGGTACGCCAAGTGACGGTTGCGGAACATCGAATTGCTACTGATGACGAAGTGCTTCCCGTTCATCGGTCGCCGTACCGAGTCTCGGTGAAAGGAGAAGTCTTCCAGAAGCAAGTTGAAGAAATTCTCGACGACGACATCATACAGCCCTAAATGAGTCCTGTGGGCTTCAGCGGTAGTCCTGGTGAAAAAGAAAGACGGGACTCTTCGGTTCTCCGCGGACTATTGTCGACTGAACGCCGTAACACAAAAGGACGTCTACCCGCTTCCCCGTATCGACGACACGCTAGACCGGCTGCGCCACGCCCGATACTTTTCGTCGATGGAACTAAAGAGTGGGTACTGGCTGATTGAGGTCAACGAAAGGGATCACGAGACGACAGCTTTCGTCGCGCCGGACGGACTGTATGAATTTAAAGTTATGCCGTTTGGAGTGTGCATAGCACCGGCGACCTTCCAGCCGTACTGGATACCGTCCTTTTAGGCTTGAAATGTCAAAGCTGTCTCGTCTCGACGTGACCTCGACGACGTCATGGTATCCGCAAACGACTTCGACGTGCACCTTAGACGTCTGCGAGCCATGCTACAGGCTATCCAGAATGCTGAACTGACAAGCCATAAAAATGTAAGTTCGCTTACGGCGAGCTCGAATTCCTGGGCCACTTCCTGAGTGCTCAGGGTGTAAGCCCTGACCCGGCAAAAACACCCGCTATCGCCGCATTTCCGAAGCCATCAGACAAGAAAGCCGTACGAAGATTTCCCAGGCTGTGCGCATACTACAGACGTTTCGTTCGCGATTTTACCAAGATTTCTGCACCGCTTACGAATCTGACAAAGGGCAATGTGAACTTCCAGTGCGGAGAGAAGCAAGGACAAGCGTTCAACGAACTGAAGGAAAGACTCCAGTCGCCCCCTATTTTCGGACACTTCGATCCATCAGCGAAAACGGAAGTTCACACGGATGGGAGCAACACCGGGCTTGGCGCGGTACTCGTTCAAAGACAAGACGGAGAAGAGAGGGTGATCGCTTACGCAAGCCGGGGACTGTCCAAGGCAGAGCAAAATTACTCAACAACCGACCAGGAATGTACGGGAGTCTTTCCTTCAGTTGGTACCTGTACAGGATCCGGATCCCCGTTGCCACGGACCACCACGCTCTCTGTTGGCTCACCAACCTCAAGGACCCGTAAGGACGCCTCGCTTGCTGGAGTCTCCGACTGCAAGCCATTGTGTATAAGTCTGGCCGCAAGCATAATGACGCCGACTGTTTGTCTAGGGCCCCAGTCGAATCTCCTTCCGACAGCACAAACGAAGACGATGACGACCGTTTTCTCGGCGCAGTTCCAGATACCGACATGGGAGCACTTCAACGAGACGACCCGGAACTTTGCGCGGTGATTGACCACATCGAGGGTCAAGGAAGTTCAGTTCTGCGAGTCTTGTCCCGAGACATGTCAAGCTTCGTTCTGCGGCGAGGCTGGCTTTTCAAGAAGAACTTCGAAACCAGCTACCCTGACTGGCTGCTGGTGGTTTCTGCTAGCCTTCGAGAAGAAATCTTTCAAGCATGCCACGACGACCCGACGGCTGGACACCGCGTTACAGCAGGACGCTCGCCGGTATTCGTGACAATTACGACTGGCCGAGACTCCCGAAAACGGTCCATCTGTATACACGGTCCGGCCATGAGTGCCAATTACGTAAAAATCCTCCGACGAAGCCAGAAGAACTTCTGCAGCCGATACCTACCCCCACTACGCCCTTCCAGAAGGTTCCCTATTGAAAAAGGCCAATATGAACTCGGCTTATTGGAAATATTGTGTTCCAATGAAGATGATCGAAACCAATAAAAACCTATTGTTATCCGATTAACCCAATACGCACGATGGGAATTCATATCGGAGCACAATATCCCAATATAGTATGCGGTTATTGGTATACAACAGGATATTGGAGCACAATATCCCGATATAACTTGCGGTTATTGGTATGCAACACGATATCGGAGCACAATACCCCGATATACTACATGGTTATTGGAATAGAATACGACATCGCGTGCATATTGGTAACCGACATGGACATACTGTACGGCCACACGATATACAAATATTGGTCGTCGATCATGGGACCAAAGGAGAATACAATATGATATCGCGTGCATATATCTCAGAACGCGGGTACCAAGTTACCAACATGAATTACGTTGGCATATCCACACGACAATACGCGAGAAATATATTGGGTGTGGATACACACATAACATATACGTTCTGCGTTGCGAACACATTAACATTTATTTATTTATTTATTTATTTAAGTACCCTCAAGGCCCTGGGGCATTACAGAGGGGAGTGGTACAAGACAAATTTGGAACACAAACAATATACAAACACTAAAAGCCAAGCACGAAAAATGTAAAAAAAAAAAATGTAAACAAATTAAGAAATGTATAAAACAAGGCAAACAAACAAAGAGAGATATTAACATAGGTAAGTAGTCAACGCACTTTTAAACAAGTCAAAGGATGGTATGTTTACTAATTGCGCGGGAAGGCGATTCCACTCTGAAGATGTCCTTGGAATAAAAGAGTTATAATAGGCTGAGGTAATGCAATGAGGAATTCCGACTTTAAATTGATGATCTACGCGCGGCGAGATGAAAACAGGATTTAACATTAGTTTGTTTTTTAGCGGAGTATTGGAATGATAAATTTTATAAAAAAGACACAAACGAGATATTTTTCGGCGTAATGAAAGAGCAGGAAGTGATAAATTAGTTTTCATAGTTGAGACACTAGATGTGCGATGATAGTTAGTAAATATAAAACGGGCACCGCGATTCTGTAGGGCTTCAAGATCAGTCACGAGAGTTGAGAGACCAGGATCCCAAATTGCTGCTGCATAGTCTAGTTTGGAACGGACAAGTGTTTTATACATTAGTAGTTTTAGTGACACTGGGGCTAACCTAAAGTTTCTCTTCAGGTAACCAAGCATGGAGTTAGCGTTGGCGATAATGTGGTCAGTATGAGTTTTCCATGACATGTTAGAAGTGATGTGCACCCCAAGGTACTTATAGCATGGTACAGTTTCAAGAGGAGTTTCAACGATTGAGTAAGTAGGAGATATAGTAATTCGACGGGAGATAGTCATCGCTTTACATTTGTTAGTATTAAGGGACATTTGCCACATATCACACCAATCAGCCACAGCTTGTAAGTCATTTTGAAGAAGTTCGATGTCAGTAGTATTAGTGACTTCTCGATAAATTACACAATCATCAGCAAAGAGGCTAATCGATGATGATACACACAGTGGTAAGTCATTTACGTAAATTAAAAACAACAGGGGCCCCAAAACAGACCCTTGCGGTACACCAGAAGTAACAGGTTTGATAGAAGAATTTACATTGTTAGCATGAACGAACTGAGAACGATTAGCTAAAAAACATGTAATCCAAGACAGCACGTTAGGATCGAGATTGAGTTGACTGAGTTTAAAGAGTAAACGTTTATGAGGAACTTTGTCGAAAGCTTTGCAGAAATCTAAAAAAACACAGTCAATCTGGGATCCACGGTCAAGTATGGAAAGTACATCATTAGTGAAGGTCAGTAGTTGGGTCTCACATGAAAGGGATTTACGAAAACCATGTTGGGATGGAGAAAAGAAGGAATTAGAGTCCAAGTAGTTAACCAAATGAGTGAAAATTATGTGCTCTAAAATTTTACAAGGTGTGCTGATTAAGGAAATGGGGCGATAGTTAAGAGGACTCTGTTTATCGCCCTGTTTATGGAGTGGAATCACCTTCCCTATTTTCCACTCTTCAGGCAATACACCAGATGCAAGAGATTGCTCAAAAATCTTAAAAAGGTAAATTGCGATATAATTTTTAGTATTCTTAAGGAGTGTGGAGGTGACATTGTCTACTCCAAAAGACGAAGATGTTTTTAAGTTATCAATCAAATTTAAAACTCCGTCATAGTCAATCACAAGAGGATCCATGGGCAAAAAGTTATAATTAGGGTACACAGGGTGGGAGCAATCATCATCTACACAAAACGCTTTTACAAAAATGTCATTTAAGATGGAGGCACACTGGTCATTTGGAATAACAACACCATTATTAGTGAGCGATATATCGTTCGTTTTGTTTCTATTCATAATACGCCAGAACTGTTTAGGACTGGTCAGTAACATGGAGGGTAAGGTCACATTAAAAAATGTTAGTTTAGCGTCCTTGATAGCTAGTTTATACGCATCCTCAGCTGCATGATAGATTTCCCAACGTGCGTCACTACAAGAAAGCTTTGCAGAACGAAACAAACGTTTCTTTTTGTTGTTAAGGCGCTTAAGTGTTACATTAAACCATGGAGACAAAGAATTTGTTTTAATGGACCTATATGGAATGAATAAGTTAATTAGAGATACTAATTTATTTTTAAATATCGACCAATTGCTTTCAACTGAGCGTTCAGAAAAATTAGGAAGGAATTCGTCAAGAAAGCCAGCTAATTCGTTATTTATAGCCGCAAAATTCGCTTTACTATAGTCAAAGAAATGTTTTGTTGACTTACTAGCATCAGACACCGGTGTAAGTAACGAGAAATGTAAAATGGAGTGATCGCTGATACCCGGTAAGTAGGATATCGAAGAGGCAAGGTTAGGGTCAGAAGATAAAATGAGATCTAGTACAGTGGCCGAAGACACAGTGACTCGAGTAGGTTCAGCAACAAGTTGTGTTAACGAAAAATCCAAGCAAAGATTGAGGAATTCAGAGTAAATTGCAGAATTACAAGTGGTAGTTGGGAATGCTCCTGACCAGTCGATTAGGGGCAAATTGAAATCGCCAAGTAAAAATAAAGGTGCAAAAGGAAACCTAGATGTAATTGTGCATAACGCATCATGCAAGGCAGAACAAAAATTTGTGGACGCATTGGGCGGACGATAACAGGCACACAAAATAACATTTCTATGGGCAGAGATTAAACGCACGCACACCAGTTCAAGCTGGGTGTTAACGCTTACTTGGTAACATTCAAGATTTATATTCACTGCGATTAGGACCCCACCCCCCCGCCTATCAGTTCGGTCACAACGATAAAACCTATAACTCTGAACACAATCAAAAATTTCGTTATCACGAATAACACTCGAAAGCCACGTTTCTGTAAGAATAACAACGTCACCCGACGCCGCGTCAATGACGGAGGACAAGTCATCGCGGTTGCGGACAATACTTCTTATGTTTGTAAACAAAACTGAAATATTTTTTAAAAAAGATTGGGAACAAAATGATTTCTTTATCGCGACATTTTTTAACTTCAAAGTGGCAGAATTGTTGACGCAGCGTTCGATTCGTTTGGGCTGCCCTCACAGATTTGGTTAGTCTCGTAATTGAAAATAAATAGTTTATTCCCCAAATGTAATCTGTCAACGCGAAGTTTGTAGAGGCCACCCTGGGCTCGGGCGAACTGTAGAAGCATTTTCCTGGCGAATTGAACATTCTTTGGGTAATCTTCGCTAACCGACACGTTGGTGTCTTTTAGCTTGGAGCATGATCTCAGCACAGTTTCTTTGTGTTTAAAAAAAGAAAACTTTACGATAATAGGTCGGTTTTTATTGGGATGAAACCTGCCGATTCGATGGGCCCTTTCAATCGTATCAGGGGTAATCTGTATGCCTAGTTTGTCACTGCATACGTCGAGAACTAGTTTTTCAGATTCCGCCCACGATTCCCTAGCAGTGTCTTGAAGCCCAAAAAAAAGTAAGTTTGATCGTCGGGAACGACTCTCGGCATCATCGGAGCGCCGTTTCAAAAGCGCTATCTCGGAAAGAAGGCATTCAACCTTCGTTTCGATTTCAGTCGCCGCGTTTGCTTTTGATTTGCAGATTGCAAGATCAGTTTCAATAGTCGTCACACGCGTTGTTAAAGCAGATAATGAGTCACTTGTGCGTTTTTGCTCGTCAGTAATTTCTTTTAGTTGTACCACGACACCTGCCTGACCTTCATGTAATTGAGTAACAAAAGTTTCAATCCTAGCTAGAGTCTCAGCCTGTGCTACGGTCATGGGACCAGGGTTACGTTCAACGTCGCCACTTAGGAGCAATATCAGGTCTAAAAAACGCTTTAGGCACATCCGTGGGCACGGCAGGACAATAAGACAGGGATTGTTACACCTAATTGAACAGGGTAGATCATTTCTACTCACCTGCACAATGAACAGAAGTGGGATGTTAGGCGTCATGTTGGTAGCTTGGATGCCGTGCCCACTGATTGACGACAGGCGCTCCGCTGCCTTTGTAGAAATCGCGATTGATGTCGATGCTGCCGAAGCTGCCGTCCGTGGCCTTATCAGCAGGGGAGGGATTCGGAAAGTTCCACCGTCACAATTGTTTTCACAAAACGTGAAGCCGGAGAAGATCAGCGGGGTTACTTGCATCGCCTCGACTGGTGCGCTGGTAGTTTCCGTGGGGGTAGAAGTGATGCCACCGTCGTACGTCAGGAGCAGGAGCTGCACAATGAACAGAAGTGGGATGTTAGGCGTCATGTTGGTAGCTTGGATGCCGTGCCCACTGATTGACGACAGGCGCTCCGCTGCCTTTGTAGAAATCGCGATTGATGTCGATGCTGCCGAAGCTGCCGTCCGTGGCCTTATCAGCAGGGGAGGGATTCGGAAAGTTCCACCGTCACAATTGTTTTCACAAAACGTGAAGCCGGAGAAGATCAGCGGGGTTACTTGCATCGCCTCGACTGGTGCGCTGGTAGTTTCCGTGGGGGTAGAAGTGATGCCACCGTCGTACGTCAGGAGCAGGAGCTGCACAATGAACAGAAGTGGGATGTTAGGCGTCATGTTGGTAGCTGGATGCCGTGCCCACATTGATCGACAGTGCAAGTATGTACAGCTGTTAGTACGACACACAGTACACACAGCCTCGCGCGCTTGAAACTAGACAGCCACCAAGCCATTCAGAATAACTAGCCGGAACACCCGCCGCAACCTACCTTTTAATGAGAAAGCCCAATAACGACGTGCTTATTGGAGTGATCGTTTTCCAAGAAATGTTTATTGCAGTTGTAATGTAACAAAAGTTGGTCGCCAAACGATAAACCTCACGTGCCGGGATACCATTCGATGTTGCAACACGACAGCGCAATACAACAAGAAACTATCGGTGTTGGGACACAACCACCACATCGAATACGATATCATTACGAAGTTACCGACGGTGAGAAATACAACATCATGACACGATACACTATCCGAAGTTACCGGTGTTGGGACCGAAATCGAACGCGATACGTGACAATGTCGGTTCGCACGATAAAATAATGAGGGTGAATAGGTTTGACAGCACACGTGCATGTAGTTGCTTCTTACCCGCACATTTATCGATATTGACCCACCTTTCTGGGTAATCCTAGGTGGTACACAAAATCCACGACGACATGCGAGCCCACCACTTTTCGTCGTCTGTTTCGCGAGATTCACACACTGTCCAAAAAACGACGTGAAAAATACGTGCATTTGCGCCATCAAACGATACGTTACAGCCTCGTTTTTCGAGAAGATAGTTTCCATCGCCAAACCGCGCGCGCGCGCGCAAGCTCGTGCTCTGGAAGCAGTTTGGACCACAGTTTGTTTGGACTTCGAACTGTTCGAACTTCGAAGGGAGCGAGCCCGGCTGGCCCGGCGCGATGCCGGCGTCCCGGCGCGCTTCCGAGCCGCCAAGCCGAGCATGCGCAGTGCGCAGCGGGCGGGCGTCGGTTGCGCCACAGTTTATCATTCACTGTGGGTTGCGCGACCCGGCCAGCCTGGCCAGCCGGCGTGATTGGCGTTCGTCGCACTCTGTGCTCGTGGGCATCGAGCGAAACCTACACACTTTCAATTGCTTCGAAAGGTACGTATACACGACTCTATTACTTGCAGCATTGAGTGCTTTGGTGTACGCGGATCAAAGTAAACACCGAAGGACAGAAAGGAGACGTGAGGAGTTTAAATGGCGGCCTTTTTGAACGCCTGTGTCCCCTGTTGAAAGCCTATAGCTGCGCTCTGTTGCAGGCGTCATTTCGACTGCGTGTGCTCCAATGTAACGTCAGTCACTGTTCACACTCGGCTAGCTTTGCCAGTTTGTTATCTCACGTGCGAAATAGACGTAGAAACCAGCGCCGCGTCTCTTTCGGATACTCAGCCTCCAGTCCCCTTCCTTCCGGCGTGCTTTCTGCCGCGCCAGTTCGGCGCATTGGATTCGCGGGCGCGTCAGGCTCGTTCGAAGAGGCGTTGTTAGAAGCTGACGAGTCGCCGAAGTGTTACCGGAGCTTCTCTTAAAAAAAGTAACAATCGATGCTCGGCTGCTCGACTCTGAGCTCGTACTTTTCTCCTCCCAGGTAGACCTAGAGTGCCGATGAAAGGATTTGAAAAAGCACTAGCGAGTGATTTTGTGACGCCGCCCAACTGTCCTTCTATCAACGGCGCTGAGCAAATAATGTACAGAAAAAAGAAAAAAAAAACGTTTTTTATATTTCGTTGGCCTTGTTTCACCTCAACGCAAAGTGAATCGCGGCTGTACGTCGGTTTATTCATTACTGTGCCTAGATTTTAACACAACCTTTTTGGTGTGATCTTATTTTGATATCGTTATATCTCGCCTTTTCTTCTTGGCGGCACACCTCTGGACGACATTCTACACATTGCACTCCTTGTCGACATGTCCCTGGTGCTTGAGACTAATTGGAAATCACTGTTTGCTCACTCCTTGGTGCACATATTTTATGTTCAACATCAGTTATCTGAAGGAGGCTCCATGAAACCCCGGAATTTGTTTAGAGGTACCTCTACATACTGTATTAGAGTGCTGTTTTGTGTTGTAGGTTTGTACAAAACCAAATTGCACTTTGTAATATCCCCTATGACTGTTTACTACAATTAAAGTTGCAATGAAACATTGGCCACGAGAGGTGACTCGGCCAACGTGGCCGACAAATTCCTCGCATAATTTTCTCCATGGGTCATTTTGGATGTTGACAAATTTTCTTCTGAATAATGAGTGTTATGCACATATGTTTCCTCTACTATTCAGCCAGGTACTTCAGTTAGATAAACCCCAGCAAAAACAGCAAGATAGTCTCGTAGGGTCACACCAAGGATAACGGCATTCCTGCTCGAGTCCCGTGACTTCTCACCGAACTTCACTGAACATAATGGTACATTCCCTTTCCTTAACTTTGTGGGAGCCAAGGCTGAAAACGACGCAGAGGGCACGTGACAGGCGGTCGGCGGAGAAAGAGGTCACGAGCTGGCGCGAGACAGTGCGTGCTGAGCGAGACTGGAGCTGGGCAGGAACATCGGAGCTGGGCTGCCTGGCCTGGCCCATGCCGAACCCCGGAGCGGTCCACCAGCGAGGTTCGAAGTCCGGACCGGTAGAAACGGCGAGTCCTGGCCATCTAGCCTGGGCCACAACGATCCCGGGGTAGTTCCGCAGCAAGACTCGGGCAGTGATAGCCCGGGGCAGCCAGCCTATGCAGCGCTGGCATGGGAAGGACGATCCGCAGGCCTGGACACTGACTACGACTGTGAGCTCTGATCGACGGGCGACACCAAGGGTCGGCGTGCCTGGACTGCCGGCTCTGAACGACGGGCAACCGTGAGGTAGTCAACTCATTCGCTGTCTTCTCGTTGCTGTATGTCACTCCCTGGGTGACGGGCGGAGCGCATACCGATTGGGCGTTGATTATTAGTTGCTAAGCAAACTCCATAAAGAAACCAACATTAAAATGGCACATCCAACGTGGGGCTCGTTCGGTATGCCTCTGCTTCCTGTCGTCCCCAGGGAGTCCCACGGATTTGTTGAGCGGGTTGTTCACTAACGCTAACGATGCCCGTTGAGACAAATATGTTGGAATTTTGGCGACTTGTCTCACGGCAGAGCTCAGCAGGTGTCTCCTCGAATCAAGTACCTAAAGGGCTCGAAGAACGAGGTTGCAGACACGCTTTCTCGGGTACCCCAGATTAGTGGTTGGCAAGAGACGGGTAGCGCGTTTAAGATGTAAGAATGTTGTCTTCAAAGGCAGAGGAGAGTCACGGCATGTTCATGGAAGGCAGGATAACGAGTGGCAGGAGGGGAAAAAGCCAGGACTCATTGCAGATTTAGGGTTTAGGCTTGGGGTGATGCGGTAGGCAAGTAAGCGCTTGTCGAGGCCTGGAGTGCAGATGGGTTTTTGACAGTGGGTGTCGGAAAGATTGCGGAAACGGCAGTTGACACCGGGAACGCTGGCAGGCGAGTTAATGAGCACTATGATTTGTAACTGCTGGGCCAAGACGGCTAGTTGCTTCGCGTCACTCCAACAATCGACGAAGGGTGGAGGGACGACTCTCCCTTGAGGGGGGTCTTTCCAAGAAAGCTACGAATTGATTTATATGATTTATTCTCGACTTTATTCTGGCCGGTCGTGGCAGTGACAGCAAGACTTTTAATAAGTTATGTCGCGTCACGACCTAGCCGGGGATGCGGCGGTAGACATTTAGGTGGCTTGTAGCTGTCCAGCTTGCTTTAAGGTGTGAACGGTTGAAGCGGGCTTGCTCGCTGAGCGTGAACGGTAGAAGCAAGCCTAAGGCCCACTTCAGACGCGGCAATTTCCCCCAGCAACTTAACGTCGCAACACTAGCAACACGGGCGGCCTGCGTTCAGACGCTGCTACCGAATTGCTATGACTTGCCATCATCATGAATTTGGATTTTTCTTGCACTATATAGACGCACAACTACGTGCTAAAAACATGTTTTTATGTCTTTGAGTGGCGTCGAGAATACTCACTCATGTTTCTGAAAAAGTGTATTTCCAAAATGATCTATTTCGAACCAGGACCAAGTCTTCAGCTGTCATCCTCACCACCACAGGTGTGTCACGTGAAAATATTGCGTCCCTGATTCGCTGCTGCGGCTTCAAACTTCTCTAGTTTGTTCGAGTTGCTTGTCTCTTTTAAGCCGAACCTGATCTCAGAAATTCGTGCTTATCTGGGAAAACCTAGGGAACTACACACCAGCAGCCTTATAATTGCTAGAAAAGTTGCCCCATCTGAAGCGGGCCTTAGGGAACTGAAATCAAGGGCAGTGGAGCTCTGGGTCCAAACCCGCCTGGAGACGTTTCTTTTCTTTTTGCCTTTTTTTTAGTATACCGTATATATATATATATATATATATATATATATATATATATATATATATATATATATACATATTTTTATTTATAAATAACTTTTTTAAGTTTAAACGTATAGACGCATAATTTACACAATAATTCACATTCAGAAGTGCTTTTATTCACACACTGTGGCTCCATAGTGCTTGCGATAGCTTCTTGCTAAGCTATTGCAAGCTCTGCAAAGGGAGGGTCATCCTGCCACCCTTTGCAGACTGTAAAGCTGTGGCTTGCATAGCTCTAGCAGGTCGCACATCGCAAACTGGCTCCATTATCAAGCATAGGGGCTGCATGAGTCGCGCCACACCGTAATGCTATATACAGTCGGGTCACAGCACTTGGGACCATTCGTCGCTGCACTCAGCTATGGCATGGTGGCATGGTCAGGGCATGAAGCAGGGGTACAACTTGGAAATGCTCATCTTCATCTAATTTGAAGCACATTTTTTTATTACTTTTGTGTCGAGTTGTCAGCATTTTAAGGGTGAGGAAGCAAGCAGCAGCGAGAGCAAGAAAAAATTTGAAAGAGTCTCTTATTGAGAATTTATTACGAGCACTCGGAAGCCGTGGAGTATTCTTAAAACGCTTCTAAAGGCGAATTAGCGTACAAATTAAGTGCTAGTGCCTCAAAAATAAAAAAAAACAATTTAAGTATAATTAATAAGGATAAAAATATACACCAGGAGGACTTCAACCAGAACTACACAGTCTGTAAATTTGAAATTTGACACCATAAACCGCTTGGCCACCACCCAGTTTTATTTTTAGGTCGTTTATTGAGGTATATGAATTTCGTTTGCAGCTGTCCGCTGCAAGAGAGATAGCCTTATTTTCATTTACTTTACTATTCCCATCAAATATGCCAAGTGACCAAGAATAGAAACTCATTTGTCGGCCGAGGCACTGTACTTGCATCAAGGCAAACTAGTCTGGCTTGGTAGGCTTATATTTTGTTTCATCACCCGTTTAGGATTCTGCTGTCGCTCATCAAAAGAAAAAAAAACTAAGTCTGACTTATTCTGGTGTGCAGGTACCCTTGGCAGTAAACTCTGCTAAATGGGGCAAGATATATATTATACATCTTTTAGCAAATATGCATTGTTTTAGCAAAATGAGCTACACTATTTGACTAAGGTGAAACAAAACGAGCCTCTCCACCTGGGTCCGTTTCCATCTCTCGCAGACACTATTTCCTGCTTTTTGTGGTTTGTATCAGACTTTTGTGTCTCTGTGCGGCCAAAGCATCTTTGTTAGACTAACACTGGAGTCTTTAGGATATGTGCAGGTATTCTTTACAGCAAATGGCTGCCAATCATGAACACGAGTTTGTTCTCGGCCACCAAGAGCAAGTATTTTCAAGGTGAGCTATTGCCTGTCTATATCCTCTTATAGAGCTCGACTTGGTTTCTACCAGGGTTGGGCAGTATCGTGATACAAATGTATCGCGATAGTATTTCAGAAATACATTTCGTATCTGTATTTTTGTATCGCGATACATTCTTTTCATCAGTATCTATATTCCTGTATCGAAATACATTTGGAATGTTTCTTTGTATCGCGATACAGCCAGGATGAAATGCATTTCGTTACATTTCTTGAAAAATACTCCTCCCCCCCCCCCCCCCCCCAAAAAAAAAAAAAAACAAGTGCGAACGCATTTTTTTTTTTTTTTTTTTTACTTTTGAGGGCACCAGAGTCAAGGAGATGCTGGGGCATTGTTACTATGCTGACCAAGGTTCCTTCCGATTCTCCAAACTATTTTTCTATGCGTCCTCTTCTCTCTTCTGAGAAGTGTTGCGTCGTCGGGGACTCGAACCAGGTGGCGTGCCAGGAGTGGATTGAGAGCATCTTTTGTCGCAGGTCCTTAGGTAGGGATTTCTTGAATCATTGTTTGCTGGCATCCAATGCCCGCTGCTAACCGTCTCTCTCGCCTTAGCGTACTGAGTACACCCAGCCGGCAAAGCTGAGTCACATTCCGTTGCAGCACGAGTCTGGCGGTGGTTGACTTGAAATAGTAGGAAGACTCACGCTGTGAAGTTCAACACATATTCGAATGCATCTGCGGCTGCGCCCGTAACATTACACGGCTCAAGTGTGCGTCATCAGCCGACGTGAACGTGACCCGCTGCTCTGGTGATCCGAAACCCAGAAGGACGCCAGAAGTGGCCTCGCTGTGCCATCCCAGACTATGTACTCCCGCGACTCGTCTCGAGACCGCTGTTTCTCGGATAGCTCGCACCTGTGCCGGCAATATCAGCTCGCAATCCACAAGGTCTCTGTTTGGATAATGCTAGGCAAAACTTCAGGACTATCCGTGCGTCGGTGTCGGAGGGTCGGTAGTAAGGACCTTAAGAACAGGGATGCTACCGTACCGTTTTTTCAACCATAACAGAAGGTGAGACATGTATTCCAAGATGCCTCAGGTCGTCCTCTATTCTCAAAAATTCCAAACGACACTGCATGCGCGATCTTCAATTAGGTAACCTACAACAAAAGTATGTATTGTTCTTTCATACAGCAGCGTGGTAAAGTTTCATTTTCAAGGCCACATCTACAGATAAAGAATACTAGTTCACTCCACCGTGACATCATGTGTTCAATGTTGACAGGATTCCCTCGTCAGACAGACAGGATGTCATGGAAGGGACCACGGCCGGCCCTTGATGAAACGTTTTTTGGGGTCCATTGAAGACTCCTTGTCCTCCGAAACCACTACCTTCAAGGCAAAGTGCCAAGCCTACAGGAAAGTAATTTCGGGATCGAAAACATATACTTCAAACTTTAAGCTTCATCTCAGTTGGCGTCTCAAAAAATTTTGAAAATGTATTGCACTATCAGTATTTCTGTATTTGTATTTCTGCCCTCCCTAAAATGTATTCCTGTATTTGTATTTCTAAATACTTTCTGCCTCTTCTTGAAGTGTATTTCCGATACGTATCGCGATACATTTTTACAGATGTATCTTAGTATCAGTATTTTAGCTACTATTTTAATGTATCCCAGTATTTGTATTTCCAAATACATTTTTGAGTATTTCTGCCCAACCCTAGTTTCTACTATACCTTCAAATGATTCTTCCGTGAAAAAATGTTGATTTTTTTTTTCTTTTTTTCATATTTTTTCTTCGCTGTTCTGCCGCTGCTGATGTCGTGGGGGCTTGGGACCATTCAAGCTGTGCTAACAGCTTTTTTTCCAAGCCGCCCTCTAACCTGTACTTTGTTGGAAATAAACTCCTAATATTATTATTATTATTATTATTATTATTATTATTATTATTATTATTATTATTTAATTAATTTATTTATTTGGTGATGCTGCCAATATCCTGTGGAGCGCCCAGGCAGGAGGTGTACAAAACAATATTCAAGAACAAGCAGAAGTAGTACAAACAAATTGACAGAGCCACTACTCAACAAGGTGCGAGAGTAGTGCTTCACTAAAGGTATCTAATGAACTCAAATTTACAACACTTTGAAGAAGCTTATTCCACTCACACGTGGTTCTAGGAAAAAAGGATGCTTTGAACAAAGTGATTCCACACAATGGTTCGACAAGTGTTAATTGGTGTTTGCCTCTCATGGGCCTTGTTCCGTGAAATGAAGTGTAATCAGAGAGACGCAGTCGCAAATTACCCTGGATCATGTTACAAAGAAACTTCAGCCGTCCTGTTTTTCTCCGGGTTGCTAAATCACTCAATCCCGATCTTGGGTACAAATCTGAAACGGATGACATAAAACCATAATGGTTGTACACAAACTGCAATGTTTTTTTTTTTTTTTTTTTGCACAGTCTCTAACATCTTGATTGACAGCTTTGTATGACGGTCCCATACAATATATGCATATTCTAGCATTTGTCTTATGATGGTTTTATAAGCATTCAGTTTAGTTTGAGGTGAACGCAGGTTAATATTTCGTCTTAAAAACCAGAGCTTCCGCTTTGCTTTACGCGCTATAAACTCAATATGTGCACTAAATGACAAATCAGAGGTAATTAAAGCTCCGAGGTATTGATATTGGTTAACAGTATCGAGTGGTACTCATTTGATGGAATATGTAAAAAACAAAGGGTTGTTCTTCCGCGTCACGACCATTTGAACACACTTTTTACAGTTCAGAACCATATTCCATTTTATGCACAATGCATGAACCAAAGATAGACATTAATTTAATTCTTCTTGATCCGACTCGTTGTTTACCTTAGCAAATAAAACACATTTGTTAGCAAAAAATCGGCTTTGTACATTGGGGTGGTGTATCTTTAAATCGTTAATAAAAATTAAAAACAAAAGTTGCCTAAGGACCGAGCCCAGGGGCTCGCCCGAGAAAACGGGTGACTCGGGGGAAAAAACAGTCAACACTAACACACTGCGTTTAGTGTTTCATTCCCCTTGGATGTCATTTCGTATGTGCAGTGGTCTTGCATTAGTATTTTTGTCTCCCTTCTGCAAAAACACCCATGTTTGGCTAAGACCGGGTCTTTAATTCTTATACATGCAGGTCTTGGTGGCAAGCACCAGCCAATCAAGGTCAGAAGTTTGCTCTTTGACGCTCATCGCAAGTGTTTTCAAGGTGAGTGATTGATGCCTATCTGAGTTTTGTGTTTTATTCCTCACAGACACTCTATTTCCTGTCTTTATAGTGGCCTTGTGTCAGGCTTTTGTGTGTCTGTCCGGCCAAAGCATCTGTATTAGACTAAGACTGGGATCTTTAGGATATGTGCAGGTATTCTTCGCAGCAAATGGCTGCCAATCAGGAACACGAGTTTGTTCTCGGCCACCAAGAGCAAATATTTTCAAGGCGAGCTATTGCCCGCCTATATCAGTGATGTGATGGCTGCGCCAATTGCGCCAAACTGCGACAAGGAGCTAACCCTGCTACATTTTGTCAAAATATATGGGAAATCTGCGCCAAGCCTGCGCCAAAGGGCCAATTTTGGTCGCCTTTCAAAACCGAAACTAAACTAAGTACCGTAATTGAGCATGCATGAGCTAGGCGGCACAAACGGCCGCCCGACACAAAATACCCTGCATCAATCGTCCATGGTTTTTTTGCATGGTTTTTTCCGCCATGCCGTCTCTTCTTTCACGCTCTCGTCGTCTCGTAAGCAGTCTCGTCTCGCGTTTTTTTTTTTTAACGGTAGATGTTGGCGTGTGTGAGTGTGCTGCGACACTAGCATGCTGGGTACCAGCCATGACGTGACGCTGTGAAACGAAAGCATGTTTTGGCGCGGCGGGAGTTGCTTTTTGAGCTGAAGCTGTCGCTCCTGAAATCAACGGCCACACGACGTTGCAGATATGGAGCTTCCTAAACTTAAACATAAGGACCGCCGCATGTTCATCAAAATTGCTGTTATTGTTTCAAACATATGCTGCTACAAAAATCCCTCTTTACCTCAAAGACTGCTGTGTCGAAGTATTGATTACCTAGGTTTCTCTTGTTGAGCTTTCTTTCGAGAGGGACCCCGGTACGTGAAAAATGTGTTGTGAAGAAAAGTGGAAGTGAGCTAAAGCAAAAAAAAAAGGGAATGTCTGCACGCTGAACACGCAAAGCACGCTTGTTTGTCTCGAGTTCAGTCGTTGCACAAAGCGACCCTGGCTCGCGATGTCTTGCATCAATGCGCTCAGGTTCTTTTTTTTCTGCGTTTAGCTCGTAACTCGCCTGCCGGCCTTGCAAGCACGCGGCGCTGGACTCTTTTTTGTCGCATACTGGGCAGTTGCATTTTGCATAGACATTTGGCAACCAGTTGGGACGGAGCGGAGAGGCATGGTTTCGGTTTCGATCGAACAGCCTTTCCCTCGCGCGACGAAGCACGTGCACCTGCAAGCCTGCCGGAGTTGCCCTCACGTGCATGCCAACCAACAATCCGAACATAATTGCACGACAGAGGCACCAGCCGGGACGCTTGCAATTCAGTGTTTTACATTTAATTACTTTTGACGAAAATCTGGCACGTCGGCAATCAGTAAAACGGTGGCAAGCGGTTTTTCGGAATTGCTTGGCAACGCCTACAGCACCGTACACTTGTGGGATGTCGCAATGTCCCTTTGGAGACATTGAAATTGGACATTCAATACTACCCTAAGCTAAAGCAAAGCTTGATCCAGCCTTGCAAAATGTTTCAAAAAACAAAATGTGCCATGTCATTGGCATTTCAGTTACATCTTGAAAGACTCCCAGGTGGCCAAACTTGACCATATTTGGTTTATTTCGGCAAGCAAGATTCCCTTTGCGTGTCCAGCATTTTTAACAAATATTTTTAGTTTTATTAGAATATCTGCTTTAAAAGCTAGTTTTCCTGCTCCAAAACACTGTTTTGGCTGCTCCAAACACCACTTTTTCTGCTCCAAAACACTGTTTTGGCTGCTCCGAAAGGTGCTCCAAAACGGCTTAGGCCAATCACATCACTGCTATATGAGTTTCAGCATTTGTCAAGGAGCGCAAAAATCAAAGCCCGGGGGTTGGCCATTGCAAAAATGTTGACTCGGAAGCGCATAGGGAGGAAGCTTAGCAAAAGTATCCACCTGCCTCTACAAGTGAAACCGAAACTAAGAATGTGGGTTCCATTTGAAAAAAAAGACATTGTCAGCCCGAATTAACTCGGGGGCGGCACGGAGAAAACAAGCCACGGTACGAGTACGCTTGGTTCAGGCTTTTGTAGGGGTAGTCGATGACTCAATGTTTTCTAAAAAGTTATCTTTTTGTAAAAGTGTGGTGGTCGAATATTTGGGGATGGGCATTGAGTCGGGATAATAAGGTAAAAATTTCATCCACATGCCGGGATTCATGTGCCTTGTCCCCTAGCGAGGGGGACAAGGCCTTCAAAATTTTAGGTTCGCAAAATGGGTGTGTCAGTATTGACGTCTCATTTTACATCAGGCCTCTCATTTTAAAACTCACTATAAATGACATGTCTAAAATTCGTTTGGGCGTTCTTCCTCCCAGCAAGTATATGGTTCTGTCTCAAAAGGTCTAATCTGATGTTGACTGCACCTCAGGTCTCCACCGACGATTCATCAGGACGAGACCCAACCGGGACATTAGGGAGGAGCGGCTTAAGCAAGGAAGGCTACATATCGGACAGCTTCTTGCGGACAAGAACCGAAAATAGATAGACGGTGGATGTTTCATTTGCTATGCCTTTTGGCATGTACATTCTGTTTGTTATGATTGAAGATTCCTGCAGAGTTCAATTTCAACTATTGTAAAAAACCGAGCATGAGCTCAAATTGCAGAAGCGCCTACCCTCTGATTCGAAACGATCCGCAAATAAGCAAAGGGCATACCAGACACCCATCCACCTGTTTTGAGCCGTGCTCAAAATATTAAAAGAGCACATCAAGTGCCAGGTGCTTTGGCGTGTTTGCCACAATGGCGCCGGTTGCAGAGATGACAGACCCGTGACTGGCACAAGCCATGGCATGGCCTTTGGGAACCAGGGAATCGAGATTAAAGAAGTAGCGCAGAAATTGGAGGCGAGTGGTGAAGGTGAGCAGAGTTAACAGAAAACAAGGATGAAGGAAGCTCGTCGCATGAGGCATCTATGTCCCGTGCACAGAATTTTGAGTGTGCTGTAGTTGGCTACTCAAAAAAATTGTTACTTGGACGTAACTAATCGCAAATCTCTTGCAGTTTCCACGGCCCACAAGCCAGCAGGCGCCAGTTCATTCTTGTTCAAAGGTGAGGATTTTAGATTTTTTAGATTGCTCTGAAGCAGCAATACTGAAGCTAGACAAGCGGTACGGCATATTTAATTGACGGAGCTCAGAACGACTGGGGACGCTTTCACTGAAGCTTCTTTTGCTGCAATACACACGTGTATTGCAGCAAAACAAGCTTCAGTTAAAGCGTCCCCAGTCCTTCTGAGCTCCGTCAATTAAATATGCCGTATCGCTTGTCTGTCTGGCTTACTGTTGCTGTAGGCGACAAAACATGTGCCCAGTTTTGTCACAAGAGGCATATCATGTCACGCACATGTAATTTTGATTTTATCCGGCCTAGTGTGCTGTAGGTTGCTGGTCCAAGAAATTGGTACTTGGACCTAACTAATCGGAAATCTTTCTGCCAGTTTCCAAGGCCTATGAGCCAGCAGGTCCCAGTTTGCTTTTTCTCAGAGGTGAGAATTCCAGATTCCCAAAGCAGGAATACTGAAGCCAGACGACCGGTACAGCATTTTTAATTGACGAAGCTCAGAACGACTGGGGGCTCCTGGATCGAAGCTTATTTTTCCGTAATACACGCGAGCGACATTGACGTATGCCCAGTTACGTCGCAAGAGGTTATCTATGTCCCGCGCACGTAATTTTTTTAATCTTTCCGACTTAGTGCACTTGACGGTGACAGCGCAGGAAAAATCAAACTCACACCAGACACTCAGGAAGACAAGCACACGCGGTAAACTTACAACACTTGTGTATTCGACTGCTTCGTTTTTCTCTTCAACGTCTGGGCTGACTTTTCAGAACGTGATAAGTAGAAGAAGTATCACGAAATACAAAAGAAAATTCTAAAGAGAATGAAAAAAACAGTAAAAGAGAAGACAAATGAAGAAACGGAAAAAAATATCTATACGAAACACATTTACAAATCGTCCCTCTCCCTCATCGCTATCATTTACATAGAAATTGGAGCTCTTTGGTCGACAGCGCTATAGAAGGACTACTTACACGCTTTTCCTTCAGCTGTGCTATCCTTTCCACTTCCATTATTTCTCTAGTCAATGCGTCTCTACTCCTACCTATTACAGAACAATTTTCAAAATGTGCTATACAGCCACAATCGCGACAATGGATTCCCAAGTGTCCAGCTACGACTCGGTGGGTGTTATAAAAAATGTTCTTTTAAACGATCATTCAAACACCTTCCAGTCTGGCCTACATACTCTCTACCAGATGAGAGTAGGATAGAATATACAACTCCTTCAGTACAATTTACAAAGCTCTTTTGGTGCTTTTTCGAACAAGCAACTTCCCGGTATGCCGATCCGTTTACCTTCCTGCACAGCCTTAGAAGCGTATTTGGTGCTGAAAAAGCAACATTAATGTTAATGAAGTTACCTATTTTTTTTAGACAGTGCGAAACTTTATATATATATATGAAACAACGGCCGTCCTTTTATTTTCTGTATTGCGTTTAGGTCGTTCACCCCATCTTATTCTCTTTAATAAATCCTCTGCCACGGCTGTAAGTAATGCACTAGGTTATCCTGTTGACTTTAACCTGGCGATTTGAGCATCAAAGCTAACCTTAAGTGAATGAATACATGACTTATTGCTTTTCAGACCGCGTTAGGAATTTTTTAAGCTGGTTTCCTTGAATTGCTCATCGTATATATAAAATCTACGTTTGCGTGTTGGGAGGTTAACACCTTTCTCCAAAAAGCAGCGGTATGCATTGGTTCATGCATAGTACCAGATTGTTGTAACCTTTACCTCGCGCATCGAGACCGGATCCTTTCACGTAGCTTGGATGCTTCTTCTGTTGTGAAGGTGTTTCGCTTTGTTGATGATTTTTTGATTGTGCTAGATTGCGCAGCTAATGACTTTCATATATTAGTCTCTAACGTTCTTTCCTGTTTTAAATCATGTATAGATCCACCAGAAATCAATCATGAGCTCCCCACAGAAGGTTCCTTGCGGTTTTTGGACCTCAGAATAATTTTTTCGGAGCATCATGTATGTTGGTCATACGAACAGAGAGGGAAGAAACCTCTTCTTAATTTTCAGTCAGCACACTCCAAGCTTGTTAAGCGAGGCATTGTTAAATTATGTCTCACCAGCGTGCTTGATAAGTCTTGTATTCATTCACTTAAGTTTAGCTTTGATGCTCAAATCGCCAGGTTAAAGTCAACAGGATATCCTAGTGCATTACTTACAGCCGTGGCAGAGGATTTATTAAAGAGAATAAGATGGGGTGAACGACCTAAACGCAATACAGAAAAGAAAAGGACGGCCATTGTTCCATATATACATAAAGTTTCGCACATTCTAAAAAAAATAGGTAACTGCATTAACATCAATGCTGCTTTTTCAGCCCCAAATAAGCTTCTAAGCCTGTGCAGGAAGGTAAACGGATCGGCACACCGGGAAGTTGGTTGTTCGAAAAAGCCCCAAAAGACCTTTGTAAATTGTACTGAAGGAGTTGTACATTCTATCCCACTCTCATAGGGTAGAGATGTATATAGGCCAAACTGGAAGGTGTTTGAATGATCGTTTA
This sequence comes from Ixodes scapularis, assembly GCF_016920785.2. Classification (NCBI taxonomy): domain Eukaryota; kingdom Metazoa; phylum Arthropoda; class Arachnida; order Ixodida; family Ixodidae; genus Ixodes; species Ixodes scapularis. Next base: position 3,595,243 of record NW_024609855.1, on the reverse strand, counting down.
AGAGAGCATTTTTATAACACACACCGAGTCGTAGCTGGACACTTGGGAATCCATTGTCGCGATTGTGGCTGTATAGCACATTTTGAAAATTGTTCTGTAATAGGTAGGAGTAAAGACGAATTGACTAGTGAAATAATGGAATCGGAAAGGATAGCACAGCTGAAGGACAAGTGTGTAAGTAGTCCTTCTATAGCGCTGTCGACCAAAGAGCTCCGATTTCTATCTAAATGATAGCGATGAGGGAGAGGGACGATCTGTAAATGTGTTTCGTATAGATAATTTTTCCGTTTCTTCATTTGTCTTCTTTTTTACTCTTCTTTTGCCTTCTCTTTAGAATTTTCCTTTGGATTTCGTGCTACTTCTTCTACTTATCACGTTCTGAAAAGTCAACCCAGACGTTGAAGAGAAAAATGAAGCAGTCGAATACACAAGAGTTGTAAGTTCAGCGTGTGTGCTTGTCTTCCTGAGTGTCTGGTGTGAGATTAATTTTTGCTGCGCTGTCACCGTCAAGTATGGTTTACCAACTCGCCCAAGCTTCCATCCTATCGACTTAGTGTACTTTACGGGGCTAGTCAAAGTAATTGCTACTTGAACGCAACTAATCGCAAATCTCTCTCCCAGTTTGTTCCAGTTTCGACGACCTACTAGCAAGCAAGCCCCAGCTCGTTTTCCCTGAAAGGTGAGCATTCCAGATACTTTAGTTAGGTGCACGGTGTAAGATAATACTCTTCAGGTGAGGACAGCAGACTCCTCGCGACTTGCCCGATAAAGTTCGCTTTTCACACTCTCTCACTATGGTTTCAAGCGGCACCGGCAGGTGACTCGTCGACCCGTGGGCACGTACTAGACGGCTTGTGCCGCCTTATGTACCACACGCGCAGAGCTCCAGCGAGGTTGTCACACGTGCAGAAAGACCATGGTGTACCGGGGTGTCATGACAACGAGATAATGTTTTTTCGCTCTCACACAGTTTCGCCGTTTGGCCGCCGGCGACACTGTCAGTCGCGGGCATGGTGGCAGCCGAATGATGGAGTCTTTCGGATGCCCGTTGAACGAACACTATTTGACTCCTCGCGCCGCGCGTTCAACCCCTGCGTGTCCTCACCTAAAGAATGTATCTTACACCGTGGTTAGGTGCAAAGCAGCAACTGTGAAGCCAGACGAGCGGATAGGTATATTTAATTGACCGAGCTCAGAATTACCCGTGGCAGTGGAATGGAAGCTTATCTTTCCGCAATCAAACGCAGACATAATTTTGACTCTATCCGGTTATTGAAGGATTGCTACTTGTTGTGAACTAATCCCAAATTTTCATTTTGCAGTTTTTATATGGCTACAGCTAGCAGGCGCTGTTTTCATTGAAAGGTGAGGATTTCACGTTCTGTTTTTAAACAGCAAGTTTTTTAATGAGGGTCCTAAACAATTAACTTTCTTTTGCACTAAATGCCAGATCCTCCAGTTCAGGAATATGTTAAATATATTTGGTATGGATAAGCACAGTGTTTTGCTTCTTTATTCATAATTTGACAACAACAACACTTTTTATTTTATCACTCAGAAATACACACAAGAAGTGACTGCGTTGCAAAGAAATGTCGTGCTGAACGTGATTTTCCAACTCTTATATAGTTTTATTGGTAGCCGATATAATATATTGGATTCCAATATCCAAAATACGCTAAGTACACTGGAATTGTAAACCCTTATTGGATCCCCATAGACACATGGGGATCCAATAAGGGTTTATACGGTATGGGATTCCAATGTTTTCAGCTTATTATGGATATTGGAATCCCATAACAAAGCCTTATTGTAATACAATACAATAAATGAAATATTTTCCAATAAACTGTCCATATCGTATTGTAATACAATAAAAAACATATTGTTTACCAATATCCATAATACGCTGTTCATATTGGGGTTTTCCAATAGGGAGGATATAAAATGTCAATAACTTTTTACCTGATTTTATCTAGTTTTTCTGTTGACTTTTGAATATTGGCCCACTATTCAATAAAAAAAAATTGAACAGATTTTCTGTCGCCTCCAAGATGGGTTTTCTGCAGCTTTTTAAGTGCAAAGCTACAAATTTTCAACTAAGAAAACTATATCCGTTTAAAAAGAAAAAAAAATCATTATCTACAGCTTATACCTATTCATTCAAGAAAGTTTTTGAAGCTTACTACGGCTTTCCAATCTGCTCCAAATTGTCTCCACCAAAATAACGCAAATACGAATACGTAAATTTATGTATTTTTTCTTTATTTTAAAATATTCTTATAGTCCGTTTCAACCTAAGGAGTTAGGAAGAGGAAATTCTATTCCCTCTGCTTACTCCTCCCCGATCTTCCTTTCCCTCGCCCCAGCTTCTTGAATGTCAGCGGACACGGTAAATGTAGTCCCTGTGGTATTTGAAGGTACTACCTACATCCCACAACCAAGCATTAGGACCGAGCACAGACACACACCATGAATCACTCATTCCCTGAATCAAATCCAGTTCACTGCTCCAAAGTCTTATACAGTTTACATCTGGAAGGTAATCATTTAGCCGGTGAAAGTCGCAGCACCTATTAAAATTCCGAGTTTTCGATCTTCTTCTCGAACGTCTGTCAAAGGGGAAATAGTGCTTCGAGCTTCGTGGACGATATCTCTTAATAAAAAGCATTGGTACAACAAATAACAATTTAGCGCAGTCGCTATAACAACATCCACAAAAACGGCTCCTTGAGAAATGTTATCAATTCCCTCCATACCAGCACTCAGGACGAAGCAAATCAAGGCAGTAAACTTGAGGAAGAAAACGAGAAAGAACGTTTTCTTCCTCAAGTTCACTATCCATACCAACCCGCTCGTTCTGTCCCCAAATCAAGGCAATTTCTCTACTTTAAAATCGTTATTTTGCTTTTCTTTACTAGTTGACTAGTATAATATGGTCATTAAAGTCACTGTAGTCACAGAGTCAGAACGGCAGGGCGTGTTTTCCGAACGCCTGGCTTCCAGCATGCGCCCTGTGCCTTCCGTCGTGCTTTGACTGTACGCGCGCACTTGAGGTGCACAAACGCCGAAGCATTGTCAAGGGTAGGAGGGTCGCGGAGGAGGCGGGAGACCTGAATCTCCTCCCTACCGTACTCACCTTGTCAAAGATTGTTCAGAAGCTTAGGGAATTTCGACATCTAGTCAAGGCGTACTATGTTCAAGATAAAGTAAACAGAAAGTCCGGAGCTTTTCTATAGACTGACTACATATAGGCAACTGAATAGTATTTTCAACACCAAGTACAGAGCGTCTATAGTGTTTCTGATGACACTTTCAACAGAAAATCTGAAGAAACGAATTGAACTTAAGGTTAATAGGCGTTCAACAGGTTTTGTTTACTCAGGCCGAAGAAACCCGACAAATATTCGTTGGACCATGGGAACGGGAAGTCAAAGTCAAAAGGAAAATTATTAAAGACAAAAATAAGTCAACACATTTTCAATAAAACGACGCAAATCATTGTTATAGGGGATGGTTCTTTTTTCGCATTTAAAAATAATGATCCACGATCTGCCAAGCAATCTTCATTCTTAATATGGATCTCAACCATTCGTTAACAATTCGCGTTTACATTGCAGAACAATTAAACTGACTTTAAACAACGAAACGCATAATTAGAAGCTTAATCTTCTTAAGACATTATTTTTATAAAACCTTCATAAATTTAAGTCAACTTCCTCCTGGCTAACGCAACCTGCAGATATCTGGTATCTTTGGCCGATGTGGCAGAATTTACTTTAGATACGCCACACTTTGCCTGCGCTTTTTTGGGGCGACTTCAGTCGAGTTTGTAGACGAAATACATCTGCGTAAATTCGGGTTCCGGAGTAACTGTCCCCGAAAAAAACGTCCCCGGAAAAAATGTCCCGGAAAAAAGAACCCCACGTGAAAAGTAGGAAAAAAAGGCCCAAACGGGACATTTGCTCCACTGCCGTACGATCCGCTTTTTACTTTTGTGTATGAATCTAGAATGTGTGATTACATTCCTGATTTTGTAACATTGCTTCTCAACTGTTTTTGTTTGTTTTTCATTGTGAATTAACGTTTATAACACTTCAAGCCAAAACCAAACTATTGTGTTTGGGAAATTTGTGAAGTACTTGTCTATTATTTACAAATAGGCAAAAAGCACGACGTTTTTGTTTGTTTTTCACTGTGAAGTGAACAGTTATAATACTTCTAGCTAAGACCAAATGATTGTGTTCGAAAAATTTGAGAGGTGCTTGTGTACCATTTCCAAATATGGTAAAAATATCGCTATTTTTTTTTTCTTTTTCTTATGAAGACGAAAGGTTAATTGTCATTAAAGTTATTATAGGGACTGAGAGTGCGTATTTGTGGATATAATGCTGACGGTAAAATTTCGTTTCCACTAATACTCTTTCCAAGTAAAATGTGAAATTACGCCGATGTCGTGTACGCGCTAACAGTGTCGCGATGTGTAAGTACTTTGCGGAATTGCATATTTCCTTATTTGTTCGGCCGTTTTTTCCTACTTGCCACACATTGCTTTTTTCCCCAATTACATATGACCGGACCGCCTGAAGGCCATCAGGATCACGGGAACCCAGAGATAAAATCCTTTGGGGACATTTTCTTCTACTTTCGCCCCGGGGCCTCTTTTTTCGGGGACATTTTATCCGGGGACTTGTTTTCCGGGGCCATTTTTTCCTGCACCCAAACACTACATCACTGTGTCGATTCTTCTCTAGGTTTTTCTTTTTTTAGCTTTAGAATTTCATATTTATAAGGCGGAGCAAAGTATTGTCTTGGTTTTCGATCATGTCCTGAAAAACCTGAGCTTAAAACTGCGTTGTTTTTTTGTGTGTTTTTTTTTTTTTTGCCACATTAGTGAAATGTTGCCTGGCCGACCAGGGATGTATCATGTAATAGGTTTTCATGATTCACAAGTCATAGTGGCCATATGCTTGAGGTTTTCATCTTTAGCTTACCGGCTTTTGAACTACTTATTTACGCTTTGACTTTCTTTTTTAGTTTTTAGCTACTACATCTACTTTTCCGGTTTCCTACGACAGAAAGCTAATTTTCGTGGCTTATCTGGTCTCGGAATGCATATTCGTCAGCCAGTCTGGAAGCGTTCTCGGCAGTCGGCGCATCTGACTTGTGTTTCACCCTATCTATCACGGATAGCGGAACACCCCGGAAGAGCTGTTCTAGGCAAAATATTTCTATATTTTATTGTGATTTATAAAAACGTCAGTTCTCTTCAGCCGATCGACAATGTTGGTTCGCAAGGGGTGTTCGAAGTCAGCATAGGACTGGCTTGGCTCTATTATTTCATTTTCAAACTTCTGATCGAAGACCTCCGCAGAAAATCTGTACCTAGGCAGGCTCGCCTTCATGCAGTCGTAGTCAGAGAATTGCTTATTTGTGAGCCTAGCCGTAACTTCTTCAACTTTTCCAGGCAACAGTGCCAGAAAGCGAAATGGCCAGGACTCTTTTGGAAAATAACTATGTTTCACGACTCGTTCAAGATTAACTAAAAAAATCCTATCGATCGTGAGAAATGGCGCGAAAAGCAGACGAGGTTGAAACAAGAAACAAGGGACGGGCGCTGATTATCAACCAAAATGTTTTCGCAGGAAAAGATACAATAACGAACATTTATCTTCGGCAGTAGGATCCCCGTCTGCGTACCCCGAGACAATTCGTAGCAGCGTGATGGCACGTGTTAAGCGCAATAAAAAGTGATATGATGCAAGCCCGAATGGAAAAACTCCACCTCACTATCCATCAGTGCCAAAGACGGTTGGCTGCTACAAAAGGCTCCCGCCCAATGTATTTCTCTACTATCTCTCTAGACACTTGGTTACTTCTTCGGTGTTAATCAATCTTGGCTCACACTTAGAGTCGCGGCAATACGTCGCAAGATCAGAGTATGCACACCCCTTCAATGAACTCTGGTGCTCCCTTAAACTGATGCTCAAACACTGCCCCCCTCGTCCAATATATACCTGCCCACATGAGAAAGGTATCTTATACACTGCTCCAACGGCGCATGATACGAACTGTGTGCCATACTTTACGGTGAAACCCTGACTATTCGGTTTCTTTACTAACACGCCTTTTTTATGGCGGGGCAAATATGGCTCAGCTTTTTTTTTTTTTTTTTGGCTGAAAATTTACACTCTCTCCGTATCTTACTGCGATCCCCTTTAACCCTTGTGAAACGCGGTGAACATAAGAGATGCAAGCCACCTTTTTTGTTTTTACTTCCCACTCAGTGCAGTTTTTTCTGCATTGGCCGTGTGCGCCTCGTTTTTGACAAGCTTTTTGATGGCGACCGTATGCTATTTTACAATGCCGAATCAGGTGATGTGATCGAACAAGAAAAAAGAATCTTCATGTCCACACCAACTGAATCATGACGTCGCGCAAAGAAGCACCTTCCCGGAACTGTGTCTTTTCTTGTTGCTAATTTTAGGAGTCTTGTTTCCAAGCAAGAACTTTTCTGTTCGATCGACATCTGTAATCCGCATGTCATACTTGGAACGGAAACCTGGCTTTCCAGTGAAATTGATAACTGTGAACTTGTTATTGATAAAGATTATCTGGTTTATCGGAAAGACCGGTTGCACTCAAAGGGTGGAGGGGTGCTTATCGCTGTTAAAAAATGTTTCCACTCTTTTACTGTCGAATTAAAAACCGAACTCGAAATGCTCTGGGTTCGCGTTAAGTTTTTGTTTTTTTATGTCTTGGTTGGTGTATGCTACAAGCCGCCTCATGTTACCGCTGATTTTGTCCGGGATCTTTGTATTAGCCTCGATGGCGTTATTTCTCGTTACCCCGGATGTCCCGTTTTTTTGGAGGAGATTTTAATTACCCAGGAATTGACTGGATTTCTTGTGAACCAATACCTGACTGCAGACATGTTTCCGAGTGTTTAGAGTTTTTGAATGTTTTAAAATCACCCGAGGAACCTCTATTCTAGATCTACTTTTCACGACTGCCCCTGACTTAATTAAGCGCGTAAATGTTCTTGAAGAAATTAGTGATCATAAAATGGTCTTAGTCGAAGTCGAAATGACAACTCAGCACCCCCGCAACCAGTTTAAAAAACTCCACGACTATTCAAAGGCAAAAAGTGATGAAATAAGCACAACTATGAGGATCTTTTTTGATGACTTTGAGCGGTCGTTCCGCTTGCGGTCTGTTGAAGAAAACTGGATTGCATTTAAAAATCAGCTGAATTATATCCTCATAAACTTCGTTCCCAATATCAAAATTCCGAACAACCCTTTACGTCCGTGGTTTTCTAAAAATCTTAAGTCTCTTTTGAACAAAAAGAAACGCCTGTAAAACAGGGCTGTGGAAAGGAACACTAATTTGTCTTGGGACTTGTATAATTCCCATTCATCTATATGTGCTTTTGAAATTAAAAAAGCGAAAACAACATTCTACAGAGATGACTTAAATGGCCTTCTGAAGTCAAATCCAAAAACAATTCTGGAGTTGCATAAATCCACCGAAAAGAAGTTGTGATCTTAACTTTACGTATGCGGAGAGAAATAGATGCACTGACCTTGAAACTGCCAACAATTTTAATGAATGTTTTAATGAAGTTTTTACCAACGAATCGTTTCCGTTACCTTCTTGTGAATTGACCTATGACCACGCTTTCGTGGAAAAGATCACTGTTTGTTCACGTGGTGTAAGTAAACTCATCGAAGACCTTCTTTATCGTTCCTCGCCAGGCATAGATGGCATTAATACTAAACTATTGAAACTTACGCAGCCATTCTCTAGCGACATACTAGCTTTATTGTACCAGCAATCCCTCGAAGATGGGCATTTGCCGAGTGATTGGAAGCATGCAAAAATAATTCCGGTTCACAAGTCTGGAGACACGTCATGCTTAAATAACTACAGGCCTATATCGTTAACGAGCATCCCTTGTAAAATATTAGAACATACCGTATATAGCCATATTATTAATTTTGTCTTGGAGAACAACATTCTTTTTGAGGAACAACATGGCTTCAGAAAAGGCAAATCGTGTGAGACTCAACTTTTCGAGCTTGTAACCGATCTTTATGATAACGTTCATTTGCTCCAACAGACCGACTTGATATTTCTACACTTTTCCCGGGCTTTTGATTGTGTACCGCATCAGCGGTTATTACAAAAACTTGAAACGTTGAATATAGACCCCTCACTGATATTTTAGATCAGACAATTCCTTACGAACAGAACTCAATCCGTTGTAATTTCTGATCAGTTGTCATCGTCCACTGATGTTAAGTCTGGCGTGCCCCAGGGATCTGTTCTGGGACCCCTTCTCTTCCTTATATATATAAACGATCTCCCTGTTAGCATTTCTTCATCGATTCGACTTTTCGCAGACGATTGTGTATTGTATAAAAAGATAGTACATATGGACGACACCTCGACACTTCAAACCGATCTGAGCTCTATTGATTCGTGGTGTGACAAGTGGCAAATGCGAATTAACATAGATAAAACCAAATATATGACTGTGACAACAAAGAAAACATCAATTAATTGCAGCTACTCTATCAACGGTGTCCCTCTGGAAAAGGAAAATAAATATAAGTATCTGGGTGTTTTTATTTCCGATAGTCTTAATTGGCATGACCATATTAACTACTTAGTTGGGAAAGCAAATCGTTCTTTAGGATTCATCAGGCGGAAGTTGTTTTTAGCTCCTCCCGAAACTCGTTTGCTAGCTTTTAAGTCCTTTGTCAGATCGCAGCTCGAATACGCCAGCATCATATGGTCCCCCCACCAGGACTACCTGATTGACCAAATTGAAAGAATTCAAAACAAAGCCGCGCGCTTCATATTTAGTGACTATTCACCTTACACGAACGTTTCGGCACTGAAACAAAGGGCTAATTTACCTTTATTAAAAGTCAGGCGCAAAGTCTCCCATCTTACCTTCATTCACAATATTTATTACTATAATGTTAGCCTTAAGGAACTCTTATTACCTCCCCCTCATCGCATCTTTCCCAGACATGACCACCCTCACAAAATTCGTTTATCAAATTGTCGCACTAACCAGTTTCGCAACTCGCCATTACAGCTTGCCATTGCAGAATGGAACTCTTTGCCCCACCACGTTGTAGATATCATAGATAAAAATTAATTCAAATCATCATGTGAACGTTTGTTTCACTTTTCCATGGAATGAATCGCGGGATGGTGTCTTTCTTGTTTTGCATGTGCAAAGATGGTTTTTTCTCTCTCTTTTTGTAGCCTGGTTCGCACGTTGTTTCCTGTTTGTGTAAGAGTGTATTCCTTTCGAGTGGGTGTATTGCATTGTTTCTTTTTTATTAAGCAAATAGTACGATATGTATCGTTTCAAAAGTTTTGTCGAAAACCTTGTACTCTCCCCTCATACAATGCCCGAAAGGGCGCTTTGAGGTAAATTAAATAAAAAAAAATTGGCCCTGATGCTTTTCTTCGCATTTGCAAGCTGCGGTAATAACAAGATCAAGAAAACCTGCTTCTCTGAGCCTAGCTATTTTCTCTAAAACGCTCTCTTACATCTTGTCCTCGGACGATTCTGGTAGTGCATTCCAAAAACGTGATACTACCTGCAATACCGTTTTTATGTTTTGAATAGGCGGACCAAAAATCGATTAAGGGCTTAGCGGTCGTGAGATTGTGGGACCAAAAAACATGCTTTTGCTTAACATCGGTACTGAGATTCAGAAACTGAATCTGGTGCTTTTTGGGTGCTTCGAACGTGAATTTTAGTCCTTATCCTTGTTCAGTGGAGGACTTTAGCACGTTCTAGAGTGTCTAAATAAAAAATAGTTTTTTTTGTTTTTTTTTTTACAAATAGAAGATAAACTTTAACGTATCTGAATATTCCTCCAGTAAGTCTATGTAACTTTTTTTAAGTGCTGGATCCACTCTTAAAAAAAAAAATAGTCCCCAGTACAAAGGCCACCCTCGACCCTATGCACACTCCGGATTTTTAATTCAAACTTAGTCTTGCCATCCTATACAAGTGGACTTTAAATAAAAGGATAGAACCTCAAGAAAATCGTCGACTGTTGCACCGCATTGAGATCTGAAGGCTATCTCCTCATTCAGGTCAAAAATACATACCTGTACGCTCCTCACGAATCGCCGTGGGGCATACAATAGTAGAGGTCGTCAACGTCTATGCTGAAAGCACTGCAGCTTTTGCGCGGTTTTCCTTCAGGAACTCAATGACAGCAAAGGAACTCGGGGTGCCAAAACGGTCACCTATTACCAGCGAGTTAAGGTTCCTGTGTAGGACCCAGACAATGCGTGAAGCCGGGTTCCCTTTTTTAACACAATAGTAGGAAACGGGGTATCAGGTTTGTGTGTTTAAGCCGCCAAGAATACCTCCAACACGAGGTTCTTCCGTTCCTTGACACTTGCGGCCACTTTTTGGAGGTCAAGTCTATTGAAGAGTTCCACAGACTCTGCCTTAACCTTTGAGGGGTTCGGAACACTCCGTCCTATAATTTTTATCGCGTTTAACACATGGATTAAGGCGGAAAGAAGCGGAACCATACAAGCGTGTCGTATTATAGGACATCCTATACCAGCGGAGTGGAATATGTCGGAACCATATAGGCGCACAGAACCATGGAGGACGGAACCATAGAAGCATAACGCAATATGGGACATCCTATACCAGCAAAAATGCGATACCAGCGTGGCGGAGCCATATGACTCCACCATTTTGGTAACGCTTTTTCACTGTTATACAGGGCGATTTTTTAAGCTTTACATATTTTTGAAAAGTGTCATGAAAGCTACACTTCTGTAGTTTGTGCAGGTTAGTTATACGGCCAGGGGTACGTAGTATAGGGGCCTAATCGTAATGATCGCTCGCATGATTAAATACAATTTGTTAATTAACTTTTAATTGCTGAAAATGCACACATGGTTTCAATTAGAAACTTACTGAGAGTCATAGAAAACCAGTAGATCAACTCTTTTTAGAAGGATATAACGCAGGGGTAGCATTTTACGCCTTATGTAAGAACGCTTTATTTGGATGCGTTTCTATGTTTTGGTTTCTTATCAGAGCGCATCTCTGCGCCACGGTCCTGTCCCCCAGGGCCTTAGACGCGCAACAAACATGTGCCCTCCTTCCCGTCACTCTACGAGGGAGGCGAGGGGGCGGCTTTGCACTGCGGCCACCAGGCAGCAGGGTTTTGGGCGCAAAGATGCACATTGATAAGAAACCGAAAGTCTGGAAACTCGTCCAATTTTGCTTTTTTTTTTTTGTTTAGAACGCAGTAAAATGCTGTTCCTGTCTTATATCTTCACAAAAAGTTTTCATTTAGTGTTTTTTCAACGATGCTTAGCAAGTTTCTAATTGGAACCATGGGTCAATTTTCACTGATTACAAATTTCAGGAACATACTATACTTAAAAAGGCTGAAGCGGTTTTTATTTCAGGAAACACTTGAATCTTCATTTGACCTCCAGAATCTCAAATATCAAAATTATTTGGTAATTTGGTGAATCGAGGTTGGATAGAAACATTTTTAAAGTATCGCTGGAGGCACTCTTTCCTGGAGAGTGACGTCACAAAAGGAGCTTTCGAAACCTCTGCTCACGCATCTTCAGCGCCATTGAAACCTATGCACGCACACGCTATCTTTAAAAAGGTGAAAAAGAGACGTCACGACTGCTGCCAGTGCGAGAGAATAAACCCGGAAAGCTTGCGATTGGCCGCGCGGCCCTCAAGCGACATATGCTTAGCAGCTGAAAGATCTCACTACGGCCGCAGTACTGCTGGGATGTGTTTTGTGTTTTCGCACGTTTAGTTATATGTTTGGAGAAAACGAACGTGATATTCAGATTCACGGGATAAAACTACACTAGAATCAACCTCCATCTCGTTTTCTGAAAGTCATGCACTTCTTTAATAAGCTAACTCATCATTACATTTAGCCCTTTATACCATCTCCCCCTGGCAATATAACTCACGTGCACAGACCACGTAAATGTAGCTTTTACAGCTTTTTTTCAACAAATCTGTAAAGCATACAGAGAACACCCTGTAGCATGTCCCCTAATACGATACAACTGTATGGTTCCTTCCCCGCTTGCATCCTTCAAGAGTGACTCGCGGGCATCCAGCGTTCCATTGGGATGCTGGATGTCAGCAAGTCTCTATATCAGCGATTGGTTTGAAACAAGCAGCATTTTTGCACACAAATAAGCTCTTGTCCGAGGTCCTCGAGGAGCACTACTAGCAGTGGTGAAATGTAGTGACGTGGCGAATTTGGTAGCAAGTATTTATTTCTACAAGAATTGCATGCAGCAAAGCTGACCTTCACTCAAAAGGTGATAATTATAAATTCAATACTGAACAAAGGTATCCCTTGAGCTGTCAGGCCAAACTCCCACGCTGGCCACCCAGGAGTTCCTAACTTGTGCGTAGAGGATCAGCACAACCCAGATTTGTGCTGCGAGCGCACCTGCGACATAAAAATATATGAGATGAAAAATGGAAGACGTTTACAATTTTCTGTAATGCGAAATTAGAGCGCAGCTCTTAAAGAGGAGGATAGGAGGGTATGCCACTCCTCTCCCTCCCCTCCTCCTCTTCTGCTCCCTCCCATTTAGCGGAAAATTTCGCTAAATTTAGCAGAAACATTTCCTCGCTAAATTTAGCAGGGAAATTGATGTCACGTGACCTCAACTCCAATTCACTTTTCCCACTAAATGTAGCGGGGAAAATGACGTCACATGACTTTGTGTCACGTCAGCCAGAAACAAATACAGTTTCTCCACTAGATTTAGCTAGAAAATTAATGACAAATGACCTTTACATTAATTCAATTTCCTGTCAAGTTTAGCGGGGCAGTTATGCCGATGGCGACGCCGCGAAACGGGCACCTAAGAGCTGCGCCCTCAAAAACTAAATGCCTCACACGAAATAGAGGGATAATTAGAGATAAGACAAAGAAAAGAGAATCTAATATACCTTTTTAATATCATTACTTTTGGGCGTTTTTAAATATTTTGATTTCAAGAAATGTTTATCTCTTTATTCATAGCCAGAGAACCCCTCCCAGTTTCAGCATGAATGCAATAAATCAGTGCACACTAGACCTTTAAACCATAATGCACATGAAAATGAATGTTTGCCACATAGTCTTGCATGAGTCGGTTGCTCAGATCTCTAAATATATTTGTAATGAGGAACATTCTTGAATAAAACTTTTAGGCTTTGAATTTGACAGTTTAAATATCATAAGGAACACTGTATGTCACAGATTTTTTGTGATATATCAGAAATGACGCAGCACTGTATCCTTGCGTGCCTAAAAGAGTTCGCATTTTTTAGCATGGCATAGGGGGGGGGGGGGGGTGTTATTCCGATACCCATACAGCCCTCTTTAACAAAATTTCGTCTATACAGCTTTTTCTTGGTTCTTAACCCCCATTACAGATTTGGTAGCTTGAATTCTCATTCGGCATCAACACTTCTATATATTGATGTAATAGTGAAAGACAAGATGTATGGGCTTGAGTACGGCTCGATAAGCACATATGTCAAGAAAAGTACTGCCGAAAACTCAAATGTCAAAATAAAAATTATTAGGTAGAATGCGGGTACAATTATGGATATGGTCATGAATACATTTAGCACATTCAATATGAAGAATATGTGTTCGACGCACACTCAAAGAAACCTGTTGCATTTATATTCATGCAAATTACTTCGGAGAACCAAGCGCTGCAGTCTGGAGAGGGTGTTCGGTGAATGAGTCTACCGAAAATGAGTGTAGATGGATAAAGCAGTTTGATCTGCGACAATGAGCATTGCATAAGCAAGTGGCGTTTCATTATTACTGTTACAGTGCCGACTGTTTCTTATAAATTTAAACAAACTGTCAGCCGCGTCATTCGGTAAGTTTCCTCCATACAATGCATGGTTTGGCTCTCGGATGATATGCAAGAAATATCTTGCATATCTGGAAATATCTTGGGTGGTTCTAGAAAAACAATTTCGAGAATCTTATCTCACCATCCTAAAGAAAATGAAAACTTTCTAGAGGCAAATTAATACTTAGTTTTGCAAAACCATCTTGCTGTAGTAAATGTATAAAGTTCCCCTAGGTAGAGCTAGTCATTACGGATGATTGTGCCCATTGCATGGCCTAAAAATTTAATTTGCGACCTACAATATTTACAGGATCAACCAAATCTGAATGAGCGGAACACTTGACATTCAAGATTAATCTCACCATGACTGTCTACAAACATCCACATAATAATTTCCACGAACCTCTATATCCCAAGAAAACACTTGGTGCGAGCTGTTTAGAAAACCATAACACTTTTTAACACTAATATAAAGCCTGTAGTGTGCCACAAATTAAGCCGTTTTCACTTCATTATCTGTGAACCTTCGTTCGTTGGCGACGCCAACTGCCACCAACGAACGAGCATACGACGCCGAGAGCCGACGTCTTTAGCAGACAAGGAACTGCAGTTCCTTGTTGATACCGCGCCTGTTTTTGTTTCTGCGACAGTCGCCGCCTGCGGAACGCACGCCGCTTTTGAGTCGAAAAGATCGTCTGCTAAAAACGCCGGCTCTCAGTGCCGTATGCTCGTTCGTCGGCGGCGTTCGTTGCGCCATCTCTTGTCTCCCGTGCGAAACGGCGCCGTGTTGTTTGAAGACCGGTGCCGTCGCTGCGTTTCCATAGGAGCTAAGGTTTTTTCTTTATTTTCTTTTTCCTCAGGTAAGTTCGCTCTTTGCAAATTTTACAAAAAAAAAAAAGCACCATCTGTGGGCAACACTGCACAAAGTCGTAGCGTGATAGGTTAAGAAACCGAATTTCGCGGTCAATTTAAAGAGCCTGGCGTCTCCTTGAATCACCCTGTAGATATTTTCCCGGCTTGCTTTTTAAGGAAAATCTCTAAATTTAGGAAAGCTATTAAGACGACTGCTAAAAAAATGCCATAACCAGCAATCGAATTTGCCTGCTCTCCGGTTACACGACATCAGTGGTAGGCAGACCTCTAGAATGAGCGAGCAGTCTAAAACACTGGGTATGTCCTATGTATAATTTTTTTCGTGGTGCAGAGCAAGAGCTGGAAGGAGGTTTTACGACATTCACTTTTCACAACCGAAGTTCTTGCAATCAGTTGAGAGCAATTTCGAGCAGTGAAGTTGCCTTCGCCACTGGCATAAAGTTTCAGTGTTGCCCATGGAGACTCAAATAAATTTGTGAATAAAAAGAAGACCAACCTTCATAAAAAAAGCTGTAACTTTGGCAAAGAAAAGTTATCTTGACAAAAATATGTGGGGTACAGCGTCTATTCGCCTGGTTAACCAATTTCGAGGCACATCAGCGACAATGAAAATAAAACGCCCAAGTGCCATTAAGGGAAAGGCAGAAAGGATGCATACCTCACCAGAAAACTTTAGGACGGCCACGGGCAGGAAACTCTGGTGAGGCTCTTGGAGTGACTTCCTGCAATAGCCCTACGCAGACCACAGAACAAGATCCGGCCAGAGCTTGCAGCCATAAGGTGCTTCATACCATTAAGTTCCAGAAGCGACTGCAATTGGAAGTAAAGTGCATTTCATTTCTCTGCAGAACGGAGAGCTTAATAGCTAGCATGCATTCATTAGACTGCCATGAATGCGCCGACTTTTCAGTGCAGCACTTGTGGGGAACAATGAGCCTCACGGCACGCGGAAGAGGAGAAAGGGACGCTCGTGGTAGGTGCGCGTGGACAGAGTTCGAAGGGCCGTGACGAACGAAAGAGGCGGTGCTGAACGAGCCCAGGCAAGACCCGGACCCCAGGGCAACCGTGGCCTTCCACAGCATCGACGGCACAATTTGAGAATTTATAAAGTGTTTCTATGATAGCGCTCTTTGTGTGACTTCCTCGGAGCGAGTAGAACTAGGCCTGATCGGGAATTGACAGGCGACCCACACACTATATCACCAAATTGTTAACTGTGGTGGGCAAAACTAAAAACCAGAAGCATTATTTCAAACTATCTCAGCTTAAAGTTAACCACGGCAGAAGCTTCAAGCCATCCTTTCGAATTCAGTGGAGAAAGCAAGCCATGTGACCTTGCAGACATGGCACGTCGAGCTTATAATCACGTGTCACGCTGTTTTTGCTGCAATGGCTTCTAGCGCCAAAAGTCTTCCAGCTTAAAGAGATACGAAGTATAGACGTTTGTGAGTGAGGCCCTGGCCAAATCTTCAGCTACATTGCGAGGTAGGTACTCAGACGTTCAAACCGGGATGTTTGCTGCCTGTAACCACGCGACCAGCTTGTGCCCAGCTGTTGTTCGAGTTGCCTATATGACCTCGACAGCGCCGTTATTTGACAAGCAGTTTTACAGATGTTAAAAATGACTGACTCACAGAGAGACTGCGTCTCAACTACTAACGACTTGGGATACCTAACTGAATACTGATATACAAACTAAACGCAAAACAATTATTTGGCATGCCTTTTATTTTTCAACAGACTGAGTCGACTCCTCCTTTAGTCGAAGGTGTCGATGCGTAATAGGACAATACAAACAAAAATATTCCTTAGAATTCGTTTTCCACCCCCCAAGTGATCCGTTTTTGAAGGCAATATAAACAAGACACTTGGTTTAGAAAGTGCCTCAACTGCACAAATGCATATGTAGTAAGGGCACTCGCCAATCCTATTTTCCTCAGCTCTGTCCAGGCTAAGCCGAGCTAGAGTATAAATGTACACGCTCACTGACAGAATGAGAAAGTCAAGTAGAAGACTCCGTTGTTCCGCCACCAGCCCGCCTGCTACATTCGACGACGTTTCAGCGTCTCATGAGTCTCGACTGAGAACATCCATTCAAAGCGAGCTCAAAAGTAGAAGTGAGTGCTGGAGGACGCCCAGCAATTCTCTTTTTGTCATTTCCTATACTAAGTATTTTTAGGATGACAAATTTTTAAGTAAGAAAATGTATTGGAAATATGCAGTTTGCTCTTGACCTTGATACACAATTCTGATAAAGATAACAACAATGTATGCGTATTGCCATCCATCATTTTCGAAATAAGTGCTCCCGCCTATCGGAACATCTACACGTGTGATGCGTGAGTTAAGGACTGAGAGGCTAGAAAACAAAGCACTCACAAGGCTTGTCTGGCCCTTTCAACCATACGGGTAGAGTCGTCAAAAATTCCTGATTCCTAGCTAAATTTTTTTAGAATGAGCAAATCTCGTCCACGCCCGAGGTAGACCACTGAATTGTGATTCCCCCAGATTGTGTTCAATCGTCTGAAAACTGCGTTACAACCTGTAAGTGAACTCTGTTGTACCACGCCACTCGTCCATCCTGCCTGCTTGAGAGAAAAACCACTGTTCGTACTGAAGACGACATTCCAGCACGTACAGGCGAATATTTTTAATGAACTAAAGTAAAATTCATATCATTCATTAGACAGATAGGCTCACAAACTGACGACACCACGATTGTTGTTGTTGGTTCTACTCTTGCATACGCAGAAAAGTTACTTCCTCTTTTCTCCGATATGCAGTGAAACCCCTTATCTTCGCGGCCCGTATTTCTCCTTGAATTAATCACAGAAGACATAATCGCGGCCACTAAATTTCGCAAGTTTAAAGGCCACATTGAAACTCTTAGGAAGGGAAATTTTCCTGGGTCCTTTTATTTCGCAAACTTCACAATTCGCGTAACTAAAGGGCTCGCGTACATTAAGGGGTTTACAGTACTCCCGTCTGTAATATGAAGTTAAAATTTCAAGGAGGCTAAACGCATTGGTGTAAGAAAGCATTGGCCCTTGCAAGAAAATGTCCTTCTCCAGGTTAGGCACGCGAGGATTTTTCGCACTACCTATAAGGTGGCAGATTTGTTTTGGCAGACCTTTTGGTAGAACGGAGTTTCACTTGACCTTTAGTCGGCGTCAACTATTTTGTGCTGCATTGTAAAGGCTAAAGTAGCTTCCGCAGTGCTTCAGCCCAGGACGGGTACGAGAGCATGTGGTTTAGTGTCGCTTCTCATATGCATGGTCTAGAGAAACTAGCGCTGACAGAGTTGGAGCAGTGCGGAATAATAGAGAGTTTTAGTAGATCGTTCCCATGACTCCGACAACGATACCCGATACTCCGCCACCGCCTATCTTGTGAATGCATAGTATCGTTATCGCTCCGCAGGGGGCACCTGTGAAAGCAGGTGTTTGGAGAGTGGCGTCTCCACGGACCCCGAGCTCCGCAGGGGGCGCCTGCACCTTAGGTGCTAGGTGCTTGGTGAGTAGCGTCACCACGGACCCCAGCCACTTTGGCGACACCACAGACCCTGAGTAAAAAGTGGCGAAGACCCACCCACGTCTGGCTGTGCGTGGCGAGCCCGTGTCCAGGGAAAAGGGCATCCTGGTGGTTGAGCTGAGCCCGGGGTAGTTTTGGACCCTTCGGGGCCCCCCGGGCGAGGCAACACACCACTTTGGCCCCTGCTTCCTGTAGACGGGTGTCCTGGCTTGGCCCGACCAGGATGATTCAGTCAGTCGCCACATCTTCTACTATCCCCTCTTATCTTTCTCTTTTCTCTGCTCTTCTTTTTTTCATATTCACCATCTTTGGCGACAAGGGCTAACCTTGGGTGGCGATAGACCCCTTGTCTAGACCCGCACAGGTTATAGGGTCTTGGTAGCACTGATAGCGTAATGTCGTCAGCAAAACCTTTATTGCTATGGCGCATTACCTATCCCCATGTTGGGCTCCGTGGTGGGTGGTGCGCTACAGACGCCGAACGCCTCCCCATTTATTATGGGTTCCAAACACAACCAAAAACCTGATAGGGCCCTGAAAAGGGCCCGCACCGAAGTCCTTTACCATCCCGCAAAGTCCCCTGAGCCTTTTAAATTTCCGAAGTTTCTTGTCCTCCATTCTGAGGCGGAAAAGTCGCTTGCCAAGCTTTCTCCCTTCCTTGTTTCTAAAGTACTTGAAGGTGTCATGGGTACGAACTTCAATGCCAAAAAGGATGGCGTCGGGCGACCTTCTAGTCGAGATAAACACAAAACAACAAAGTGACGCTCTTCTCGCCTTGAACTCCGTTTCAGATTACAAGGTTAGCGTGACTCCACACCGCAAGCTGAACACCATTCATGGAGTCATCTCTGAGAACGACTTGCTCGAAACATCTGAGGAAGAGCTCGTATAGGGCCTCGCCAGCGAAGGTGTTGTAGGTGCACGCCGCATCACCCTCCGCCGAGATGGTGTCGAACGAAAAACAAGACATATTATCTTGACATTCGATTCCACCACACTACCAGAGACCACAAAGGCAGCATACCACCAGTGCCGAGTCCGACCCTATGTGCCGAACCCTCAGCGGTGCTTTAAGTGCCAGCCATGGTTCGAGGAACTGTCGAGGAAGGGACACCTGTGCAAAGTGCTCCAGCAAGGAGCACGCCACAGATGCGTGCGATAATGAGCCTCATTGTGCAAACTGCAATGGCAACCACCCGGCATACTCCCGATCATGTCCTATGTGGAAAGATGAGAAAGAAGTACTTAAACTAAAAGTTACTGAAAACATCAGCTACGTGGAGGCAAAGAAGCGTTTTGCCTTTGTCTCAAAAGGCTCTTATGCCGAGGCCGTGCGCAGGGGACCAGCGCGGCCAATGGTTTCGATGGGAACGCAGACGTCTCCGGACGACCTGCATCTCCCAACACGGTCCCCCTCCAAACCCCCGGGAGCGGTGCCAGGGGCACCGCCCCCGAACCACAAGGTGAATGCTGCCTTGCCAGCATCCACCCCAGAACAGGGGACGACGTCTCCTGCTCAACCGGCCGCTTCGACCTCTCGGGGCCGGGGCCTACCTCCCCACACCTCTGCTCCCCAGAGGAAGCCTGGGGAGGTTACAAGGCAGCCGACCTCCAGGGTCCAGCCGCCGGCAGCTGCAGACGAGCCCATGGACGAGGGTGGGTCAAGATCTGATGAGGAGGCTCTCCTCACAAGATCAGAGTCCACCCCTTCTGCCTCCGGTGACTCTAATCGGAAGCAGAACCCCTTTAAAAAACAAGGTGGACGGCGTGTGAAAATAGAGTTTAAACCCTAAGGAACATAGCTTTTTAATATAATTTTTATGTTATACTTATTGTGTCTTAAATGGTTAAAAATATAGAGATTATGCAGTGGAACTGTCGCGGCCTTCTGCGTAACATAGATGACACCAATTTATTTTTTGATGAGCTCCGCCCTGTTGCTTTTTGCCTACAGGACACTTACTGACTCGCACACAAAGGTTTTGCGTCATCATCAAGTTTTTAGAAAGGACCGCCATTCCTCAAGCCCTTCGGGTGGTGTAGCAGTGGTGGTTCAGAGTGCAGTGGCATGTGCCAAAGTTCCATTACAAACTTCACTTGAGGTAGTTGCAGTTCGCATCCTTCTTGACCGCCTCATCACTCTAGTGTCACTCTACTTGCCACGTAATGTTCCGCTTCATCTTCACGAACTCCAAGCACTCATCAACCAACTCCCCAAACCTTTTTTAATCCTTGGTGATTTTAATGCCCACCATCCTTTGTGGGGAAGCTCTCGTCAGGACTCCCGAGGTGGAGTTGTTGAACGACTTTTATTATCAACTGGAATCTGCTTACTGAATAAGAAAAAACCTACATTTTTTAGTGCTGCCCACAACACTTTTACATCAATCGACCTATCACTATCATCACCATCTCTACTTCCATGCTTTTCATGGAACGTTTTAGACAACCCTTTTGGCAGCGACCATCAACCCATAATTTTAGAGAGCGTTTTACCTGTTTCATCGATACCAACTAGACTCCCGCGATGGAAGTTGGAAAAGGCCGACTGGTCTATTTTTGGTTTAGAAGCAGCACTTGATCCCTCCTTGTTTATTCATATGACTCCCGAGGATGCGACGCTTTACGTTACAGAATGCATTATAAATGCTGCTTCCGCTTCAATTCCACAGACCTCAAGAAATCTTCCCCGGAGGTGCAAGCCCTGGTGGAATGAGGAATGTACTTCCACTCGGAAAAGCCAGAACAAGGCGTGGGGAACTTTTCGGCGATATCCAACTTTCCTTAACTTGATCGAGTTTAGGAAAAAAAGAGCACAAGCTCGATGGACGCGAAAACGGGCAAAGTGGGCTTCTTGGACAAAGTATGTTTCATCCTTAAATAGTTTTGTCACGGCTAAAGAAGTAGGAGATCGTCTCAAAAAAGTTCGCGGGCAGTACCATGCTTTCAGGATTCCACTTTTTCCTTCGATCTCGGCATCTCTAACAGGGCAAGCAGACTTCCTCGCAGAACATTTTCAACGTGCTTGTAGCTCTTCCAATTACAGTACGGAGTTTGGAAAGTTCCGGTCTACCGCTGAAAAACAGAAATTCACTATGTCAGGCTTTAACTCTGTTGCATACAACAAACCATTCACAATGTGTGAACTCGAAGTTGCTCTCAGCTTAAAAAAGCAGTCTGCACCTGGGCCAGACAGAGTTCACTACGAGATGCTCAAACACCTCTCTCATGAATTCTTGTACCACCTGCTATCCTTTTTCAATTACCTTTGGGAAGCTGCTGCTTTTCCGCATACTTGGAGATGTGCCTACGTTATACCTTTGCTGAAGCCTGGAAAAGATCTCTCTCTAGCTACAAGCTACCGCCCCATAGCTCTTACAAGTTGCTTGGGGAAAACTTATGAAAGGCTTATAAATCGCCGCCTTATGTTTTTTTTTGGAGGAGAAAAACTTTTTCGATACTAACTAGTGTGGCTTTCGAGCTGGACGGTCGACTATGGACCACCTGGTCCGACTTGAGACCGTCATACGCGAGGCCTTTGTTCACCGGCAGCATTGTGTGTCCGTGTTTTTTTATTTAGAGAAGGCATATACGACACTACATGGAGGTATGGTATTCTTCGAGATCTGTACAACTATGGAGTGCGTGGCGGCCGCATGCTCCGTTGCTTACAGAACTATTTAAGTGAACGTACATTTCATGTTCGATTAGGCTCGACTTTATCCAGTATCTTCTTACAAGAAAATGGTGTCCCCCAGGGCGGAGTTTTAAGTGCCACTTTATTTGCAGTTAAGATAAACAGTCTAGATCACGTTATACCGTCATCCGTTTCTTACTCTCTTTACGTGGACGATGTGCAAATATCTTCTTTCGTCTTGCAACCTCTCTAGTTGTGAACGGCAATTACAGCTCACGACAAACAGGATGAGCAAGTGGGCAAATGAAAATGGTTTTAAATTCTCCCCAGAGAAAACTGTGTGTGTGCCCTTCCCCCTGTGACGAGGTCTATCTTTGGATCCATTCTTACAATTGAATAACACAGAAATATCGGTGAAGCAAGAACATAAATTTTTAGGCATGTCTTTGATAAAAAGCTTACATTTAAGTCTCATGTAAATGAAATAAAGCAGAAGTGCTTGCAATCCTCTAGCATCCTTAAGGTGCTGTCACATGTATCTTGGGGGTCTGACAGGTGATTCCTCCTACGGTTGTACAATGCTTCAGTTCGGTCACGCCTGGATTATGGAGCGATCGTTTATGGTTCAGCACGACCTTCCACACTAAGGATGTTGGATCCGGTTCATCACCTTGGGCTCCGGCTTGCCACTGGGGCATTTCGCACATCACCCGTATTAAGCTTGTATGTGGACAAACATCAAATGTCTCTTGGAAAACGGCGACAGTACTTTAGCCTGTGTTATTATTACAAAGTCCTCTCGGATCCCAAAAATCCTGCTTATAGTATTTTACACACCCCTCAGTTGTGTAAATTGTTTGAAAACAAGCCAACAATTGTGCGCCCCCTAGGCTTTCGAGTTCAAGGTATCTGTAACTCTCTCAACCTCCCTGTCCCTTCCACAAGTGGTGTTAACTTGCTAAAATCTATAGAGAGAATTGCCCCTTGGAACAAGCTACCCGTATGTTGTGACTGGTCTCTCACCATATACAGTAAGAAAACCGTTGCTCCACAGTTTCTTCAGAAAGAGTTTATATCTTTACAAGAATAAATATCTAGAGGTTGCAACGAGTACTATACCGATGGGTCGAAATCTTTAAGTCACGTTGGTTGTGCAGTTTATTCTAGTAACTTTGAAAGAGCTGTACAGCTTGACTCAATGGCAAGCATCTTCACCGCAGAGCTCTATTGTATTTTATTAGCCATTGAGCATATTCTGGACAACAATGTATTGAACGCAGTCATTTTTGTCGATTCGCAAAGTGTCTTATCTGCTATTTCTTCCAGAGTTTCTACAAAGAATATACTTAAACAACATGTTCGTATTAAAGTAAACAGAGCTCTTCGCCTTGGATGCGCTATCTAATGTTGCTGGGTAACGAGTCATGTAGGAATCGCAGGAAATGAGAATGCAGATCGCCTGGTCCTATCCGTTACAGACTCAATAGTATATTTTGGCCTGCCCTGCCAGGATTTTAAACCACTTCTAAAGAAATCTTTTTTGAAGACTTGGCAGCTGGAATGGGAAACTGAAACCAACAACAAGCTCCACGTGATTAAACCCATGATAGGCATCTGGGAAAGTTCATTCCACAAGAACCGCCACCTTGAGGTTCTGCTTTGCCGCTTGAGAATTGGCCATTCATGTTTGACACATACATACCTTCTAAGTGGCGAAGATGTTGCAGTTTGTGCCCATTCTGGGGAATTACTTACTGTTTTACACATTCTATGGGAATGTAGGTTTTATCATCAACTGCGCGTATCATGTTTTCCTGAACTATTTAGAAACCATCTTCCCTTTCATCCTATGTTTTTACTTGGAGACAATGCCTTAGTACCACTCAGACGAGTTTTTGATTTTATTAACAAAACTGGATATCTACACCAGCTATAAAAAGTTTCTCTAGGCTACCATCTGTTTCATTCTATCTTTAAAACACATTTTGTTTGGCGCATTATGGCCACCGTTGCCGCTGCGCCATTCAAATCTTAATCCTAATCCTAATCCTAGTATCGTTATCGGGGCTATCTGAGGTATCGGAACGTTCTACTAAAACTCTCTAGTAACACGCCGACTATAGAAGCATCGAGGAATGCGCACATGCAAACGGAGCATTTCTTAAATGTAGTTGATTTGAGCAAAGGTAAAAACAGTATGTGTACTCCCGGCGGCCATACTTGCCTTTCTCAAGCCTGATCACTTGTCTCTCGGTACCACCATCCGGTAAGAAGCACCAGCATCACGCCTGTGACACACCGCCGACTCCTGGAATGAATGACGACTTGTCTCAGGTCTTGGAAAGAGATCTAAAGCACTGCGTTGTGCCAGATGTTGCATCTGGCGGGGCAGGGGCTAAAAGTAAAAATTAAGAGATAAGAAGGAATAGATTCCTTCATATAGCATAAACTCTAGGATAGCAAAATTTTTTAGGCCAGTGATATTTTTTAATTAACGCAGTGCCTAGTGTTACGTCCGACGGAACGCAAAATAAAAATTAGAGTTACGTCCGACGTAACTTTACCCCAAGGTTTCGAGTTACGTCCGACGTAAGCAATGTGACAATTAAAGTTACTTCCGACAGAACCCTCAATGAAAACCGAATTTTTTACGTCCGACGTAACTTTACCCAAAGGTTTCCAGCTAATTACGTCGTACGGAACATGAAATGGAACTGGAAGTTACGTCTGACGGAGGTAAAAAGGTTAAAGTTACGTCCTGGTGTAACCTACGCAACCTTATTGAATGTCACGCTTTACCCTTACAAAAATGAACAATGAGTTTCAATTGAGCTTCTATTGTGTTTTTATAGAGTTAAATGAAACTCATCAGAAACTTATCGTTAAATGACTTTTATCATTACCCACTCCATATCAATTCTTTTGAATTTACTCATTACAAATTCAAGTGAGGTTTATCGTTACCCAATCAATAGCGATTCTTTTGTGTTTACTCATTACACATTGAAATGAGTGTTATCAAAAAAAATATATTAATAAATCTACTCCCTACTGCATTGCACCCGAAGCAAATAGCGCGTCGGTGCTAGTTCTGATATACAGATTTATTTCCTGTGCTTAAAATAATAACTGTATTCACCCTCTTTTACTCATAAAGGATTATTCGCACGATGCATCTTTTCAACGCACCAGAGTTTAGCGAAACCAAGATTTCGCGAAATCGGCCTGTTCACACGTGGAGTTTGACGCACGAAACTATTGACTGACAAGAATTTCGCCAAACCTTGTCATCTTCACCGGGAATACCAAGCGTTTCGCATCAAAATGATATGGAGTACGCACAGTGTGAAGAGACAGCCTGTTTTATTAATGCCACTCAATAAATTTCGTCAGATTCGGCTCATGGGTTTACTACTCCTGCCAAACTCGAGAGAAACCGCGAGATGATCTTGAAGCATTTCGGACATTTTTGCACCGCTAATAAAGAACGTTATCCCCAGTCATCGTGTTTATATACGGTGCTTGCACCCGCCGCGACTGTTGACGAATCTGCACCGCGCCCCCAATCCGTACCGTAGGCGCCGTTCACACGCGTGCAACCGAGTGGGATCAAGACTCGTCGCCCGTACGCACCGCTTCTCCGCTTGTCGCTCGCACTGTTTGTTTGTTTTCTTTCGGCTTCGGCTCGGATACGGAATCGGCCGAAAATCAGACTCCTCTAAAAGCTGGCGCCTCCTCGAAGGTCCGACGTCATAGCGAAGTGGAGCGGCCATTGGAAGCGTCCGCGTTTCTCCTTCGGGTGGTACGGGTGATTCACTGGCGTCGGTGAGGTTTCATCGAAAAATTGCTCCAGAAGCGAGAAACACGCGCCACTTTTTTTGGTCGCGTTCAGACGGGGAATCTGTTTCCCGAAACCTAGTTTCCCGACACAAGATGCATCATGGGAATAGACCTCATATTTACGGCGCCAATCTATCGCGATTTGGTCAGTTTCGGTTTCAGTATTGTACCATTTACTAGTTTCGGTTTCATATTTTACGAATTGCGTCTTCGACGCCCGATCATAGAGTAATATAGTAAACGTAAAGAGAGGACACTGAAGCCGATTCGCGGCCTAGATAGTGCGTTTCATACCCTCCGCTACGTGGCGCTTTTCTGTAATTTGGTTAATATTAATTCGAGCTTTTTCTCCGAAAAGTATTTATTTTCTAAATTGTTATGCTTTAGAGTTATTTAAAATACTTAAAACGACTAACTAGTGTTAATCAAATACGTCACAAAAACCACGTGATGAATGGCGCCTGCCATGGCCTGCTTGCTTGCACGCCGTCACCTCTGCTCGTCCGTGCGGTCCGTGCTTCGTTCGTCCGTACCGTACCGTCCGTGTCGTCCGTGCCGTTCTTCTCCGTTTTATGCCACAGCGTGTTCGGTCGACTTTGCTTGAAACAACGTGACGAATGACCGCCGCGTGCTCTCATGCTCGGCGTGAGTTTGTAGAGCTGAGCGGCTTGATATGGCTTGAGCTTCTCGTGCTTCCGTCGGGCTGCCTGGACCTAGATTTTTAAACGAAAGGTAAGTCGTTTTGCTCATTTGTCTCTCGACTGTCTTGTAAAGCTGGCTTTTGAATTTGCTGAGTCTGGGTTGCCGTCCGACGCCCCTCGGGCAGAGCTTTGTTCATGCGTGTTCAAGTGCCATCAGTCATCTGTGGATTGCTGTTGAGAGTACTTATGCCGTCATAGATTGAAGTTAATTCACTGACTAAAGCTGGGTCGACAGTGGTTCGCAGTGCGACGAATTCGGGGCAAGGTGTCCATTGAGTCATATTGATATTTTGACATGCATTCTTTGAATGGCGCGTCGCTGCTTTGGTTTATCACATAAAGTACGTGCAAAAGAAGCGAACCAGCGAACGTCGCTCAAGCGAGCTACATGGCTTGTGTGTACCGCCATACGAGCTGCAGTATGCTGCAGTTACGACGACAAACGCATGCATAGAATTTCGGGGGAAAAAACTGCGAGACGCAGTATCAAATTTAGATATTTAATATAGTTCCCAAGCAGCATATATATCCTATGGACGTCCACGGGACATCCAGGATAGGACATCCATGGAACTTTCGGACACTCTGAGAATGTACGGAGGACTATTCAAACATGGTTCCCACTACATTGCTACATCACCAAATGGAGCTCGAAATTTAGGTCTATGGTTCGCTGACATTATTTTCTATGTAAGAAAGCAAAATTCAAAATATTGACGGCTAATTTACCAGAAACAGTAGGGGTAGATTAGTCTTACTCATTTTGGCCGTACCGCCGTACTATGCTTAAATTCCTGTTTTACTCTTAAGGGTGACATTCGAACGTTGGGTAAAACCAGTCAGACGTCACTTGAACACTTGGTTGGAGTGCTGTGGGATGGCACTCTAGACACTGCGTTCGAATTATGATGCATGATGATTGCGTAAACTTCACAAACTTCACAATATTTCTTTCACCCGTCTGTGTTAATACGTGTCATGGGTTTATTGTAACATTGCGTCATGGCAATATCTTGTGACATTGTTTAATTCTCCATCAGTTTATTTTTTCACCAGCCGCTATTGTGCTACCTTCCGTTGGACTAAAGGAACGCGCCATTGGCTAGGCTTCAGTAAATGTTAAACTCTCCCTCCCCCGCTGGCCCAGATTATGTCCTACGGAAGTTACTGCTGCGTGGTCTGGTGTGCCAACAATGGGAAAACAAAGAAGCCACATGTCAAGGTTTTTCGAATTCCACGTGACCCAAGGTACGTATAGATTCTAAGGCTGTCCTTACAACATTTGATCGAAGCATAACATTTTGAAATGAGAACTATGGTCGTTGCAACCTAAGAACGAAGGGCGAGGGTAAGACGGGCCAGGGAGGAGGAAGCAGACGGAACACGAAACGCTAAGGAGAGAAGGAGGTTTTCCCCTTTCTTCTCCAGCGTTCCGTCTGCTCCCTCCTCCCCGGCCCGTCTTACCCTCGCCCTTCGGTCTTAGGTTGCAACAGACTATAGCAAAAACGATTTGTTCCATGTCACTTTGGTTTATGGACACCAATATCTTTCAGCATTTTAAGGTTATCTTGCCTCGGGCCTAAATTGATTGCATACCCTGGTGGGTATGCAATCTGTTTGTTTAGCTGTATTGCACTGTACAGTAGCATGAAGAAGAAAATCAAACTCTTCAAAACTTGAACACTTTGCTGAGAGGTGCCATACCAAACGGCAGTGAAACATTAAAAACAAGGCTCATATATTTGGAGTTTATTTGACCCTTACAGTATGTGTAACCTTGGTGGTACATACAATGTTCTGCAGGTCAAAAGCATGGCTACAGTACGCCAGACGTCCTGAGCTCCTAGGAAAGACAGCCAAGGAGCTCTATGAGGGGTATCGCCTGTGTAGTGAGCTTTTCACAGCCAAGGCCTTTTTGGATCCTGGGAAGACAAGGCTGACCAAAACGGCTATCCCTACTGTTCGGCCGCAAATGCTTAGGCCATCTGTAACATCCCAAGGTAACATATTCTTTATTTGCAGTCTGTACGGAGTTCTGTTATATTTTGCTTTTAGGCAGCACCAACTCTACGTCACTGATGCCAACTGCCAGCATGCTGTCAACGATGCTTGACAGTCTCAAAAGTTTTAATCTGATTTAATTAGTTTTATTGTTAGTTTGTGCTTAAATGTTTTATCTAATTCATTTAGCATTTTTGTACATTATCCCTGTAATGTCCCTGCGCATACTGTTGCCCATAACCAATGACCGGCCCAGTTTGTTGGAAAATTGTTTTAAAGCACAAGGTCAGCTGTATTGAAATACAGTAATTTGTGTCCTGCAATCAAGAAGGGCAGTTCTCCCAGTGCAGTATGACTTCTTACAGGGCATCCTAGGTTTGTAGCATACAATAGTGATATAAATGAAAGATAAGGCAGGTCAACGTTCCCCTGTTCATATCCAATTCGACAAGAGGACTCATGCCGTCTGAGTCATCTTCCTGACACTCATGTTTACAAGGTTAGGTTTAGTTCCCCATGCTGTTATGTTCTCATACATTAGCATACCGGGCCGTTAAAATTTAAGATATTCCGAGATTCCTAAGTGCCTTTTCAAGACCCGCCGGATCCTGTGTTTCGCCATGGATTAATATTGCTCAACATTAATTTTCATCACTAAGGGATTTCAATGCCCTTTCAGAGTGCTGAATATTTTCTGTTCCTTTGAAAGGTAACACTACTAACCTATCATTCGCCTGTAGCAGGAATTCTCCATCAGAAGCTTTATGAGCGGGTATTCATATCTGAGAAGCCAAAATTTTTCAGAAGAACCGGTGGCAACAACATGCCCCTGTGACGTTCCATTGGAGGGAAACAGAATGTCGCATCCCACAGCAGCTTATGGTGAGATTATTTATTTTTAATTGGCGGCTCATATCTGACAAGGAAGCCCTTTTCAGAAAAGCCGATGTCGGAACCAAGCCCTGGGGATGTTCGATTGGAGGGCAGCAGAACGTCGCCTTCAACAGCTGCTCACGGTGAGATCATTTATTTTAAAACAGGGGCTCATACCTGAGAAGCAAACATCTTTCAGAAGGACCGATGGTGGCACCAAGCCCCGGGAATGTTCCATTGGAGGGTAGTGGAACGTCACCTTTGGCAGCTGCTCATAGTGAGATCATTTCTTTTAAAACTGCTGCTCATATCTGACAAGCAACCGTTTTTTTCAGAACAACCGCTGGCGGCACCAAGTCCCGGTAATGTTCCCTTGGAGGGCAGTGGAATGTCACCTTCAACAGCTGCTCGTGGTGAGATCATTTATTTTAAAACAGGGGCTCATACCTGACAAGCAAATGTCGTTCAGAAGGGCCGATGGCGGCACCAAGCCCAGGGAATGTTCCAATGGAAAGCAGCGGAACGTCACCTTTGGCAGCTGTTCATGGTGAGATCATTTCTTTTAAAACAGCTGCTCATAGCTGACAACCAAACATTTGTCAGAAGAACCGGTGGCGACATGTCCCTGTGACGTTCCATTGGAGGGAAGCAGAACGTCGCCTTCAACAGCTGCTCATGGTGAGATCATTTATTTTAAAACAGGGGCTCATACCTGACAAGCAAACATCTTTCAGAAGGACCGATGGTGGCACCAAGCCCCGGGAATGTTCCATTGGAGGGTAGTGGAACGTCACCTTTGGCAGCTGCTCATAGTGAGATCATTTCTTTTAAAACTGCTGCTCATATCTGACAAGCAACCGTTTTTCAGAACAACCGCTGGCGGCACCAAGTCCCGGTAATGTTCCCTTGGAGGGCAGTGGAATGTCACCTTCAACAGCTGCTCGTGGTGAGATCATTTATTTTAAAACAGGGGCTCATACCTGACAAGCAAATGTCGTTCAGAAGGGCCGATGGCGGCACCAAGCCCAGGGAATGTTCCAATGGAAAGCAGCGGAACGTCACCTTTGGCAGCTGTTCATGGTGAGATCATTTCTTTTAAAACAGCTGCTCATAGCTGACAACCAAACATTTGTCAGAAGAACCGGTGGCGACATGTCCCTGTGACGTTCCATTGGAGGGAAGCAGAACGTCGCCTTCAACAGCTGCTCATGGTGAGATCATTTATTTTAAAACAGGGGCTCGTACCTGACAAGCAAACATCTTTCAGAAGGACCGATGGTGGCACCAAGCCCCGGGAATGTTCCATTGGAGGGTAGTGGAACGTCACCTTTGGCAGCTGCTCATAGTGAGATCATTTCTTTTAAAACAGCGGCTCATATCTGACAAGCAACCGTTTTTCAGAACAACCGCTGGCGGCACCAAGCCCCGGTAATGTTCCCTTGGAGGGCAGTGGAATGTCACCTTCAACAGCTGCTCGTGGTGAGATCATTTATTTTAAAACAGGGGCTCATACCTGACAAGCAAATGTCGTTCAGAAGGGCCGATGGCGGCACCAAGCCCAGGGAATGTTCCAATGGAAAGCAGCGGAACGTCACCTTTGGCAGCTGTTCATGGTGACATCATTTCTTTTAAAACAGCTGCTCATAGCTGACAACCAAACATTTGTCAGAAGAACCGGTGGCGACGTGTCCCTGTGACGTTCCATTGGAGGGAAGCAGAACGTCGCATCCCACAGCAGCTTCTGGTGAGATTATTTATTTTAAATGAGCGGCTCATATCTGACAAGGAAGCCCTTTTCAGAAAAGCCGATGGCGGAACCAAGCCCCGGGGATGTTCGAATGGAAGGCAGTGGAACGTCACCTTCGGCAGCTGCTCATGGTGAGATCATTTCTTTTAAAACAGCTGCTCATATCTGACAAGCAACCGTTTTTCAGAACAACCGATGGCGACAAGCCCCTGTGGTATTTCACTGGAGGGTACCAGCGCGTCACATTCCATAGCTGCCTGTGGTAAAATAAATCTCCTACACAAACTAGGTTTATGCAAACATTCGTATTTAACAGTGACACATTTTCCAGAGCAAATGGGGATGGCCAGCTCTCCTGGCCAGCTTTTGGACCACAGCACTCCACCTTCGTCTGTTGGCTATTCTGAATCATCTGGAACCTGTGAGTATAAATTGACTTCTCTACAGATTTAAGCACTGCAAATTGTGTTAAGTACCTCTGCATTTAGTATGCACATTGCTTCCAATTAGGTGACATTATTTGTCACTTCATTTTTGTGCTGGCCTATATAACTTGGAACATCACTACAGGGCTCTAGGTGACGGGGAACATAAGCTTTGAAGTGTGGCACCGTGAAATGCTCTGAAAAGGGGTGGTTTCCTAGTAATCTGTGCTTACTGTAGTAATTTGCCAATCCTGTTACGTACAGTTCTCATTTTGGATGACCCTGTTGAATGTAGTGATTGACTACGCGATTATTCAATATTTGAAAGATTCATCAATTTATGTTAATACAGTTTTTGTAGTGAAATTATTGCAGCTGAAAGACTAACAGCTAGTTTAATTTTTTTTCTGATAGCAGCCATTTGTGTGTAAACAGTGGTAACAGAACATGCGGAGCAAATGCCCACTCACAATTTGGAGATAATCATGAAAAACTCAGATATGTATGCTTCTTATGCCCGAAAGCAAAATTGCAGAACAGCCAAAGGTTGGGGGGAAGGGGGGTCACCACTTTGGAGGCCCGTGCACTCTGTCAAGCTTCAACTTTTACATTGGTGTGCTTGGAGAAGCAGCTGAAGCGGATGAGCATTTATGTTAGGTGGGTGGGTTTTTAAGTCTGGAGTTGGACATTGATACGTGCTTTGTTTATTTCGCAAACGTTTCGATAGTGGTGGGGGGGGGGGGGGGGGGAGGGGGCACATATTGCAGCATGGATAAGTGGTCGGTATTTGGCGGTATCGTTTCTGTCGGGTTCTACTTTTATCATTTTTGTGCAGCCTGACTTATGTGCTGTCGGTATTGTTTTGGCAGGCTCTGGTCGTTCAACACCTGCTTCCGCCAAGCTCTCAAGGAGGCCCAGGGACGTCATAAAACGCCTACAAGCAAAGTTTTCCAGTTACAGAAAGACAATATCAAGACTGCGCAAGCAACAGAAGCAAATGCCTCAAACAGCTGCCGAAGCACTTGAAATGGTGCGTCCGTTTGTGACAGAAGAGGTTTTTGGACTTATTTCGTCACATGTAAAATTAGGGCGCAAAGGACGAGGAAAACGGTTTCCACTGTGGTTCAAGAAGTTTGCTTTGCATCTGAACTTTCATGGCCCACAGGCATACCGTTTTCTATCGTTACATTTAACGCTTCCCACACAGCGTTCACTGCGTACGTGGCTATCGAACGTAAAAATGACTCCTGGTATTATACCTGGTGTCATGTCCTCCATCGAATCTCAAACGCGGTCTTGGAATGCACGTGATCGTGTCTGGACCTTGATTTTTGATGAGATTGTTTTGAAGAAGAACTTGACATACGACCCTGCACACGACATTATCCATGGACTTGCAGATGACGGTGTTGAACGAACCTCGACCATTGCAGATAGAGCCCTGGTTGTTGTGCTCTCTGGACTTTCCAGGAGGTGGGTTCAGCCCCTCGCATACACTGTTGGGCACACTTCAACACCGTCTTCTGTTATCCGGAGCCTCCTGATTTCTCTCATTCGAGAGCTTAAGACTGTTGACTTCACTGTGAAGGCCGTGGTCTGTGATCAGGGGGCTTCAAACGTAAGCTTAGCCAACCAACTTGGTGTATCTGCTGATAAGCCATTTTTTGAAGTCGACAACGAACATGTTTACTTTATCTTTGATGTTCCGCACCTCATCAAAACAACCAGAAACAATCTCCAAGCCCACAATCTTTGCATTGGGGATGAGGTCATTGAATGGTCCCATATTGTTGAACTTTATCGTTCTACTCATGAGATGAGGTTGCGATTGGCTCCAAAACTTACTAAGAGGCACATTTTTCAAAAACCTTTCAGTAACATGAAAGTAAAGCGTGCCACACAGGTCCTGAGTGCCTCAGTCTGTCTTGCCATTCTATCCCTTGTTTATGCCAAGGAGCTTCCTGAGGCAGCCATGGCTACAGCCTATTTTTGTGACAGAATGGACAGACTTTTTGATTGTTTAAATAGCTCGCAATTCAAGAAGACGGGGCAGAAGTTGCGTCATGCAATTTTGAAAGGAGAATCTGAGATACTCGATTTCCTTCACCAACAACTCGCATGGATTTCAACATGGAAGTTCCAAAGTAGGAGGCAGCCACAAACCACCATAGGGTGGCAAGTTACAATAAGGAGTGTCCTCATGCTCTGGGATGAGCTTTCAAACAGCTATGACTTTAAATTCTTACTTACTCGACGCCTGCAGCAAGACCCACTGGAGAACATTTTTGGGGCAATAAGACAAATGCTGGGCTGCAATACAAACCCAAATGTGAATCAGTTCACCTCGGGACTGAAACACATCGGGATAAAAAAACTGTTCAGACTCTCTAACAATGGAAATGTAGAGGATGAAAAGGCTGACCTCCTCAAGGAGTTGCCAATATTTTCGCACCATGAAAGTTCTATTGCAGACAATGTGGAATGTTTTTCAGTTGATAAGTTCCCGCCACTAGAAGATATTTCTGAGCTGGCATCAGACATCAGGTCTAACATAATTGATGACTCGTGCACTTACTACGTCGGAGGCTATTTGATCAAACTTTTCCTTGAACAGACAACCCGCAGCTGTGGCTGTTCTAAGCTGCTAAAGGATGAGTCTGACAACTTGACCAGGCCTCACCAGTATTTTCTTGTGCTTAAAGCATACCACGTGCCTGGGAAACTCTTCGGGAACCTAGTAGTACCATCACAGGCTGCCTTTAACTTCATTCAGAAACTAGAAAATCACTTTCTTGCCGTAATAGAGAGAGTAGCGCATGTTCGAGGAGTGTGTGCTGCCTTGTATCACACACTCTCAGAGCTGGGTGGTTTCAGCCTTTGCTCACAGGAGTGTCACAAAAGGTTTTTAAAAATGTTTTGCCGAATACGCTTGTGTTGGCATGTTCGGTTCCTTAACCGGAACTTGGGCAAAGTTCGGTTACACTCTTCGGTTGCTAGTAAGCAACTTGATAAGTTTAACTGTTAATAGCTTAATAGCGTATTAACAGAGGCGGTTGCCAAATCAAAAACAGAAATTGCTTATTAATTGGGCAGTGTAGCTTGCACTCCAAACATGTGCTTTCTTTATTTCCAGGAAATGTGTATCACGGCCCCCTTACACAAATATTCATCCACTTTCTGCAGAATTTCTATAGAAAATAGAAACTTGACTCCGCTAAAAATCTATTACGAAGTGTACGATTGCCGAACTCCTTCATACTCATTTATTTTTGTGATTATCTATTTCTTATAAAACATACAGAGCTTCTGAAGTAAGTAATGTACATATGAATGTGGTGCAATAAAATGTTTTCAAACCACTTACTGT
The DNA here is from genome assembly GCF_016920785.2 of Ixodes scapularis. Classification (NCBI taxonomy): domain Eukaryota; kingdom Metazoa; phylum Arthropoda; class Arachnida; order Ixodida; family Ixodidae; genus Ixodes; species Ixodes scapularis. The sequence goes on along the minus strand of NW_024609855.1, from coordinate 3,560,331 downwards.
TGTTGACCCCAAAACCTCCCAAAATGCTCCACCAGCCAGGAGTCAATGTGGCGATTATGTACTTCAATGTGTTCAATAAGTTGAACTGTTATTCGACACATTACGCATTTTGCAAAACTTATATCGTAAAAATCAAAATAAATCTGCGTCAACATAAAAACAACAACAAAAAAAAGAATCATCGGCTCCGGAGCCAAGGAGCTCCCGAGAGCCTAGCGAGGAGGGAGGCGAGAAGGAAAGAAAGAGAGAAAAAGAGAAGAAGAAGGGTACCGAAAAACCGAAACAAAAATGCCCAAACCGAAACTGCAACTAACTTGACCGGAACCGGAACCAGATTGTGTTTAATACCGTCCGCTAAGAGCGCTAGTTGCCACTGCTCTATCTGGGCCGTTGGGGCCTATGGCAGTGTCCGCTCTTTACCTTGTGTATATTACTCTATGGCCCGATCGCTAGCAACACCAGTTCTTTGTTTTTTCTTTTTTTTTTCTGGCATGGTTTCGCCAGTTTTGCACTGTTGGGCCGTTGGGCATGTGTGTCGCATGATTGAAATGCCTTTAGACATGGAAATGTGCTAATATACTCAAGTTTATCTATCTGTGAAGTTTTCTCTTGTGATGATTATTTTCAAAAAGAGCGCGAAAGACCGACGACGCGACAGTACGAGGTACTCAACGCAGTTGGTAAGCATACTTCTTTGTTTGCATTGTACGCGTTGAACGAGAAGTGAAGATTAAGGAGTTTTAGAATAATTTCGTGGCTGCTGTGCATGCGCAGACCCAAAACAAGCTTTGGACTCGAGCTTTGGGGCCCGTTATTTCTCGATAATAGCGTGGGTGCCGCAAAAGGCGGCGCTTACGACATCTCCGTTGATCGCGTCTTCGATGCCGTCGCCCGCTCGGAAACTGCGTGAGTCGCACTCGGCGACCACGGTCCGTATGGTCGAAGGGTATTGAAAACGCCACGGATCGCTGGTTTCACAGCTCAAAGCTATCGAGGCGTGTGTACTTACGTTCGCGGCAGACATGTAAGCATGCCTGGGTAGTGGATCGTTTAGGCTTCGTAAGTACAACAGAGCAGCTTGGCAGTGACAAAAACAAAACATGCGGCATTGAGTATAAAACAACTATAAAAACGTTACTCTGGACAAAAGGCTTGTTTAATTTTCAAGATAAAACGTTCTACTTCGAAATAAAAGCTGTCGCGACATCTTCGTGGAGTTTTAAGCGCGAGATGCTTGCATTTGGGGGGTCCCTGGCAGAGAAACGCTATTCAAAAAACTCTTCGCCGCAATCTTCGCTATTTTGCCGTCCGTAACCCTCGGTAAAGTAGCGCCCGATATTCTAAAACTCCCTATTTTCTCGGCACACGTTTTCTCGTTAAGCTACAATGTATTTTTTTTAACTAGTTGGATTTGCTTTATCTGTCCTAATGTTTGGATCAATGGGTAGCATAATGAAAAGTTGCCACTCGTTATGTGTATGGTCCGAGAAAGTGTAGCTTATGTCCACGGACCACGTATTGAATTCCTAATGCTACTTTCAGTCCGTTGTTTTAGAAAATGTCTTATTGGGCTATCAGTGTACTGATGTCGTTCAACTATAAATTAATTACATTGATCATACCTCATTACATTTCAGAAGTTAGACTTCCTTGGAATTCGGTTCATGCAGAGCCAGTATACCTTTTCTGTCAAAATGGTTGAAGAGGATATCCGCCTTTTGTTTTGAAGTTATGGAAGTGGACTGGATTGTACTGTTAGGACAAACTTCGGTCCCCTGACTTTCTAGAATTGAAGTGGGTTTACATTTGTCGGTTAGAACTTTTGATAAAACAGTTGTTCCTTTTCGCCTCTTTTTTTTTTCTCTTTCATTTTGCAATTGCGATGTGATCAAGCGGAGAACCGAAGTTATTCCCAAATGAAGCAGCAGCAGTGTGTTCCCAGCTTGCGTCACTTCGATTCATTTCTAGGCATGCCACGAAATGAATGCCCCTGTTCATACACCGTTGGAATTGGGACTGACTTCAAAATGCAGTTCGACACAGTGTTTAAGCGGTATGAAATGTGTGTTGAATGACCTATGCAGTTGTCACAGGTTCGTGGTTGGTGAACCCGAAGCGCTCCAAGTCCCATTTCCTTCTTCCTGTCTTCCTCTTCCCATTGGTTTGAAGTTTGGCCGGCATTATACTGTTTCATACTTAGCGTGCAACGCTGTCAAAGCTACTGGCGCGAGTGCGTGGCTTCATCTACGGTTTTGCTTGCGCGAGAAGACGTGCAAATGATCAACGAGATCAAGCCCCACGCTCGCGCCAGTAGCTTTGACAGCGTTGCACCCTAAGTATGAAAGAGAGTATAGACGCTTTACACACGCGCAAAATTACAGCCGCCATTGCTGACCTTCTCTTGTCCTTCCCACATGCCAGCCACTGAAGCGAGCGTTGACAAGCCTCCACAGAGGCCCAGGCTGTGGAGAATGACGCAGTACAACCTAACATAGCAATAACCTGCCCTGCTGTGGTTGTGATGAAGTCAAGTAAATATAATAAGATGAAACAAAAACTGAAGGTCAGTTATCGCGGCGCCCATGCACAGCTGCTGCAAAGAGTCTATAGTCTCATCCGAGCTCATGCCTTTGGCGCTCAGGTAAACATGTGCGAGGATTGAAATTGACCCCCCCCCCCCCCTCTCCACCCCAAACCACCTTTAAACAGAACAAAATGACAAAACAAGATAACATTTCTGACAGCGGTGTTCGAGAGAAACTGCAGACTTTTAATTACCCTGCCTGAAACTTTGCAAACATTTCAGTGTGGTTGCAGCTGTGAGAGTGAGTTGGATCCAATATGAAAACTGGACCCTGAAGCGACGCCTTCAGGATGCCGAAAATAATTATGGTAAGTTAGAAATTAACCCACTAGTATACTTCCTAAATATTTGGGCCGGGTGTCGATTAAAAAATGTTAATCCTGTTAATTTGTCACAAATTTCCAGGCATAATAACTTGAAAAGAATGAAACTGCAGATGTTCCAAACTGGCCGAGGTGAAGCGGGCTTGCAGTGCACCAAGGTTTACACTGAACATAATTTTGTGTATTGTCCACGAGGGGGAGTGTAGCTCTTGCATTGGAAGTTTTATGAGTTAGTTTCTTCAATGTTTGAGCTTTCAGCGTGCCAGCTGGGTAGTGTGTAATTGTTTTTTTATAGCACAAGCAATATCTTAATCCTGGCGGCAGGAAGTTTCGGCTAGCAGCTGACATGGTTGGACAACGGTGTGTACGCTTGCTTTCTCTGAAGCGGCCAATGAAGCGAAATAACAGCATGTGCGGATTGTCCTAGCATTTAATTTTTTGTTTGTTCGTTTCAGACTACATGTGCTCCCAGTACAAGGGGGTGGCCCTCCAGGAGCTGACCACCAGCATGTCGCCTCTGCTGTGCTGTCGAGGTAATTTTAAAGGGTAAATATTGCAGCTGCAGTTTTTTCTATTCTGTTCCTGCTACACTTCCCGCGAATTTCTCTGCAAGATTGGTGTTTTTGTTTTCATGGTACTGTAAACTTTTTTTATAGTCCGTTGCAACTATAGAATAGCACAAGCCCCTCCCACAATTCCCTTTGCTCGCCATGAGTGGCGGCGTCCTCTCGGCTCTCCTCCTCTCTAGTGTTTGCTTATTAAAAAGAGTGAAGGGCTTTGTGGGAGGGGCTTCTGTTATTCTAGAGTTGCAACAGAGTATAGCGCGAGCTCAGTTAATTTAATCATTTTGAAGAGTCCTAGCGGGCACCCATGCATTTTTATGGGAACGACTCTGCATCATATTTTGAACCGAGAAAATGACCCTACAAACGGGAAAGCACGGGCCTTCTTTTACAAAATTCACCGAACCAAACTTTGTTTTCAAGATCAGACCGGAAAAAGTCGACTCCTGTTTTATAAACGGCGAATAAGAGAAATCCTGTGCTAGTCTCGCAACGTTGGGAAGCTAATGCTATGACCCCCATCTTGATTTCTTTAATGCTTGTTATGGCTGTTTTCACATCTGGTTATTTTCACTGTTCTTTGGCCAAAAGTGAGTGGCAGGTCACCATAGGTTTCCAGAAGAAAGCGGTCGCATATGCAGAAATTTTCGGCAAGTTCGTAGCGCAGTGGCGATTCGTCGCAACCGAGGAAAAACTCTACGTTATTGTTGGCGCAAAACATTAAGCCTCACGACTAGCAGCAACTTAATCGTGGATATACTGCACTTTCGGCGTTTATTTGAGCTCTACTCCACACAAAATATTACAGGGGCACTTATAGTCGGTTACAGGTTAAGAAAAAAGCTGGAGCTCCGCCCACAAGCGTAAAGCGCCGCTTGAAATGCCTACGCCGTCAAAGAAAATAGCTCCCTATCCCTCTCAAAGAAACGTCTTCTAGGCCAATACATAAATAATTTAGTTTATTCACGATACTTAAAGAAGTTGAGATACGTTATTGTCCACGCACGGGTTCAGTATTAATGGACAGGGGCCATGTCTAATGTTCCGCCTTCGAACTGACTTCCTGTCTAAATAGCTGTCTGAACTTCTGTCTTCCAGTGGTTTCGGTTTCGGTAGTCGAGAACCAGACTTTTTTGAAAAACTAAAAAAAAAGAAAGGACATTATTATTTCGTAACTAATGCAGATTACCTTATTTTTCTTAGTTTTATATACTTTATAGATGAATAGAGTATGTTTGGTTGATTTGTTGAATAGAAAATCTTTTGCGTTTCCGGTTTCGACGAATTCGCGATTTGGAAAGTCGTTCTCCGGTTGTCTGTTCCACATGTTTACCGTCATGGATCCCAACAAGGAAGCTGCGGAAAGTGATTCTTCGGATTCTTCTTGGTCGAGAGACCTACCGTCTACGCCAAAACGCTGGTTCAAGAAGCACAAGAGCGGCCACATCTTGAACAGCGGCCAACGAGAGCTCCTTCTGAACATGTACGTTCGGATGCGGCATACGGAGCCCGACCTCGACGTGATTGAGGCCTGCAAGGCAGTCAGCAAACTGGCAGGTGTCAGCGTGTCCAGTGTGCTTGCAATCAAGAAGGAGGCAAGTGCGAATGATGGGCAACTCGCGTCACCCTCTCGGAAGCGCCCAACAAATGCAGGCAAGAAGCGGCGTACTGCCAAGTACGGTGACCTCGTGCTGTGTGCCTTAAGATCGTGTGTGCATCGGTTTTTTCGCCGGAACGAGATGTCCACGGTTGAAAAGATAGCAGCCGAGTTCCGCACAAGCCCAGAACTCCCCTCGCTGCAGGCGTGGACCGTGCGTCGTCTCCTTCTTGATATCGGCTTCAGGCGAGAAAGGAGGGCTCGAAACTCGCTCATGGTCGAGCGAGACGACATCGTCGCTTGGCAGCAGACGTACTTGCGGGACATCACGCTTCACAGGCGAGAGGGCCGCCAGATTTTTTACCTCGACGAGACGTGGGTGACGGCCGGGCACACTGCCTCGACGGTGTGGGTGGACAGCACTGTGACCTCGTCCCACGACGCCTTCATGCGAGGTCTCACAACGGGCCTGAAGCAGCCGTCGGGGAAGGGCCAGCGCCTCGTCGTTACGCATATCGGCAGCGAAGATGGATTTGTCCCTGGGTGCCTGGACGTCTTCCGCGGCAAAAAAACCGGCGACTACCACGAGGAAATGGACGGCCCTCGGTTCGAAAAGTGGTTCGACGATGTCCTCCAAAAACTGCCGACGGGGAGTGTCATCGTAATGGACAATGCCCCCTACCATACCCAGTGGTTAGAGGCGGTGCCGCCGACCAGTTCCCGGAAGGAGCTCATCCAGGGCTGGCTCACGTCGAAAGGTATTGCTTGGGACGCCAAGGTGCTGAAGAGGCAGCTCCTTGAGATCGTGTCGTCGGTCAAGCCGCAGTACGTGAAGTACCGTGTGGACACTGCTGCAGAAAGGGCTGGTTGCACAGTGGTCAGGCTTCCACCTTACCACTGTGAGTTCAACCCAATTGAACTCATCTGGGCACAGATCAAGAATCGTGTCGCAGCCCGAAACACAATGTTCAAGATTGGCGACGTTGAGAGACTCCTCAAAGAAGGAGCTGAGCAGGTTACGGCTAGTAACTGGTGCAACGCTGTGAGGCATGTCGTCGAAGTGGAAGAAAGCTTCAAACAAGGAGGAACGACAAGTGCTCACATCGAGCCAATCGTCATCGCTCTTAATGAAGGTGACACTTCTTCTGAGAGTGACATGTCCAGTGTGGGGCCCCTCGACGACCCGTGATGTCAACATCAAGGGGGATCAACCCTAAAAACAAAACGGTCCTTTTAAGGACCACTCATATGCTGTAAAATCGGATGCGTGTCGTACACGCCTCCCGTGTCTCATGTTGTTGACGTGATGTTGTGCTTCATTACCTCATTGCACTGGTCAAGGCTTTTTGAGGTCTTTAAGGTCTGCCTTACATATTCCACTGGGCCGTAAGTGAGCAGCATAGAGTTTCCAATCCCTCAGCACTGTTCCACTTCCTCGAATCGGCTGGCCCAAAGGCTTAGAAGGTGCAACTCAGAGCTTGGAGTTCCTCCATGCACCTCGACCAACTGGGTCACCGCCTGTGGTAAGCGCAGTTAGAACGGAAACGGAGAGTCCGTATTGATATCTGTATGGATATCACCCCAATTCACAAATTGTGCGGTGCAATAGGGAGGCTGAGCTTATAGGGCTTGCCTACAACCTCAGTCTCCTACTATCATGCCGAGTTTTATGGTTTACATTCTCGTAATGCCGAGCATTACGAGAACAGCGACTCGTGTTAGAAATGGGGAGAGCTAACTTTCACTTGCCAAGATTCGCGCTATTTAACAAGCTTTGCACTTTGTCTGTTTACTTCTATAGCTCGTTTCTTTTAGTACTGTAAATGTTCTATAGCTCTCTCGGATGAGCGTTAACACAAAGAATGTCAGTTCAAACGACACCGGGAAGAGGTAGTAATCGTGCATACCACTGGTTTTATCCTCCCTACATGCAATCGAAGGTGCAAAGGAGGCCGCTATAGCAATCGTCACTTACCATTTGATTGATAGCGACGAAAACTTGGCAGGAGTCGCACAGTTCACAACTGAGTGAATGACGCCGTACAACGTCGTTTCAGTAGTTACACTTCGTTTATTTATCCACCGTTGCAAGCGAGGGCGCAGGCAATGTTTAGCAAAGGAACCCGGTGCTGGGGGTGCCGGCAGTTCACTCGTGCTGCTAATCTCGCTCATACATACTGTTGTTATCACTGGATGATGAGCGCTGCATTTTCATCTCGCCCCACGGAGTCCACAGGGAAGAAAAACGGCGATACCGGCACTGTATTGACAGGCGACTCGAGGCAGGGAACGCAGACCTCCAACGAGAGGAAAAAAAGAAGACGACGTCAGACGAGCGGCCCAGCGATGCTAAGCCTTGCGTCCGCTTCGAACTTTCCGATGGCGATACCATCGCCGGATCATCACGTCGTCGCACAAAAGCTACTGCGAACGCAAGTCGTTACCGTTGAGACTTCGCGGCATGGCCTCGCGTTAGTAAAATACCGTGGCAAGACCAGCATATTCGCTGAAAAATGCTGGTGTCCTGTTGCTAGGTCCAGGCTGCCATGTTGGAAGCTTTCGTCCGGAAAAAAATCAGGATTGGTCCGCAGAGGCCGTGACGTCACGAGGACGCTCGGGCGCGATTGGCGGCAAGTTGACGGCGGATGAATACATATCGATGTGCAGCTTTTTTCTTAACCTGTAACTGACTATACGATACGATACGATACGATACGAACTTTATTTTTCACCACAAATGCAAGTGGTGAATGGGAGGCCGAAGAAAAAGCTGCATAAATGCAGCTTGACGAGGCTCCGGGCCTCGTCAAACTATAGGTATCGCTTTGTGGATTGAATGCGAAAGCATTGCCATTCCTAACGAGGCTTCCTTCTTTTTTTCCTCTATTGTTAGGAATGGCAATGCTTTAGCATTCAATCCACGTAGGGATACCTAAGTGCCCCTCTAATATTTGTTTTACGTTACATCGTATGGCGTCACACATCATGGTAAGTTATGTCGTCACTTGAAGTGTGATGTCATCGAACCGAGGACATATTTTTATGACCATCTTTCGGGCACATCAACGCCGATGCCATCTTTTGCCGTGATGGGACAAGCTTCTTTTTGAGCGGAGAGTAATGCCGCATTCCGAAGCGGCTGAGATAGCACAGCAGCTAGCATGCCCGACTCTCACACAGCAGCACCGGGTTCAAATCTCAGCCGTGGGAGCACATTTTATTCTTTCTTTCATTCTTCTGTTAACATTTGGTACCACTCGGTTAACGCGGCCGGACGCCAGATTTTTTTGCTCCTGGACCCATATAATGCTTTCGCATTAAAAAAGCACATTCAGTCAGAAATGTGCCTTTTCGTGTGGTAGAGTCCCACTGCTGCCCACCACTTTGAAAGTCACTACTGAAGTACGAGGGGGCGCTAGTGATCACCAAATCAGGTTCACGCCATTCATAGGTCAAGGATCCTTTTGGGTGCACTGAAGATTTGTGTGGCATTTTCTTTCGTTGATTCATTGGCGCATCTCGCCGTTGTTCGCAGTCCTGCACCTCGTTAGCTCTAACGGGCAGGATGGACAGCTCGGCGGACTCGTCGGCTGAATCTTCCGTGTGTAGTTTAGCGTTGTCCTTATGCTGCTTCAAGTAGGGATGCATGTGAAAAGTGCGCACAACATATGCCTCTTGCCCACGCTTCTATATTCATTGCTGGTCGCGGCGAAATAGCCAAGTGATGTGCGGCCATGTTTGCCCTAAGAAGTTTGTAAGACACTTTGGATAATGTCGTAATATTCCGTTGTAAGTCACACAAAAGTTACGACAATTTTGTTTTGTTAATACGGATTTCTTCTCGGGTTTTGTCATACGCAATTTTTTATCGTAAGTTTGCTATTTGAATTCGGCCTCTGATGTCTCGATCCTCCCAATAAATCAAACTTAGCGTATTGCATCGATTGTGAAAGGGGCGAATCCAGACCTCCGTTTTGGGGTGTGCGGCAAATTTTTAAGGATACTATTCTCCCGTACTCTATTGTGCAAGGGGGGTTCACTCATGTCGAATTGCCCACCGAGAAGGGGGGAGGGAGAGGGTCAACTTTATTTGAGGGTAGTGGCCTCCCTCCCTTTTGCCCCCCCCTCCCCCTCCTCTTGGATCCGCCAATGCTGTGAAAGCTGCAGTTGACACTCGCCGATTTGAAGCATGGCTTTATGATCCGCACAGAACCCTATTACTGTTTCCTTCCTGTCCGTTGTGATTAAAAATACTTCTTCAAGATTGTAAACAAACACAACAAAAGTAAATAAAAATACACAGGGACAAGTAGACATAAAATACTGGTGCCAGTGTTTGCCGGCACTTATTGTCCATGTGTTTTTGTCGGCGCTTGTCTACGATCATGGATCCATTGGCCCGAATTGCTATAATAATTCTGCGAGATGCTTATAAATCTTGGCTTCTCTATGTTCAAATTTGGTAAACTTCATAAGCGAAAGCATCTGCTCGCTTATCTTTGGTAGACCTTTTCAAAAGCCGAAATAAAGGAGTGCAATGCTGCGGCAAAAACATGAGTGATTGATTCTCGCAGACTCGGGGGCAAAATATACTTTTGCATTATGGTGCCCCTGACAATGTTATTAGTGCCACTCATTAAACTATCAAGGTAGTATGTAAATTAAGTGCCTGGGTGAGAAAAAATGTAGGAATTTTAGGTCTGACTTTTCGCATTTAAGGCTGGTTCACACATACATTGCAGCACTAACTCAGCCCTGTTAAGGCAACGAGTCACTGCTACTTCCATGTCTTGTATCGTGTGTTCTGAGTGTCCTCTTTTCCTAATTGACTGATGTCCCGGTTTGTAGCATTGATTCAGCGCTGTGGTAGTGTTTCGCTGTGAACAGGATACCTTGCTCGGACATTGAACTTTAGATAAGCAGATCAACATGTAACTGTGCATCTTCTTTAAGGCAGTACAAGGTCTCCCATGGACATGAAGGCAGTACAAGGTCCCCCATGGACACCCAGGCAGTGTACCGTATTCTCAAATTTTGCATTTTTAATAAACCAGTTATTACTCCTCCCACGGATTTATGCATGCATTTTCTGAACCCTGCATGCGTATATAGTCATACATATAAGTGACACTTGCACTCACTTTCCCCTTCCCTCAAAAGAACGGTTACATCCGGACCACATGTCATGCAACCTCTTGCCGTCTTCTCTCTTAGAGCCCTCTATCTAGGAACCCATGCTAGGAGTATAATTTCTTGTACATTTCATTTGAAAGTCTAGATACACTGCTTTGAGTCTCTGTTGAAACTCAAATGTTTTTTTCTACTGCATTGTAATTCAGGTTTTGATGGGCCATCTCATTAGGTATATTCCGACTCGTCAGAATATACCTAAGGAGATGGCACGTTAAAACCTGAAGTACAACGCGGTAGTAAAAAACATTTGATTTTCAGCAGAGACTCAAAGCAGTGTATCTAGACTTTCAAATGAAATCTATTAGAAACTTTATGCGGTAGCATAAAGTTTCTAATAGAACACGATCGCCAATTGGAACACGGTGGCCAATAGTTTTCGTTAACTCCTTAGGGACTCGTTACAAAAAAAAAAACAATTGTTTTTCGACGCAGACTCGAAACGGTGTCACCAGACTTTCAAATTATATTCATATGAAATACATAAGAAACTTTATGCGGTAGCACGTCGAAACTCAATTATAACGCGGTGGTCAATAGTTTTCGTAAACTCCTTACGGATTCGTTACAAAACTCATTTGCATTTCTATTGAGACTCGAAAAGATACGATGACTAGACTCCATAAACTTTCAAATAAAATTCATTAAAAATTTTTGTAAGAAGACACCGGCCAGGCGAAACATCCGCTTTTAACATGTGGAATGCAGTAAACTCGCCGGAGGTAGATATTTTTGAGCGTGAAAATTTTAGCATGCGAGCACTGACCAGGCTTTTTTGACGGAATGTTTCCTTTGTTGGGTACTTCTGAAACAATATAGCTAGGAAGACAACCTACTACACATCGGTTTTTGCATTGTCGGCGATCACATTTCTTTTGTTATTATACATTTAAGCTTTAACTAGGCCTCTTTTTTCATCAGTGCTGTTATGAAACATGTAAAAAAAATGTTCTAGGCAGGTTTTTGTATTTTCTATTTTTATATTTTGTGTTCTTGCATGTAGGCAAGAACACAAAATGTGCACCCTCTTGTAGGCTATTGGGCTGTTGAGGGACGCCGCACAAGTAATAAACAAATAAATAAATACGTACCACGGAACCCATGTCACAAATAACGAGGGAGACGTCCGCGTCCGGCACCATCACATACCTTTCGGCCACTTCGACGCGGCGGGGCACGGAGACCGATTGCCTTCGGTGGAATTCAGACTTCTGGTACGACTTTAATAAACACAGAGGTAACAAACCGTCACTTGCACGGTGGTTACCTAATCTGTTCTTGCATTATTGCATGAGGAAACGCCGGCGGCATACAATGTAGAAAAGAAAACCCGATTTTTTTTGTCTTTTTCTCGTTCTTCCTGTCACGATCACAGATTTCAGCGCATGCGATTTGCCACGCTCTAGTACCAGCTTGCATCTCTTCCCTACGCAAGTTTGAAGCGTTCGAGCCGACACAATCCCACGTAAATTAGCCGAGGCATCCGAGCAGATCCAACTCGACCGACTCGACGCCAACGACGGCGCGGCCACCGGCCGGTAGGTCCACCGACCTTGTCGCGCCTGCGCCACCGCCGAGTCAAAGGAAATGACGTAGCGTACTCTGTCAACTTCTGCCGAGATCTCCGAAATCCCGCAGATAAAGTTCGGCGGGGCCGGAGCCGCTCTATAGAGCGGGCGCTGCCAGAGATCTACGAGCGGAAGATGACCAACTCGAGCCAGATCTGCCAGCGGAATATGCGTGCTCCCAATGAAGCGCTTTTGGGGCGTTCAAGATCTGCGAGCGGAATTCACCAATACTCACCTTGAGGGAGTCCTAAATGTTATAATAATGACACTCTAATGGCGGTGATAGGATATTATCCTCGGCTAAATTAAACATACTCAATTTCGTGAATAGAAGGTGACGTAAAAAGACCAACATTTTTTCCCCTTTCTGCTTTATGCTTTCGAAGTCATTCGCTTTTTTTTTTTTTTTTGCTGCGGAGATGATATGTAGCGTTGCCGTTAGAGCGAAGGGTTTGTCTTCGCGCAGGTTGGGTAGATAAACGAGAGGCATGGGCTGGGCGACTTATAGATATAGTCTAGCTATAAGCTGTAGAAAAAGGTAAAGAGACTTTTGGAAAGGGTTCTATTCCTTTTCCAGCAATTCTAGTCATCTTTCCTTTGTCTTTGATACAAAAGAGAACAGCAACCAAACGAGTGCACATATACATGTTCGTAATACTATGGCAACCCAGTTAAATTGAAAAGAGCCTCCTCCACAACAGGAAGATGTAAAAAAATAAAAAAAAAGATATGATGGCTTCGACAGGCATGATGACGATAGTTGGCAAGAATTCGGCACATGGCCTATTATTCAGAAAAGTACATTGAAATTTGAACCAGCCTATTCGCTGCAGATGATACATAATACCTTAATTATAATTTTTGATGAGCTTTGATCTCGAGATGATCAGCGTACTCTCATTTTAAAAAAATAGTAAGATAAGAAAACTACGGAAAGTGAAGAGTTTCGGTGAGTTTAATGTTTCTGCAGTGCAGCCAGGGATAAGCAGTATTTTAAATACAAGTATTTGAAATATGTATTTTAAATACTTTGTGTATCTTGCATTTGTATTTAGTTACAAATTGCGTAATGTATTTGACGTGTGTATTTACATACTAAAACGTGAGTTATTCAAATACAATTGTAATCAAATACAATTTTGTGGGCGAAAATACATCCCTCAAGTTTATTGTCACTTTCCAGAGCAGGAAGAAAACTACGTTCTGCTCCGAATGCAGTGTCTCTCAATCAAGCACCAGCGTTTAGTGACTTTCTGATAACGGTGCTTGTCCAGGGCAGAAATAGTGACTAAATCCACATTCACAGGCAAACTGGCTAAATAAGTACCTGCGACAACTTGTCATGCTTTCCAGCCTGATTTCCATCCATATTTTTGCCTGGAACATTCTAAATGTGCGGGTCGTCCGGATTTTCGCAACTGGTGCGAGTTGCAACAATAAAAAAAATGTCTAGCTTGTGCTGTGCGTCTTGATCATCTCGGTTCTTTGTTGGTCTACACCAAAATGTAATCGACAAAAAAAGCTGCTTGAAGCTCTGTACTTTTTTCACCTATTACGTCCAAGCGAATTACACTTCTTTTTTTCGATTATTTTTCTATTACGTTAGTAGAGCCTCGCACACTAGCTCCCGAGTGTGCGATGCAAAATCAAAATGAGATACCCAGAAACCCGTTGCAGGTGCCCTGAAGTCGCTGACGCAAATTCAGAAGAATATATTTGGAAAAGTATTTGGAGGAGATCAAATACATTTGGTTGTATTTGTATCTTGTACTTAAATGATTTTTTGGAAATATAATTAGATTTGTAATTAAATACATTTTTGACGAAGTATTTTGTATTTGTATTTCGATACATATTTGCGTCTATTTTGCCCATCCCTAAGTGCAGCTAACCTGTCGCGCGACGATCTTAAGGTCTTGCGTTGTCCGACGATCACATCGCGCTGTCGATAGGAAAGCACCGTTCTTTCGGAACACTTTATTAATAATCATCATATTGTCAACACTAGGGATGCCGCGAACTTTTTTCGAATCGAAGTTTTGATGATCGAATCAAGAGGTTCGAAAGATTTCGATTTTTGACCTTTCCATATCGAGAAATCGAAGGAGGTCGAATTTTCGAACTTAATAAACTAAGAAGTTTGACGCTTTTCGAATTTCCGAACTTATTACGCTGCAAAATTCGATGCTTGTCGAACTTTCGAACTTGATAGACAAAAAAAAATAAATGATTTTCGAACTTTCGAACTTCTTGCACTAAAAAGCTCGAAGCTTTTCGAACTTTCGAAGTTCCTACGCTAAGAAATTCGAAAATTTTCGAACTTATTAATCCAAAGCATTCGAAATTGTCGAACTCTCGATTCCTGAAAAGTCAAAAGTTCGACGACCTTCGACCTTTAGGGTAAAAGTTCGAAGTCCGTCGAACTTCGAACGACCGGCGGGCGGTTTCATTTCGATTCAAGCAGTGAGGTATATTCGCAATTTTCTTTATCGCATTTTTACATGTGGTGCCGGATTCTTTGCGAAAGACAATGCCGCTTATTTCAATCATCTGGCGTGCTTGGTTTTAAATAAATTGATTCGCGAAGGAGCGAGGAAGGACGACGGGTGTTTGGCAATTCTCGTTTGTACCATATTTGAAGCGCGCTGTAGCCGAAGCTATTTGTGCTAGAGATGTTCAACTTTTTAAGAATGATCTATATATAGCCTAGGTGAGTGTCGTCTTAAGATATGATTATTGTTCAAGGCTAGTTTCGAATAAATATCCAAACATGTTCCTACGGACAATTAAGCCCTAAACTGTGCAATTTTTTTCGCCTACAGTGTTTGGGGTATTGCATTTAAATTAACACCAGAGACAGTACATATCATTGTTTCTGCAGAATACAAAATAATGTATTATTTTTTTTTCAAGTTGAGGAATAAATTAACTCATGGGGGAAGAGTTCTTAAATTGTTCAAATTCCGCGCGTTGTAATTTTTTTTTCTCATTTTACGTTCTTGGGACATGTTTCTTTTGGCCTGTACGCATTTTGGTAGAAGAAACTTGTTTCATAGGTCTGGGTCTCTGAATATGCAAGAATACAACACTGCCGGCGAGTTCTTGATAGTTTTTTTTTTCTCTCCAGCTTTTTATTTTTGCATTTATTGTTATGTTTATTTATTGATTATTTTGTACCATTGGCACAGTTATTTAGGTCAAAAAGACATAGCTTTGAACTTTCAAGCCTCCGAGCATGTGACGCGTAGTGCCTCCTGACAACGAGTTCCTAAAGGCCTGTTCACACTATGGTGCCTTTATGTGCGCTTTGCTTAGAGTGGCGACATCTGGCCATTTTGTCTCACACTTTTAATTTTATTTTTTGTTCAGAAGCGCGTGAAAGAACGCGTCCCCGCACGCGCTCGTGGCGCTGACTGTGCTACGGCGACATTTTGTTTTCGTCGATTTCTTTGTATTTTACCCGTGAGCACGTGCTGTCGGCATGGGGTACTACAAAGGGTGGCATCACCCTAGACAGAAGGACATTGAGGCACCCTAGTTCACACATGCAGCGGAGCGCTACAAGCATAGCGCTGACCTCGCTAAGCACGTGCCGACGGGAGCGTTCACCAGCTTTGTATTGCACCGTCAAAACTGTTGCTCATGGCATACGATAAGTACTCGACGGCACGTGAGCAGCGTTACATCAGCGCTTCGCTGCATGTCAGAACCTGCCTTAACATTGACCATCTACGCGATCTTTTATGCAGTGAAGAGCGACAGTAGCTATACATATGCATAAATAATTTCAGATCAAGATAAGATCGACCATGCCCTCTTTCCCCGTATTGTTTTCTTTAACAGTCCGAAATATCTGCGAAAGGAGGTGGGGGGGAGAGACTGGAGCTCCCCCCCGTTGTTCCTCCTCCGCCGCCACTGGTATAGTAGAACGCTCCTCGACCTCAAGTTGCGTCAGCTTCTGCGCTTTTTGTTCGGCGTTTCTTCCGCCCCAGAAAATAAACCTCCAAAGCAATTACAAACAAAAAAATTGTCAAGGTGCAGGCGAGCTGGTGTATGTTTACCATGATGCAAAATCCCGAGACTGGGTATAATATTCGCAAGGAATGGTGTAAGAAGAAAGAAAAAAGGGAACAGGACAACGTCTCAAACTCAGCTGAGTTGAGTTTGAGACGTTGTGCTGAGCTGAGTTTTCAGCTGAGTTGAGTTGGAGACGTTGTCCTGTACCCTTTTTTTTGTCTTCTTACACTTTTTCTTTCAAATTTCATTCCCAGTCTCAGGATTTTGCATCATGTACAAACTAAACTTACTATATGCCTGTGTAACTCGGGTGGCGTTCGATCGGATTACTAGCGTGCAAGCGGGTAGGGGGGCAGTTTGCCAGATCACTTCAAGCTTTTTTTGAACCTTAACCACCTGCCTGCCCCTGGCCGTTTTGAACTGCATGCGTATCGTTTAACAATGCGTTCTTAGGATCGCTACTTCGTAATGCACGTTAATGACCATCCCGGGCTGGCGGTCACAATTACTGATCTATTGTTACTCGTCACTGAACTGGCAAATATTCCAGCACATCAGGTGCACTCGTCGTCTCATTTCATTGCCTGACCAACTTCGCGCAGTCTAAATATCACACCCGAACTTTTCTAAACCTGATTTCGTGAAAACCAGTGAGCCGTGAAAACGTTATTTGAAGCTGCTGTGGCGGAACATGAAAACCGGACTTCAAACTTTGCGCACTTGGACTTCAAAGAAACCAAAAACCTTCGAAGTTTCTTTTTTTAGTTTAGCCTTAAAAAAGAATAAAAACCTTCGAACTTGTCGAACTTTATGTAGAAAGAAATTCGAAATCTTCGAATGTATCAAACTTTATGTCTTTAAAAATTCGCAACGTTTGAATTTTTTGATTTTTGGATCCAAAAAAAATTCGAAACATTCGATTCTCTTGAATTTCAAGTTGGGAAGTTCGAAATCTTCGAATTCATCGAACCTCAAGTAAACAAATATTCGGAATAATCGAACCCGAACTTTTAGAAACCGTGAAAGCTTCGAACTTTTCGAATTCGAAACCCACAATTTTGGAAAGTTGCGAATTTTTCGAATTCGAACTTCCCTACGGTCGAAAATATCGAAGCTTTTCAAAATCGAGTATCAGTTTGGTTCGAAAATATCGAAACCTTTCGAATTCGAGCCTAGGGTGGTTCGCGGGATCCGTAGTCAACACCATGTAGGATACATATTTTCCAGGACAAAATAAACGCTTGAGGAGCACACCAGGAACAAAATCGAAGACTCTGGGGCTCTTTGAGGTTTTAGTCTGGTGTCTGATTCCCCCGCGGTCTCGGTATTTGTTCTTTCGTTTCTTCAGGTTGCCCGTCAAGTGCGGTGTTCCTGAAGTCTTTTCATCAACCAGCTGGAAGCTGGTATACCGCTGAAAGAGATCACCTGCCGCCGGGTATGTGGTTACTTTCCTATACCTGTCCAGGCCGTGCTCTAACTACGGCACAGTTACAAGGATGGTTGGTATGCAGCACATTCGCTGGACAGATACCCCCTCGAATACCTGAAAGCAAGGCTTTTAAGCATCTGCCGAAGTAACCAACATTCATGGGTCTTCATCTTTCTCTTTCATCAAGAAAAGCTGTGTTTGCGGAGCCATAAACCTCTGGGTGAATGACAGGGGCTGTTGGATCTCATTTTCATCGATGTCGACAACCACTTCCAATCACTCCAGGATCCCACCGATGACGCAATATCGTCACGTCACCGGGGCTGTATAAATGCCTTTCCAAACAGGGCACTTCATAAAACGTGAGGCAACACGACTTCGTCAAAAATCGTGGAGGTTGGACCGTCAGGCAGTACCGCAGTACGTTGTCTGTTTCAAGACCACAAAACAAATATTACGATTTTTCTCCTCGCTTACTCCGCTTTTCGGTGACCTCGGTGCTCGTCAGACTTCACGTCAGACGCCACCTGACATTGCTCTCCATATGTTCTACCGGGCCCTTGTATTCTTGGCAGTGTTCCAAAATCAGCTCGGGCAAAGGGTTTTGTGCCTGGGGTAGAGCACTGCACGGGCCCGGGTCAGCCCGAAAGCCCGAGCCCGGCCCGGCCCGCGGGTCGGGCTCGGGCCGGGTAGCACGTATTTTCTCGGGCCCGGGCCGGGCTCGGGCTTGAACAAAAAAGTTCTCGGGCCGCGCCGGCCCGGACCGGCCCGGGCCGTGCCTGGGCAATCTTGTGCATGCCGTAGATCATAAATTGTTGTTGATAGCAAGAAGTTTGTTCATTAATCTTTCGGGTTCATTGAATACAAAAAAAGCGAAGTGCGAATTCGCTACAGCGTCGTTAAAAACAATAACTAAAAAACGTCTTGAAGCTAGAAAGCCTTCAAGCTTTTTCCGTGTGAGCGAGGGTTTAGTGTTATAAATTGTAAACAAAATAAAATCCCAGCCATATGCTTGTCAACCTGTCTGATTCATCGCTTTAAAAAAATATCTAGTTCACTATTAGGAAGATTTAGAAAAACGTACGCAAGCGCCTTGGGTACCGTAAAAATAGCGTTGCGATGTAAAACCTATGGCGATGTTAATTTTAGCTTGCCCAAAGTGCTTGAGTACGTTATTCTAAGACTCCCTTATTGCACAGAGCGCGACACTATATTAGCGCGAACAAGCGATCGTCGTGTTTTTATGTTTATCTTATAGAATCAAAACGCTGTTTTCAAAACTATTAGTGTCTTTAGAAGTGCTCATCTGGGCACTTTGGTGCCTACTAACACCATTTCGAAGTAAAATTCGAAAAAAAGAGCCAACGTCGTGTTCGCGGTATCGGCGTCGCGCAGTGTACATAGTCCGTTCCGCGCTTGCACGTTTTGGGAACCATCTTGAAAAAAACGTTTTAAGGGGTTAAGTAATAATATATTAAACTTAAGCTTGCCTGAAAGGGTTGTTTTCTTTAAAAACGCGTTGACATGTAAAGCTACCTCAGAACATATTCTTAAACAGAAAAAGTGCGCAGACCAGGCTTAGAACGATGGATACTTTTTGCGAAGAGGTTGCGATGTGCAGGGCCTTATAAAAGTAGATTGAAACGGGACGCGTTCAAACGCAAAGGGTGTTTCGGAAACTGGTTCAAATAAGAAGGGCGTTTAGGGAATGGATCGAAACAGGACTAATTCAAACGAGAAGGGCGTTTAGGGAACTGGTCGAAACGGGACGGCTTCAAACGGGAATGGGTTGTTTCGGGCTACAGTCATGGGGCCGGGTCGGGCGGGGCCTAGAAATTAAAAATTCTGTCGGGCTCGGGCCGGGCCCGGGCCGTGTCTCTACCGGGCCGGGTCGGGCCGGGCCTAGAAATTCCGGCCCGTGCAGTGCTCTAGCCTGGGCATTCAAAATTATGCACGCGCCCGGCGTCGCTCCGTCTGTTTTATCACGTGACACAATCCGCCGGAGTAGCTCGTACCTATTTGGGTAGGATTTCGAACACAGCCCTTTTCTTTCCGGTTTCCGGGACCTGAAGAGCAGCGGAGGCCTTCAGCGATTGACCGGAGCGATTGACCGACAGCCAACAAAGCTTGTTAGTGGCTCTGCGAACCCAATGTGATCAGCATGCTCAATGCCTTAGTGGAGGACACGGGATAAATTTGACGGAGGGAACCTTACCCCGGCACAAAATTAAGGGAAGTGGGCCGCTGTACGACTTTTGTTGGAGTCGTGTCGCCTCACGATTTCTAAAGTATACTATTTGGACGGGCCTTAAGGGAACCCTTAAACACGCGTGGCAGAGACAGGATAGGACTTACAATCAAAACCGCCCAACAAATCACGTATTAAAACATCATTATCTTATAACCGAAATCCAGTCTCTTGCACGTCCGTCTTTAGGGACTCTAAATTCGACGAACATAAAGATTCGATGTGTTATGCCATATTTGAGAGAAGAGCCGAAACATTGCAGCTAATTATGATTGACTCAAAGATCTGCAGATTCGCCAAATATCTGTACAAGCTAAAATTTAGCACAAATATTTGGTCGTGTTTGTTTTTTTCTTTCAGAATTGAAAGTTACAAAAAAAATTACGATCAAGACGACACACATACAACGACACTTCGGTTCATTAAAAACAATAATGGGATTCTAAATCCCGTTGCAGATGTAATTACAGGCTGTTCTGCCAACTCGTTTGAGTAAAAAAAAAAGAGTTCAGTTAACCATCTCGATACATTGCCGTGTGTCTCTATTTACTCGCTTTGAAGTTGAAATGAAATTTTTTTTTAGGTCTTGCACATCCTCCAGAGTGAAAGGTGGGTATGAATTTGTTCTGAGTCGCGTTTGGGTAGGTTACGTAAAAATACGCCGGCGAGTCAGCATGCCCATTGAGACATCACTGTTATTTTACACTTGAGACAAAGCCTGCTCAGGACAGGCAGATCTGTGCTTCGAATTGCTTTAAGGCCAAGCTACTTCTCTGACTGGTTGTAAAGCTTCGTGCGAAACGGTGGTCCCGGTTACTTGCGGTCGTATCTCGACTCACTGACGTGGTCTCTAAGGTACGGGCTCTTTGGTACGGGCGGTCGTCTTTGTGCGATGCTGGGGCCATTTTGAGACAGTAAAGATAGTCGCTACACGACACATGAAGCACGACTCTCCTGGAAACTCTCCATTATACCTCGACGTAAGCGGTCTTAATGTAGGGCAGTGCAGTTGTAATAACTATGGCGGAATATTTGTATAAGCGCCACGATGCTCATGTGCACTACTGAGAGTTGGGACACAACACTGTCCTTCCGGAGGGCTGGAAACCACTGCTGACTTCGTATGTTTGCCATCAGGAAGGCAAAAAGTGTTATTACGTTATGAGGGCTCTGCTCATTTGCTTGCAGCCCTTCGAACATCAGTGGAGTGGCATTTTCCCTCGTGCATTCGACACTCCACGTGAACACCTAACTAAAGCGCAAGAGCAAACGGTGTAGCAGGCGATGGCGCTCATCCGGACTACCAGCAGACGCTGCCTACTATTTTTGTATTCTTATCAAGAACCGTAATAAAAATAATCGGGCTCCTCGCGGGTGATTGCCGATTTTCCCCTTTATGCCGGGAGTGAAACTATAAGTAACTGTATTTTTGTTAGGCTATAAGTTATCATATCAGAACATACGCGTTTCAGACGCCGATAGCATAATCTCTTCCTACAACCAAACCTTGTAGAAACTACTTTGCGCAGCGGAGGAACCAGGCACGTTGCCAGGGAGCGGGGGGGGGGGGGGGGGGAAAGGGGGGATTAACCATGGGGCCCGCCCCCCCCCCCCCCCTACCCAAAATGTTTCGTTTTGCTGGGGCCTCCTCTCCCCCTCCTTCTCATACAGCATTCTGTCATGGGCGTGCCATCCCCGAATCAAAATCCTGGCTACGTGTCTGGTCGGAACAACGTGAGAAACATACTTTTCTTTTAAGGTTGCAACACGCACAGGTGGAATTGAATCAACTCGGGTGGAATACTAATACAGCGTCATGGTTCCGCAAGATTCAAAGTCAAATTATCACATGCTTCATGCACAAGACATGTCGATGACCAATGATGCTGGGTATGGTTTCGAAAAGGCTATAGTCTTGAACGACGGAACACATAAAGTAGTTCGGGAAGGCACTCTCGGGACGATGAAGAACAAGTGACTGCACGGGACCAAAACGTTTACTGCAGCGTGTGTGCTGAGAAACTAAGGGAGAAGGGGAGACGAGAACGCACGGGCAAATAGGAACGCCGAGTCCTGGTTCAAGTGATTAGTGGTCAGATAAAAAGCTAACTGACTTTGGCTTGACTGTACTCATCGAACGCGGTCGAACGCAAGAGCCATAAGGCGGACGCCAGCGCTCCGCGTTCCAACGTGTTCGATGAGTGCAGTAGCAAAAAGGCAGCTCGACTTGGGTCAACCCAAAAATCGTTTCAACGAGAGCTCGGAATTCTGAAGTCGCCGGGCGCTCTAAAATCCTCCGCTTTTTTTTTTTTTTTTTTGGCGCATTTTTTGAATTTGGGACGACGTGGCGTCCGTCAGGCCTGGGTCGCGACAACGTCGTCTATTGCCTTCAGACGCTTAAATTTGCCTTGACCACACAGGTTGGCGAAGTCGTCGTACTCCACGTCGAAGGCGGCGATCCCTGATCCGTGGCCTTTCAGGTAATTGTCGTAGAAAAGCTCCGCCTGAAAGGACCACAAAGCCCGATGGTGTGATTTGCACTTCAATCTACGGTGCCTGAAGGAACGCGTGTCCAACCGCTGTGTTGAGTCTCCTATCCCGCCAATGTACCGAAAATGGTCTCGAAAGGGCAGTAAAGGACATCAGAGAATGCGGAGTGTCATGGTATCGGATGTCGCGATCCAGGCGGTTCGACGCAGAAGTCTCACAAAAAAGCGAGGGGTAATGCGATGGTCGTTGTCGTCGCAGTGTCCCAGTTGCTGGCTCTCCAAGCTTCCTTAAACGTTGAAGCCCGAGAGCGACCTGCAGCAGAACGGAAGTCTTCCAGTTCCACCACCGCAGTTGTAAAACCGCCAAGATCGCGGCCGGCGACAGCACGACCTTTCTATGACGTCATTAGAGAGAAATCAAGAAACAGCTTTTTGGGACACAGTAAACACACCAGTCAGAAACTCGTTTCAGACACCGTACTTCAGACAAAAAACCTGATCAATACAGTCATCGTCACAAGCATCAGCACCCAAAAAATACTTGGGTTGTGCATTTCTATTACAACAAAAAAATCTCTAATTTTATTTCTGCTGTTGTATTACTTGTAATTGCACATTAATGTTTCGGTAAAACAAACCCCGTTAATAAAAAGACCTCGCTTTGTAGACAGCATTTTTGAGGACGAACTGGGCAAATGTAAGGGTTATTGTCTGACTATTTTGAGTATTTTGAGAAAAAATAAATCAATGCCATATTGCAGAACGTAGTGCTGCGTTTCGAGGAGCAATAACAGTTTTTTTACATTCCAATAAACCCAATTGTTGTAAGTAAGTTACTTTTGAAACTCGGTAAATCAAAGCGTTTGGCCGAGATACACTGCATCACTCCGGCGTGTTTTAATGAGAGCATGTACTTTGGACTGAGCTTCGCTCTACCTTTCTAATGAATCACACATGTGAATATAAAAAGGTCTGAAGATCTCTTCTAAGCTATCTGAAACTCTAGCCCAGCGCTTGCCGTCCCGCGGACAAAGGGAGAACCAGAATAAGGAGGACATCGGTGGGGAGTGTAAGTCTTGTTAGTGCTGTTACCTCATGGTGCTGGCCAGCCTATTCGTACATAATGTTGTTTTAACGATAACAAAGTCAATGCATTAAACTAAAAATGGTGTTTCAGTCTAAAATTTGTTCTACGAATGGACCAGTATGTCTTATTTATAGGCAGTTTCTCGTAGATCCTACGCTCTGGATTGCGGCCGGAGTATCAACCCGTTCTTAGCGTGACAACACGGGCCTCTGCTTGCAGAGCTAAGCTCTTGCGCACAATCTACGGAAACTGATTGTTTTTTTCCGAAGTCGGGTGAAAACCGTTCGCAAAACGGTGGTTACAAAGATGGACGTTGGAGAATTCATTTGCCTTTTGTGTGTTTAAAGGACAGCGCGACCAGGAACATGGCTGTTTGATTCAATCAGTTCAAAATGACGGAATACTCGTTCCAAGATAAACGCGAAATAAACATATAAATGCTTCCATAATTTTTAAGTCCGTCTTTGTAACAGAGTCACTCGTCAATATTCATTCATAGGGAAAAATCAAAACTCTGAAACATAAAGAGATAGTACACAGGGATGTTATTTTGCATCATTGTGCCTGAGGGTTTAGATAATGTTGTTCTCTAATGATCTCGCCCGCATATCTTTGGCACTTGCGATTCTCAATACAGGCAGTTTATGCAAGGCAGATTGAGACATATTCAATACCACGAAATTTATAGGAATATTCGGTCGATAAACCAACCAATGAAAGGCCGAAACCTAGCAATATTGTTATTAGTAACTATGACGCAGATTGACCACACGTTGCAATGCAGCAAAACCGAGCCGGCGGGACCGCTAACCTCTGAGAGGAACAGCAACTATGAAAACATTGCTCTTCAGGACGTTGGCGGCCACACCCTGTGGTTCACTCTTTAGAGCAGTGGATGTCAAATGGGGGTCCGCGGACTTTATTGGGTCCGCAAAGGAATTCTAGGGGCCCGCGAGGCTCTGCATCATCGGTAAAGCCCGGCAATAAAAGTTGTCTTTGTTGTGGCAGCAGCTAGCCCTACGCACCTGGTGGCTGCAAGTGGGGACAGAGCGCAGGCGCCACGAGACACATGGAATGCCGGCATGACAATCTCCTCTGCGGGCCACGCTGGATCGCTGCTTTAGTTTATATATTTGTGTAAATATAAACATGTAACAACTGGCGACGAGGAGAAACGTGAGTAAACAGTCTTGTTCTATGCCGGGAGACACGACATAGCGCCGGCGCCATGCCGAAGTTGGAAGCATGTACTGAAGAGGGCGGGGACGCGTGGCAAGAGTACGTTAAAGTTTTGGACCAGCACTTCATCGCTCACTTAATGTCGGTAGTGAAATATTGTCACAAAGGACAAAAGATGAGGCGGCGAATAACTGAAGGAGCTAAACGTTTAATAGGGCGAACTTGTGCCCAAACATAAAAAGGAACCAAAAGATAACAGCAGAGCGTCGCGGGCGTCGAAGTCGGCGAAAGAGCAGAGTCGAACGCTAGGGCGAAACTGACTCGACAAGGTTGCGGGCGACCTCTTATCTAGAGTGCGTCGCTATCTCGAAGATTCGGCAAAAGCGGCTCGAGGGTCGCGTGCTCGGGGCGGGAATCAACACCCACTTTCTAGAAAACAAAAGCAGGAATAAATGATAGACGTTACGTGCGGAACATGAATAAACCAGAACTTTCTAGAGGTCCGTGACCGAGCGTTGCTTTCTCAGCCCTGCGCGCGGCATTATCCCCCCCTTTAAAAGTGCATCGTCCCGATGCAACAGAAAACGAAAGGAAAACAATACCAAATCCGCAACAAAAGGACTGCGAAATCGCGTGCTACAGTTCACAGTTCACAGTTCAATCGTCGACGAGAGTCAGAAAGCTTTAACGGTCGGAATACGGGTTCAGCCGGACGACGTCCACCACCTCGGGTCGCAGCTGACGTCTCGTTGATGGTCGTGTTCCGTCGGGAAGGACTTCGTAGTTCAAGTCTTCGAGGCGTCGGATGATCTTCTAAGGCCCAAAGTAGCGCTTCAGGAGTTTTTCGCTGAGACCGCGACGACGAATCGGCGTCCACACCCAAACTCTGTCTCCGGGCTGGAAGTGGACGTCGCGGTGACGAAGATTGTACCGGCGAGCGTCGACATGTTGCTGGTCTTGAATTCGTAGTCTGGCTAGCTGGCGGACCTCTCCTGCCCGTTGAGCAACCACCTGGGCGTCATCGCTCCCGTTGTCGACCGACTCGTGCGGCAACATAGAGTTTAGCATAGTCGTCACCGCCCGGCCATACACCAGCTGGAAGGGCGTCACTCCTGTGGTCTCTTGCACTGCTGTGTTGTAGGCGAACGTGACGTAGGGCAGCACTTCGTCCCAGGTCTTGTGCTCCACGCCGACGTACAGTCTCCGGCGATATGAAAGACCCACTAGGAGCGCGTGGCCGAGGCGGTGGCTGGCGGGGGCGCTGCGAGCGCTCCGGGCAGTTCCGTTCTGCTTCGAGGGGAGGACGCTCAGTCGGGGCTCAGCTAAAGCGCGCGCTTATCAGTTTGTGCTGAGCCCCGAGTGAGCGTCCTCCCCTCGAAGCAGAATGGAATTGCCCGGAGCGCTCGCAGCGCCCCCGCCAGCAACCGCCTCGGCCACGCGCTCCCAGTCGGTCTTTCATATCGCCGGAGACTGTACATAGACACCATGTCGGCGATTGTTTTGTTGAGCCGCTCCGTCAACCCGTTGGTCTGCGGATGGTATGCCGTTGTTCGACGGTGTTCGGTGTGGCTTCGACGAAGGATCTCTTGGGTCAACTGTGCCATGAACGATGACCCTCGGTCTGTGATCAGTACTTCAGGGGTGCCATGCCGGAGGACGATGGACTCGATGAAGAACTTGGCGACTTCGACAGCAGTCCCCGAAGGAAGGGCTTTCGTCTCGGCGTACCGAGTAAGATAATCGGTGGCGACGATTATCTAAAGGTTCCCCATCCTCGACGGTGGAAAAGGACCCAGCAAATCCATTCCAATTTGCTGGAAGGGCTTGGTTGGCGGGGTAATCGGCTGAAGGAGACCTGCTGGCTTTGACGGCGGTTTCTTGTATCGCTGGCACTCATGGCACGATCCTTTGTAGAGATGGACGATCTTCAGAAGCTTTGGCCAGTAGTACTTGTCACGAATCCGGGCAAGGGTCCTGCTGTAGCCCAGATGTCCGGCCGTTGGGTCGTCGTGGCACGCTTGAAAAATTTCTGGCGGCGGCGGGACAACCAGTAGCCAGGGCGTTTCGCTGGTTCCGAAATTCTTTCTGAAGAGCACGCCTCGCCACAGGACAAAGCTCGGTAGGTCCCGATAAAAGACCCGTGGGACAGAGCCTCCTCGACCTTCGAGGTGGTCGATCACGGAGCTAAGTTCCGCGTCGTCGCGTTGCAGTGCCGTCATGTCGGTAGCGTTAACTGCGCCTAGAAAGCGGGCGTCGTCATCGTCATCGGCGCCGGAGATTGGAGGTTCGACTGGAGCCCTAGACAAACAGTCAGCGTCATTATGCTTGCGGCCGAACTTATGCACAATGGTTACGTCAAATTCCTGCAGTCGAAGGCTCCAGCGGTCGAGGCGTCCGGACGGATCCTTGAGGTTTGCGAGCCAGCAGAGGGCGTGGTGGTCGTGACTACGCGAAACGAGATCCGGTACAAATAAGGGCGGAACTTGGTTATCGCCTAGACGACAGCAAGATGTTCTTTGTCGGTCGTTGAATAATTATGTTCTGCCTTAGACAGCGCCCGGCTGGCGTAAGCAATTACTCTTTCTGCCCCTTCTTGTCGCTGAACGAGTACCGCACCGAGACCGGTATTGGTGGCGTCCGTGTGGATTTCAGTCTCCGCCGACTGGTCAAAATGTCCGAAGATAGGGGGCGACTGGAGCCTTCGCTTGAGTTTGTCGAACGCTTGGTCTTGCTACTCTCCCTACTGGAACTGCATGCTGTCTTTAGTCAGAAGCGTCAGCGATGCAGAAATTTGCGCGAAGTCACGAACGAAACGTCTGTAATAGGCGCACAGCCCAAGGAATCTTCGAACGGTCTTCTTGTCTGATGGCTTCGGGAACTCGACGACAGCGGACGTCTTGGCGGGATCAGGGCTTACACCCTGAGCACTCACGACGTGGCCCAAGAAATTCAGCTCACCATAGGCGAACCGACACTTGGAAGGCTTGAGGGTCAGCCCAGCGGCTTTAAAGGCCTGTAGCACGGCTCGCAGTCGTCTCAGGTGCTCGTCGAATTCGCTTGCGAACACCACAACATCGTCGAGGTAGACGAGACAGCTTTGCCATTTCAAGCCGGCAAGGAAGGTATCCATAACGCGCTGGACTGTTGCCGGCGCTGTGCACGGCCCGAACGGCATTACTTTCAACTCATACAGTCCGTCCGGCGTGACGAAGGCTGTCTTCTCACGATCTCGTTCGTCGACCTCAATCTGCCAGTACCCGCTCTTCAAGTTCATCGACGAAAAGTATCGGGCGTGGCGCAGCCGGTCCAGGGTGTCGTCGATGCGTGGCAGCGGGTAGACGTCCTTTTTTGTAACGGCGTTCAGTCGGCGATAGTCCACGCAGAACCGAAGATTCCCGTCTTTCTTTTTCACCAGGACTGCCGGTGAAGCCCACGGACTGCTCGAGGGCTGGACAATGTCGTCGAGCATTTCTTGTACCTGCTGCTGGATGGCTCCCCTTTCTTTCACGGAGACCCTGTACGGCGGCCGATGCAAAGGGAGTGCGTCGTCATCAGTAATTATCCGATGTTTCGCAACCGTCGTTTGGCGCACCTTCGACGATGCGGAGAAGCACTCACTGAAATCGGCGAGAAGGTCACGAAGTTGTCGTCGTTGTGGGACTGGGAGGGACGGGTCGATGTCGAGCTCTGAGGACGTGATTGTCTCGTTCTGCGACGAAGGATCGTCTTCTGACATCACGGCGATCGCGGCTGTCTTCAATTTTCTCGACGTAGCCCACAGCCGTACCCTTTGTAAGGTGCTACGACTCTTGCCGGAAGTTGGTGACAAGGGCTACGGTACGCCCGTCCTGGAGCTCGGTTAGGCCTCTTGCAATGCCAATCCCTCGTCCGAGGGGAAGTTGGACGCTTCCTTCCGGCAATGCTACACCGCAGGTGGCTCCTTCGATCCCGACGGGCACAAAGACACTCGACAGCGGCGGCAGGTTTACGTGGCTGGCGAGGACTCGCACTGCAGCTAACGTCGATTTGGTATTTTCCATCGATGGGACAGGCTTCCGAAGCGTCAGCTTGTTCTCGGCATGGTCGATGATGGCGCCGTATTCACACAGGAAGTCCATTCCGAGAATGACGTCCCTCGAACAGCCTTGCAGAACGACGAACTTCACAGGGCATGTTTCGCCGTGAATCTCGACGCGAGCGGTGCATCTCCCGACTGGTGTAATCAGGTGTCCTCCGGCGGTTCTTATTTGTGGTCCATCCCACGGCGTCATGACTTTTCGAAGGCGGCGGGAGAGCCTCCCACTCAAGACTGAATAGTCTGCTCCGGTGCCCACGAGTGCCG
Organism: Ixodes scapularis; assembly: GCF_016920785.2. Lineage (NCBI taxonomy): Eukaryota > Metazoa > Arthropoda > Arachnida > Ixodida > Ixodidae > Ixodes > Ixodes scapularis. The sequence goes on along the minus strand of NW_024609855.1, from coordinate 3,531,715 downwards.
ATGAGTCCAGGCCGTCAATAACAACGTTTAGGTTGTTGGACACCGAAGCAGGAGCGTCGTTGTGATGCGTAGCCTCGGGAGAGTGGGAGCGCTCCGTCGTTCTTGAAGGCTCTTTATGTCGGTCGTCTTAGGCAACTCCACCTCCAGGGGTTGCCGCGCCTAGTTTCCCCGGCGAGGAGCGAGGGGCGACAGGCTTTCACGTCGGGGTCGGTGCATCGGCGAAGCTGAACGTCGCGGTGACGACGACCGGAGCACTCGGCAACTCCACCTCCAAGGGTTGCCGCGCCTAGTTTCCCCGGCGAGGAGCGAGGGGCGACAGGCTTTCACGTCGGGGTCGGTGCATGGGCGAAGCTGAACGTCGCGGTGACGACGATCGGAGCACTCGGCGGGACGCAGGCTCGGGGGACTGGGGTCTTCGCAGGTACTCGTCGATCTCCCGAGGGCGTTCACCATACCGGGGGCGCGGGTCGATTGGGTGGAACCCCCGCAGCCCGAGTCGTCGGTATGGGCATTGGCGGTAGGTGTGGTTTGCTTCTACGCAGTGGAAACACAGAGGGCGTCGGTCGGGCGTTCGCCACACGTCGTTCTTCCCAGGTGCGCGGGGCCCTTGGGCGGCGTACTGAACCTGGTCGTCTCGGCAACGGTCGTGCTGCGGCGCATGAGAACGACGTCGGGGCGGCGCAACAGAGGCTGGAGGAGGAGACGGTGGCCGTCGGGCCACTGCGGCGTAGGTCAGGGCGGGCTCTTCGAGTGGTGCTACGCTGGCAGGAGCCTCCGGTTGAATTGCCTGCTGGACTTCTTCGCTCACCACTTCGGCTATCGACGCGCTCAGCCGGCTGGTTGGCCGCAGGCAGCAGCTTCCGAAGCTCCTCCCGGACGATGTCGCGGACAATTGCACGAATATTGTCAGCACGGGAGCCGCGCTCGTCGAATCGGGAAGGTGTCAGCGTCGACGCAACAGGCGTGCCGGCGAGTCGGTTGTAGTGGCTGGCTCGGATTGACAGGGCACGCTCGATGTTAGTTGCCTCGGTAACGAATTCACCGACAGTAGTTGGTAGATTGCGAACAAGGCCGCCGAAGATGTCACTCCTCACTCCTCTTATCAGCACGCGCAGCTTCTTCTCCTCGATGGACTCAGGGTCGGCGCGGTTGCTCAGGCGGAGGACGTCTTCAACGAAGCTGGTGACCGTTTCGTTGGGCCCTTGAGTTCTTATTTGCAGGAGTTCTTCCGCTTGCTGTCGTCATGTCTGGCTCGTAAATGTCTCTTTCAGGCCGGCGATACAGGTGTCCCACGACGTAAGCGACGGCTCGTGGTTCTCGAACCACTGCCTCGCGGTACCCTCCAAAGAGAAGTAGAGGTTTTGGAGGCGCTGCTCAGTGGTCCATCCATTATGGCGTGCTACACGTTCGTAGTGCTGCAGCCCGTCTTCTACGTCCTCGTAAATTTCACCGTAGAACGGCGTCGGCACACGCGGAACCACAGGCAGGAAGACGTAGGACGGTGCTGCTTGGGGGTTTTCCGTCGGCTGGGCCGTGGAGTCCATCGTCGGCTTCGGTGGCTTCTTGACCTTGTCCGGCAGTGGACCAAGCTCTGGTGGTTGTCTTCGGAGGCGCTGGCTTGCCCGGGGCCCTGTCTCTTCTTCAAAAAGGTCGTCTTAAAATAGCACTTGCCGAACGGGTCCTCGGAGGGGCACGGCGAAGAGGCATAAGGTGTTACCCCGCACCTCCACCAAAATGTAACAAAGGACAAGTGATGAGGCGGCAAATAAGTAAAGGAACGAAACGTTTAATAGGGCGAACTTGTGCCCAAACATAAAAAGGAACCAAAAGATAACAGCAGAGCGTCGCGGGCGTCGAAGTCGGCGAAAGAGCAGGGTCGAACGCTGGGGCGAAACTGACTCGACAAGGTCGCGGGCGACCTCTTATCTAGAGTGCGTCGCTATCTTGAAGATTCCGCAAAAGCGATTCGAGGGTTGCGTTCTCGGGGCGAGAATGAAGACGAACTTTCTAGAAAACAAAAGCAGGAATAAATTATAAAAGTTACGTGCGGAACATGAATAAACCAGAACTTTCTAGAGGTCCGTGACCGAGCGTTGCTTTCTCAGCCCTGCGCGCGGCATTATCCCCCCCTTTAAAAGTGCATCGTCCCGATGCAACAGAAAACGAAAGGAAAACAATACCAAATCCGCAACAAAAGGACTGCGAAATCGCGTGCTACAGTTCACAGTTCACAGTTCAATCGTCGACGAGAGTCAGAAAGCTTTAACGGTCGGAATACGGGTTCAGCCGGACGACGTCCACCACCTCGGGTCGCAGCTGACGTCTCGTTGATGGTCGTGTTCCGTCGGGAAGGACTTCGTAGTTCAAGTCTTCGAGGCGTCGGATGATCTTCTAAGGCCCAAAGTAGCGCTTCAGGAGTTTTTCGCTGAGACCGCGACGACGAATCGGCGTCCACACCCAAACTCTGTCTCCGGGCTGGAAGTGGACGTCGCGGTGACGAAGATTGTACCGGCGAGCGTCGACATGTTGCTGGTCTTGAATTCGTAGTCTGGCTAGCTGGCGGACCTCTCCTGCCCGTTGAGCAACCACCTGGGCGTCATCGCTCCCGTTGTCGACCGACTCGTGCGGCAACATAGAGTTTAGCATAGTCGTCACCGCCCGGCCATACACCAGCTGGAAGGGCGTCACTCCTGTGGTCTCTTGCACTGCTGTGTTGTAGGCGAACGTGACGTAGGGCAGCACTTCGTCCCAGGTCTTGTGCTCCACGCCGACGTACAGTCTCCGGCGATATGAAAGACCCACTAGGAGCGCGTGGCCGAGGCGGTGGCTGGCGGGGGCGCTGCGAGCGCTCCGGGCAGTTCCGTTCTGCTTCGAGGGGAGGACGCTCAGTCGGGGCTCAGCTAAAGCGCGCGCTTATCAGTTTGTGCTGAGCCCCGAGTGAGCGTCCTCCCCTCGAAGCAGAATGGAATTGCCCGGAGCGCTCGCAGCGCCCCCGCCAGCAACCGCCTCGGCCACGCGCTCCCAGTCGGTCTTTCATATCGCCGGAGACTGTACATAGACACCATGTCGGCGATTGTTTTGTTGAGCCGCTCCGTCAACCCGTTGGTCTGCGGATGGTATGCCGTTGTTCGACGGTGTTCGGTGTGGCTTCGACGAAGGATCTCTTGGGTCAACTGTGCCATGAACGATGACCCTCGGTCTGTGATCAGTACTTCAGGGGTGCCATGCCGGAGGACGATGGACTCGATGAAGAACTTGGCGACTTCGACAGCAGTCCCCGAAGGAAGGGCTTTCGTCTCGGCGTACCGAGTAAGATAATCGGTGGCGACGATTATCTAAAGGTTCCCCATCCTCGACGGTGGAAAAGGACCCAGCAAATCCATTCCAATTTGCTGGAAGGGCTTGGTTGGCGGGGTAATCGGCTGAAGGAGACCTGCTGGCTTTGACGGCGGTTTCTTGTATCGCTGGCACTCATGGCACGATCCTTTGTAGAGATGGACGATCTTCAGAAGCTTTGGCCAGTAGTACTTGTCACGAATCCGGGCAAGGGTCCTGCTGTAGCCCAGATGTCCGGCCGTTGGGTCGTCGTGGCACGCTTGAAAAATTTCTGGCGGCGGCGGGACAACCAGTAGCCAGGGCGTTTCGCTGGTTCCGAAATTCTTTCTGAAGAGCACGCCTCGCCACAGGACAAAGCTCGGTAGGTCCCGATAAAAGACCCGTGGGACAGAGCCTCCTCGACCTTCGAGGTGGTCGATCACGGAGCTAAGTTCCGCGTCGTCGCGTTGCAGTGCCGTCATGTCGGTAGCGTTAACTGCGCCTAGAAAGCGGGCGTCGTCATCGTCATCGGCGCCGGAGATTGGAGGTTCGACTGGAGCCCTAGACAAACAGTCAGCGTCATTATGCTTGCGGCCGAACTTATGCACAATGGTTACGTCAAATTCCTGCAGTCGAAGGCTCCAGCGGTCGAGGCGTCCGGACGGATCCTTGAGGTTTGCGAGCCAGCAGAGGGCGTGGTGGTCGTGACTACGCGAAACGAGATCCGGTACAAATAAGGGCGGAACTTGGTTATCGCCTAGACGACAGCAAGATGTTCTTTGTCGGTCGTTGAATAATTATGTTCTGCCTTAGACAGCGCCCGGCTGGCGTAAGCAATTACTCTTTCTGCCCCTTCTTGTCGCTGAACGAGTACCGCACCGAGACCGGTATTGGTGGCGTCCGTGTGGATTTCAGTCTCCGCCGACTGGTCAAAATGTCCGAAGATAGGGGGCGACTGGAGCCTTCGCTTGAGTTTGTCGAACGCTTGGTCTTGCTACTCTCCCTACTGGAACTGCATGCTGTCTTTAGTCAGAAGCGTCAGCGATGCAGAAATTTGCGCGAAGTCACGAACGAAACGTCTGTAATAGGCGCACAGCCCAAGGAATCTTCGAACGGTCTTCTTGTCTGATGGCTTCGGGAACTCGACGACAGCGGACGTCTTGGCGGGATCAGGGCTTACACCCTGAGCACTCACGACGTGGCCCAAGAAATTCAGCTCACCATAGGCGAACCGACACTTGGAAGGCTTGAGGGTCAGCCCAGCGGCTTTAAAGGCCTGTAGCACGGCTCGCAGTCGTCTCAGGTGCTCGTCGAATTCGCTTGCGAACACCACAACATCGTCGAGGTAGACGAGACAGCTTTGCCATTTCAAGCCGGCAAGGAAGGTATCCATAACGCGCTGGACTGTTGCCGGCGCTGTGCACGGCCCGAACGGCATTACTTTCAACTCATACAGTCCGTCCGGCGTGACGAAGGCTGTCTTCTCACGATCTCGTTCGTCGACCTCAATCTGCCAGTACCCGCTCTTCAAGTTCATCGACGAAAGGTATCGGGCGTGGCGCAGCCGGTCCAGGGTGTCGTCGATGCGTGGCAGCGGGTAGACGTCCTTTTTTGTAACGGCGTTCAGTCGGCGATAGTCCACGCAGAACCGAAGATTCCCGTCTTTCTTTTTCACCAGGACTGCCGGTGAAGCCCACGGACTGCTCGAGGGCTGGACAATGTCGTCGAGCATTTCTTGTACCTGCTGCTGGATGGCTCCCCTTTCTTTCACGGAGACCCTGTACGGCGGCCGATGCAAAGGGAGTGCGTCGTCATCAGTAATTATCCGATGTTTCGCAACCGTCGTTTGGCGCACCTTCGACGATGCGGAGAAGCACTCACTGAAATCGGCGAGAAGGTCACGAAGTTGTCGTCGTTGTGGGACTGGGAGGGACGGGTCGATGTCGAGCTCTGAGGACGTGATTGTCTCGTTCTGCGACGAAGGATCGTCTTCTGACATCACGGCGATCGCGGCTGTCTTCAATTTTCTCGACGTAGCCCACAGCCGTACCCTTTGTAAGGTGCTACGACTCTTGCCGGAAGTTGGTGACAAGGGCTACGGTACGCCCGTCCTGGAGCTCGGTTAGGCCTCTTGCAATGCCAATCCCTCGTCCGAGGGGAAGTTGGACGCTTCCTTCCGGCAATGCTACACCGCAGGTGGCTCCTTCGATCCCGACGGGCACAAAGACACTCGACAGCGGCGGCAGGTTTACGTGGCTGGCGAGGACTCGCACTGCAGCTAACGTCGATTTGGTATTTTCCATCGATGGGACAGGCTTCCGAAGCGTCAGCTTGTTCTCGGCATGGTCGATGATGGCGCCGTATTCACACAGGAAGTCCATTCCGAGAATGACGTCCCTCGAACAGCCTTGCAGAACGACGAACTTCACAGGGCATGTTTCGCCGTGAATCTCGACGCGAGCGGTGCATCTCCCGACTGGTGTAATCAGGTGTCCTCCGGCGGTTCTTATTTGTGGTCCATCCCACGGCGTCATGACTTTTCGAAGGCGGCGGGAGAGCCTCCCACTCAAGACTGAATAGTCTGCTCCGGTGCCCACGAGTGCCGATGAGTCCAGGCCGTCAATAACAACGTTTAGGTTGTTGGACACCGAAGCAGGAGCGTCGTTGTGATGCGTAGCCTCGGGAGAGTGGGAGCGCTCCGTCGTTCTTGAAGGCTCTTTATGTCGGTCGTCTTAGGCAACTCCACCTCCAGGGGTTGCCGCGCCTAGTTTCCCCGGCGAGGAGCGAGGGGCGACAGGCTTTCACGTCGGGGTCGGTGCATCGGCGAAGCTGAACGTCGCGGTGACGACGACCGGAGCACTCGGCAACTCCACCTCCAAGGGTTGCCGCGCCTAGTTTCCCCGGCGAGGAGCGAGGGGCGACAGGCTTTCACGTCGGGGTCGGTGCATGGGCGAAGCTGAACGTCGCGGTGACGACGATCGGAGCACTCGGCGGGACGCAGGCTCGGGGGACTGGGGTCTTCGCAGGTACTCGTCGATCTCCCGAGGGCGTTCACCATACCGGGGGCGCGGGTCGATTGGGTGGAACCCCCGCAGCCCGAGTCGTCGGTATGGGCATTGGCGGTAGGTGTGGTTTGCTTCTACGCAGTGGAAACACAGAGGGCGTCGGTCGGGCGTTCGCCACACGTCGTTCTTCCCAGGTGCGCGGGGCCCTTGGGCGGCGTACTGAACCTGGTCGTCTCGGCAACGGTCGTGCTGCGGCGCATGAGAACGACGTCGGGGCGGCGCAACAGAGGCTGGAGGAGGAGACGGTGGCCGTCGGGCCACTGCGGCGTAGGTCAGGGCGGGCTCTTCGAGTGGTGCTACGCTGGCAGGAGCCTCCGGTTGAATTGCCTGCTGGACTTCTTCGCTCACCACTTCGGCTATCGACGCGCTCAGCCGGCTGGTTGGCCGCAGGCAGCAGCTTCCGAAGCTCCTCCCGGACGATGTCGCGGACAATTGCACGAATATTGTCAGCACGGGAGCCGCGCTCGTCGAATCGGGAAGGTGTCAGCGTCGACGCAACAGGCGTGCCGGCGAGTCGGTTGTAGTGGCTGGCTCGGATTGACAGGGCACGCTCGATGTTAGTTGCCTCGGTAACGAATTCACCGACAGTAGTTGGTAGATTGCGAACAAGGCCGCCGAAGATGTCACTCCTCACTCCTCTTATCAGCACGCGCAGCTTCTTCTCCTCGATGGACTCAGGGTCGGCGCGGTTGCTCAGGCGGAGGACGTCTTCAACGAAGCTGGTGACCGTTTCGTTGGGCCCTTGAGTTCTTATTTGCAGGAGTTCTTCCGCTTGCTGTCGTCATGTCTGGCTCGTAAATGTCTCTTTCAGGCCGGCGATACAGGTGTCCCACGACGTAAGCGACGGCTCGTGGTTCTCGAACCACTGCCTCGCGGTACCCTCCAAAGAGAAGTAGAGGTTTTGGAGGCGCTGCTCAGTGGTCCATCCATTATGGCGTGCTACACGTTCGTAGTGCTGCAGCCCGTCTTCTACGTCCTCGTAAATTTCACCGTAGAACGGCGTCGGCACACGCGGAACCACAGGCAGGAAGACGTAGGACGGTGCTGCTTGGGGGTTTTCCGTCGGCTGGGCCGTGGAGTCCATCGTCGGCTTCGGTGGCTTCTTGACCTTGTCCGGCAGTGGACCAAGCTCTGGTGGTTGTCTTCGGAGGCGCTGGCTTGCCCGGGGCCCTGTCTCTTCTTCAAAAAGGTCGTCTTAAAATAGCACTTGCCGAACGGGTCCTCGGAGGGGCACGGCGAAGAGGCATAAGGTGTTACCCCGCACCTCCACCAAAATGTAACAAAGGACAAGTGATGAGGCGGCAAATAAGTAAAGGAACGAAACGTTTAATAGGGCGAACTTGTGCCCAAACATAAAAAGGAACCAAAAGATAACAGCAGAGCGTCGCGGGCGTCGAAGTCGGCGAAAGAGCAGGGTCGAACGCTGGGGCGAAACTGACTCGACAAGGTCGCGGGCGACCTCTTATCTAGAGTGCGTCGCTATCTTGAAGATTCCGCAAAAGCGATTCGAGGGTTGCGTTCTCGGGGCGAGAATGAAGACGAACTTTCTAGAAAACAAAAGCAGGAATAAATTATAAAAGTTACGTGCGGAACATGAATAAACGAGAACTTTCTAGAGGTCCGTGGCCGAACGTTGCTTTCTCAGCCCTGCGCGCGGCAATATCGTGCAGTATTCCTGAGTTCGTGCGGAAGACCAACGTATTCTCTGCTCCGGAGTTTTGCGGCACCCAGACGCCCAAATGCAGTTCCACTCATCGAAAGTTTACAGCTGCTTACGGATCATTATGCTCCAAGGCCACCCGTGATTGTCCCACGCTACCACTTCTATTGCCGAACGCAGAACGAAGGTGAAGCAATTAAAGATTTCATCGTCGAGCTGAGTAATCTGCCGGATCCATGTGAGTTCAGTCGGGAGCTGGACAACAACCTAAGGGACAGGCTCGTCTTCGGCATTCGGAGCGACCTAATGAGAAGGAAGCTTTTGAAGGAGCCCGAATCCACACTGGACCGAGCCGTAGAGACTGTTTCGAGTGCGGAGGCAGCGGCCAGGGGAGCGGAACTAATGACTGGCCAGGCGGCAGAGACGACTCTGCATCGAGTATCGAGAGCAAGGGAGGCGGCCGATGACTGTCATGGTTGTGATGGGCGGCACCATGAGTCTTCGTGCAGATTCCAAAAGCTGCAGTGATTTTCTTGCCAGGAGAAAGGACATGCGGCTAGTAAATGTCCGTAAAAGCAAAAAACGAAAAATTTGGAGGACACGACGGTCACTGGCAGACAACATGGCGGCGAACAGGCGGGAAACAACGTTCGACGCACCGTGATGGGGGTGGAGACAGCCTCCGGCGAAGAGACTGGACGGACAGATGTCGACAGCTTGTGTTTATTGGAACACGGGTCGGCGGGGGATGCTGTTGTCCTGGCGCAAACCGAAGTCGTGAACGTTCTGGAACAACGGGTACCGCCCTTATGTGCTAGAGTGACTCTAGGTCAGATGCTGCGCATGGAAGTTGACACGGGGGCCGTCTACTCGGTCATGGATGACGTGAAGTTCAAAAGGTGTTTCCCGACAGCAACTGTTCAGCAGTCCGACGTCAAGTTGCGGGGGTACTTGCGACAATAGGCGGCGGTTGCTGGGAATGCTACGGGTTCGCAGGAAGGCGCGCTCAGTTGCCTTTGCTCGTGGTGAGAGGAAGTCCCGCGCCCCTCTTGGGAGGAATTGGGCGAGAACTTTTGGTCATGCCGCTCGACAGTCTGGAAGACGTCCACCGCGTCGACGGTGTAGAGGATTGGGTGGTGAATTCTCAGAACTGTTTGCGGAGGGATTGTGTACCCTTCGTGATCTGTAGGCCAGCGTAAATTTACGTGAAAAAGCCAGACCAGATTTTTAGGCCAAGACCCTATTGGAAAGACCAGTTTGAAAATCTAACTGGTCATACTGGTATTTAAACTGGTCAAACTGGTATTTGGACTGGTCATACTGGTCTAACTGGAAATCAAACTGGTGGAACTGGTAGTCAGACTGGTCTAACTGGTAACCATATTGATTTAACTGGTCACCAGATTGCCTTCGAACTGGTCACCAGATTGGCCTGACTGGTCACCAGATTGACCTAACTGGTCACCACACTGGCTGAACTGGCAACCAGATTGACCAAACTGGTCACCAGATTGGCCAAACTGGTCACCAGATTGGCCAAACTGGTCCTCAGACTGGCCGAACTGGTCCAACTGGTAACCAGATTGACCAAACTGGTCACCAGACTGGCCAAGCTGGTCCAACTGGTAACCAGATTGACCAAACTGGTCACCAGATGGCCCAACTGGTTACCAGATTGACCCCTCTTTTTCACTTTATTTGTAGGGGTGTGCGAATTGGATAGCGCAGAGGCATTCGTAACCTTCACTGTGCAAAATAAAGTCGCAACAAAAGGTTGTGTTAACAGTGTTGAAGCTATTTATTTGTCATATATGTTCTACCATCTCGCGATTGTCACAGGGCGACATGGTACTACAAACAATTAATTCATTTGCAACTGAATTCATGGCATATTAATGCCCACACGAAAGGTCAGCATTATTTATTTAGCTAGAGAACACTTCATCAATCCCAAAAAAGTAAGAGCCAACATACTTCGATATTCTTAAAGGTTGTTTTTTTTTAAATATTTTCTTCCCAAAAATAGGTTCAACCAGTTTAAATTCTACAAAACTTGAGATAAATACGTTAATAACTGCTGCACCATTCTTTATGTGGGTGATGGGACAAATTTACTCGAATATAACGCGCCCTCGATTGTAACGTGCACGCTTTTCTCGAGGTCCGAAAAATGAAAAAAAAACGCCATGACTTCAATCGTTCCCACTTGGACTTTATAATTTTCCCGCTTTTTACCACATCCTTTATCCACCCTGGCCTGCACCGAGAAGCCGCTTCCAGGCTCCAGCGCAAGTGCCCGAGGCCGAGGCAGTGTTGCCAACCAATTTTTGAAAATACCCCACGACAGCGTCCAGAAAAGCCTACATTACCCTAAGAATATTTCTTATTACCCTACGTTTTACCCTACGAGGCAAATCTTTGTTTAAATAATACTGTTGCATGGATTATGATGATACAGGGTAATATTAATACAGTACAAAGCGACAGGGCATGCATTCACGCGCATACCTGCGTTATTCTAGAACACCATGCTTGCATCTTGCATGTGCGCTGTGTAGCATCAGCACAACAGTGATGTAGCGAGCGCACAGACATCCCCAACCAACATGTTTAGTCGATTTGTCGTGAAATCAAAAAAATGGGCTACGCGGAACCAGCACTCGCGGCGCCAGACAAGGCGGCTCATTACAAAAGGAAGCTAATCCGAACGGTATATTAGCTTCTTTGGGTGTACCGCCTAGGGATTCGTCAAACTAAGGTACTATTTCGACAAACCAGGCTTTTACACTGGGGGAGGATAGGAAACCGGCGGCTCCTCCGTATTCGCTAAAATGTCATTCGATGAAACGTCATTGTTTCGGCTTCGTTCGCTAAAACGTCGTTCACTCAAGTGAACGCCTCCAGTCCCCGGGATGCACTCACTCACTTGATCAAATGACGCTTTAGCGAACGCCCACGTTTCACCGAATGACACAATAGTCGAACGCCGCGAAGCGGCGTTTTCGGGTGGGCCAAATGGGTTCACGTTTTTGTAATGAGCCGCCGCAGACTGTCGTCGCGAAACGGCGTAAGCGCAGCGCGGCCCCCGTTATTCGCTACAACGTCGATTCGCTCAAATGTCGCTGTTCGCTAAAACATCATTCGCTCAAGCGATATGGACCCGTCCTGGTGGGCTCGGGATGGTTCCGCCTGCGGTGCCACGTGTTTCGCAGGTGTAACAAGGCCCGCCGGATGGACCAGCCATCAGAAGAAAATTGGCGGGACCATTTCCACTGGGAAGATACCTTTTCTGGCTCCAAACTTCATAAGCGCAACTCCACCTCCTCCCACCTCTCCCACTTGCTCTAGCTCTCCAATCTCCAAGCGCAACTTAGGGAGCCTACATACTCCAATTTGGTGTGCGGTGCTCTCAGTTAGCAGGTTTTGCAACTTGGATTCTTTCGTTTTGCATGATGTTGTGGTGTGGCAGCACACGGGTTGTAAAGCTATGCAAAACTTGCGCGGCAACTTTTTTTTTTTTTTTTTATGCTCGCCGTTGAAGAAGCAACGTCTGAAAATACCCTACTTTTGGCAGGGAAATGGCCGGACGGCCCTACAGCCCTACAATATACCATAAATGCCTAAAATACCCTACAAGTAGGGTAATTACCCTACGGTTGGCAACACTGGGCCGAGGCAGGGAGCCTCTATTATGATGCTGGAGAAGCGCGGGAAAATGTGGCACTATGAGTCAGGCCCCTGGAATGCGCCGGTGCCCTGGGTGCCTTGCAAGGGGAGAGGTGCCCACGTGCCATGACAGGGAGCCCGCGGGCCAATCAGCGCGGCCCTCGCGCCCGCTCGAAGCGCCAGTCGGCGTCAACGACAGCTCCGGCAACCAAAAAAAAAAAAAAAAAAAAAAAAAACGGATTTGCTGCGACGGTTGGGCGCACGTTGGGCCGGTTGGATCTTTGTTGTTTGGGGCCGCTGTTCTGCTTGGGGAGGTTACAAGTTGTCTTCAAGCTGTGTTTGTATAAGATAGTTAGCAGGAGCCTTGAGTGCTCCCTCTGCCGATGGTTCCTGTGGCTGACGACGTCCTCATCCTGAGTTCCACTCGCTCGCGGGTGAAATGGCTGCGTCCCAGAACGGCGTGTTTGGAATTCGCTCCGTCCTCATTGCGGCGCTGGCAATGGCTGCCTCTGCCTCATCGCCAGCGAACCATGGTAAGCAGGCTCGACCATTTGGATTCATTTTCATAATTAGATGCATGTGAAACTGAACGTTTCAGCTACCCGATTTGGAACAGCTATGCTAGTAATACAACCGCCAGTGTGTATGCAGCTTCAGAGATATTCTACCATAGTGGTTGCGAGTTGCGTAGCGGACGACAGACTGGGGAGGCAGGAAGGGGGTAACAACAGGATCTTTTCGCTCCTGGGCGTTGCTTTGCGTAAAGGCTGAACCGCATCTAAGCGATTAAGCGAACGACGGTGACAGTGACGAGAATCAGCGACGAGCGACGGAGAGTTCCCACGGTCGGTCGTCGCGTCGCTCGGTTTTTGGATTTCTAGAAATCGTCGCTCATGCCTTGGTCGCTTGCTGCCGTCGCTTCCATGCGGTTTGTCTCGTCGCGCGAGTGACCGAGCGACAGCGAAGCGGATCGTCGTCGCTTCTCTTGTCACTCGCCAAATCGCTTACATGCGGTTTATACTTAATTGCCGCTAGACTGACACCACACGTACGGTTGGCGCACGCTTCCATATTCCCTCTCATACTGTTTATGATAGTGCATGTTTTTTATTCGTGGCATTAGTTATACATACCGTTTTAGAACAGACGGGTGCGAATAAATCTGCCATGGCTCTAATTTCTTATGTTTATTCTTATTTCAGATGCCTTGAGGTACTATGTTATCCACCACCGGGACCCCGACACTCCAGAAGATGTGGAAAATTTCGCCGACCGGCTGGGACTATAATTAATAATATCATGACAATTTTTTTAAATTGTAAATGTTTTTATGTTTATTTTTATGATCTGAAGTATGTGTATTTTTTGTGAAAAAAAGTGAATTTTATCCGTTTACGACCTGTGTTGTCGATATTACCAGTTTAACTGCTTGGAGTGAACCAGTATACGCAGTGGTACAGTATTACCAGTATACACATTTTCACAGTCAGACCTGTATGCACAGTTTCACAGTAAGACCAGTATGCACAGTTAGTTTGTCCAGTTCAACCAATTTAACCAGTGGCAATAAGCCACTGGTTACCAGTTCAACCATCATGACCAGTTCAACCAGTATGACCAGTTCAACCACCATGACCAGTCAACTAGTGTGACCAGTTCAACCAGTATCAAACTGGTCAAACTGGAGCAATATCCAAGTTTGAACCTGGTACCAGTTTGAACTGGTTCCCAGTTTAAACTGGTCTTTCCAATAGGGGAGTGATGCCGTTTGCACTTCCGGATTTGGTGGCGCGCGAACTCCAGCGGTTGCAGCGTGAAGGCATCCTGAGTCCGGTGCGCAAGTCGGAGGGGGCAGCACCGCTGGTTCCAGTTCCGAAGAAGGATGGAAAGATCCGGCTGTGTGGAAACTTCAAGGTTACCGTGAACTAGGTGGCAGACTTTGAGACGTACAAAGTGTCGCGGGTGGAAGAATTCTGGAGCAAGATGGCGGGAGGTGTGAAGTTCTCAAACTTATATCTCCGGGACGCCCACCTCCAGGTAAAATTATATGATGCATCAAAGTAGTATGTAACTATCAACACCCAGCAAAGACTTTTCCAGTATAACCGGCTTCCCTTTGGTGTGGCTTCGGCGCCTGCTATGTTTCAACGGGAGATAGAAAACCTATTCATTATATTCTCGTGACGGGCGTGACAGAGGAAAAACATCGCCGAAACCTTGAAAAGGTATTCCGGCGTCTGAGCAGTGCAGGAATGAAGCTGAAGCGGCAAAAGGGTACTTACGGGGCGTCGAGCGTCGAGCACCTGGGCTATGTTATTGATAAGGATGGCCTGCATCCGGCACCCCAGAAGGACAAGGTCATTGTCCAAGCACCCCAGCCAACGAATGTGTATAAACTACAAAGCTAATTGAGTCTTCTTAACTTCTATCGAAGTTGTTTGCCGAACTTGTCATCTGTGCTGCATCTGCTGCACCAGTTACTCAGGAAAGGAACATCTTGGAAGTGGGTCGTGAGCAAGCGGCAGCATTTGAAACCAGTAATCATTTGCTGACGTCTGCTAACGTGTTGATGTATTACGATGCCAAGTTGCCGATGCTACCATGTTGCGATGCGTCGCCGTACGGCATTGGAGCAGTGTTGGCACATCGAATGCAAAGTGGTGCTGAACGACCTGTGGCCTTTGCTTCAAGGAGATTAATAGTAGCAGAGAGGAACCACAGCCAGTTGGACAAGGAGGCTCTGGCGGTGATGTTCAGGGTTCTGAAATTCCACCAATACGTCTGGGGAAGGTTATTTGAAGTGTTTACAGATCACAAGCCATTGTTGGGTCTGATTAGACCCGATTGCCACATTCCGCTGCAGAGTCCACCCCGGGTGCTGCGGTGGGCGTTGACGCTGAGTGGCTACAATTTAATTCAGTTCAATGTTTTATTCAGACAACACACATCAGACAGTTGTCTAGGGGGCCGTCGCAAACGGCAACTAAATGCCTGACGAGGCGTCGACCCTCTCCCCCCCCCCCACCCCCCCCCCCCCGCCACATCACTCAGCGTGGCACACATGAAGGCAGAATAATGAAAAGTAGCGAAACGTAAACAACCATTTGAAAACCATAAGCACAACAGTGCACACGGGATAGCAGTGTATAAAGGTCAAGAAAATAACAAATAACTTGCTTTGATAAAAGAAGCCCAAAACATGACACAGCACATGTCATAACACTCTAAAAAAAAGAAAACGCAGTCACTCTTGATATGACACAGAGTACATATTCATGTTTCTTTTTAAGGCCTGAACTGATACACTGTCTTCGATTATAGCTATCAGATCAGGATGCTCATTTAGAAGGGTGGGTATATGGTTAGATAGTTTTTGGTTGCCGTAGTTTGTACGTACTTTTTCTCTTGTGTAGTTTGTGGATATAAGATTGCAAATATGTTCTCTCCAAAGGTGCTGTTGAAAGAAGGCTGTTGGCTCGGCCTTTATTATATTATAGATGATTAAAGATGATTTCTTTTTTATAAAATTTTGCAATGTTAATAACTGCTGCTTTCTGAAAAGCGGAGCAGTATTTACAATCTGTCCTAGAGGTAAGGTGCCAGTTTGGGTAATGCAGATGCCCTGAGTCGACTGCCACTACCAGTAAGAATGTCGGAAGTGTCAAGAGTCCTAGATGTATTCATCGTCGAGGGGGCGTATCCAAAGGTTCTGTCTCCCGCAGAAGTGGAGGTGGCGACTGACCGAGACACAGTGTTGGCTTCGTTACGTACGCGTTGTGGACAGGGGGTCCTCCACCATCCGGAGCTGAATGGCGGGCATTTGCAAACCGCATGGAGGAATTCTCGGTGTCGAACGACAGTGTGCTTCAGGGGAACCGTGTGGTGGTTCCAACTTCGCTGCGAGCGGCAGGGTTGGTTCTGTTACACGAGAGTCACCCGGGGGTGGAGAAGATGAAGCTGGTGGGTCGAACGCACGTGTGGTGGCTGGGCATCAATGATTACATCGCGGCCAGAGTTTGCAGACGTGCGGTCTGCCAAGTGTATCGGAAGGCGCCATGGGCAGTGAAACAAACACCGCGGCCATTCCCGGAGCGTCTGTGGTCACGTCTCCATATGAATTTCGGGGGACCTTTCAAGGTGTCTACTCCTTTGTGTTGGTGGACGCGTTCTCCAAGTGGGTGGAAATAGTCCACCTGCCGTCACCGTCGTCAGAAGCTACGATGAAATGCTTAAGGTCCATCTTCACAAGTGGAAAGCTGCCGGATAGGATAGTGAGCGATAATGGTCCCGCATTCACAAGCGCACAGTACAAGTTGTTACTGGATCGTAATGGGGTCAGGCCAATACTTACCCCTGCATACCATCCAGCCTCCAACGGTGCCGCAGAAAGGGTGGGACAGAGTGTGAAAGAGAAACTGAAGGAGTCTGAACCTGGGGATTTCGAGTGTCGGATGGCCAGAGTGCTGTTCACGTACCGGACAATACCATATGATCTTACTGGACGCACCCTAGTAGAGCTGGTCATGGGTCGGCGCTTGAAGACAGCATTGAACTTATTGCGGCCGGATCTTCGGGGCAAGGTGCAGTTCCAACAGTTGCAGGAAAAAGTATGCATATACCTGTTAGCACGAGCAGAGCCGGTACCCCGGCCAGAAGATGCTCATTGGGCCAAGATTTTCAGGCCCGGACCTCGTTGGGTGCCTGTGATTGCTGAAGCGACCACTAGTGCATCCTCGACCGAAGTTCAGCTCACAGATGGTTCAGTTTGGAACCGTCATGGAGACCGCCTGCGGCGCCAGGTTAAGGAGGCTGACCTAAGGGATGACGAATCGAGAGAGCATCAGCCACAGTCTATCAGGCAGCAGCTAGAGGAAGCAGACGGGGCAGCTGCACATAGGCAGGTGGAGCTGGCGAGCGACTTCCAGCCCGGCATCCCAGCAAAACCAGGGGTGCGTGTCAGCCCAACAGGAAACTGTCGCCCAGATGTTCCTGCAGATCAAGAGTCCCCAGCCCTCCAAAAATCTAAAAGAGTCCGGAGGGCGCCGCCGCAATATTCGCCATAACCCCGGACTTGTAGGGGAAAGGTGTTGTGGCAGCAACTAGCGGCACGCACCTGGCGGCTGGCAGTGGATACAGAGCGCGGGCGGCACGAGACGGATGGGATGCCGACGGGGGGGTCTCGGCTGCGAGCCACGCTGGCTCGCTCCTTTTGCACACATATTTAAGTAAATATAAACGTGCAACAGTCTTTTTTTTAGATCGAGAAGTCATGTTCCAGTTCTTTGGCGAGTTTTCTCGGGTGTATGTCAATAAGAGAAGTCTACTTTACGCTAGCCCTTAGCTATATCCGTTTCATAAATAATTATTATAATTAACGTTTATCTTTCCCCTCCGTTCACCACGAACGGGGTCATCCATCATCTCCGCCGATTCACAAGGGGTTCGCGAAACACCGAAGGCTGAAAACCACTGCTTTGGAACATTGGTGCCAGGCGCAGCGTAAACCCTACGATGCTTCCGCTGCCCTAAGATTTTGTTTGCCGCACACAATGACGTGCCCGGTACCCAAAGTGCGCTCGCTCTTCGCAAAGCTGCAAGGTTTTTAGCACTTAATAAAACACATGGCCCCCTTCCGAACACGCATTATCATCTAATTCGCAATCGGTTTTCACTTGGCATCGCCGGTTTTTTGTTCCAGCCATATAATTGCGCGCCTCTTCTTGTGCGCTCGTTCGCTGACGAACGTCTGAGGACGGCTACATTCGCAACTCGAACGTTTGTTGTGACCAAGGAGGTATGCAGACATGCTAAAGCAGGGCTATACAAAGACGGCAACCGAGGGACGTATCTAGCAATTAATATCAGAAGACGGTAGGCTGTCTCACAATAAATTATGCTTTATACACATTTACAGGTGTATTAACATCGTCCAAGAAAACATTCTCGCTGTGGCTTGCTGCTCCTTTCAAGGGTGTCATATTTCCCCGCTTCCCTAGATGATAATTCATGTAGTAATATTTGCAGCCAATGGAAGCGCAGTGTCAGCTTCCGAACTCCGATCACGCTTCCAATCCCTTTCCTTGCACACAAGCCCACCGGAGACACGCTGAGGACTCTGACTCATTGGCGCCTTGTCAACCTTGCGCTCGCATTTTCCGCCGTAGTGCCTGGACTGATGAATAGAAGGCTTCCGAAAGCGAAAGATATTCCGGCGGATGCCCCAAACGTTCTCCGCTGTAAGAGGCTTAACTCGAGGACTCTGTTCCGGTGTGTCGGGGCGCGACGTTGCAGTCATTAGCGGCTCAAACGGCCGGTCACCGACTGTCAATGGGATAACACCTCCCCCCCCCCCCCCCCCACCCCCGGCCCGGAGTGTGAGAGGGAGGCGGGAGAAGGTACCGCGACCTGCAGAATGCCTGCCATGACGCTCCCCTGCCGCCATTGAGTTCATCATACGTGGAGAAGTTTAACAATTCTGCGCTGACCTGATGAGTGCCTTGCTTCCCTTGAAAAGGGTTCGTTGGTGATCAGCACATTAGTGACGTTGGTGAGGACGGGATCCGAAATATCCGAAGGAGTGTTACCTTAATGGTGTATTTGCAGGTGAGAGCTTTATCCCCGGAGAAAGCCGAGTACGTCATAGAGCTCAGAGAACCAAACGGCACGAGAAGGGGGCGGCAGTGCAGAAAATCCAAGCGAGCATCCGCACGACGGAGTCGCATGTAGTTGAGTCGCCGGAGTTTTTCTTTTCGCAACCCTGTTGGCGACTTTCGGGGGTCATTGCACAAAAGGCAGGGAAAAAATAATAAAGAAAATACACCCCACACTTCAGCCTGCTGCCGACTTTCGGGGGCTCGTCGAACAAAAAGGCAGAGAAAGAATAGCAAAAAAAAAAGGCACCCCACACTTCGAAGCTATTGATCATTATCCCTCCCCAAAAGCAGGGGGACAAAAGAGGGGGCCCGATCGCTCCGACGGATACCAACGGAACGGCGGATATTCTGTAAGCCTGTCACAGATTCTCCTCGGATCCCCACGAGCATGCCGCGACCTCGGGGGATTAGCGAACATTCGTGACGTGAAGGACGTGACCTCACAACTCGTTGACGTTTATTCTTCTCCTCGAGAAGAGACTCCGTCGTGAAAATACGCCATTACTCAGGTCCCAAAAGGAAGGCATAGCAGTACAAACAGTGCAAGCCACTATCCCCGCACCAACAAGTGGTTCGCAAGACCCAACAATATTTTTGACAACCCCACACCTAACACTGGACATCTTTCTCACTCACCATTCAAGGTCAGGCAGTGACTAAGCCCTTTAAAAGCAAAACATGCTTTCAACCAGGAATAGAATAGAATATTACGGTATCGTGCTTTGAAATAGCCAGAATTACAAGAACAAAATAATAATATCCGAGAATGAGACACAAAATTAACTTTACAATTTAGTACCATCCAATCATAAAGCTCGTACACCTCTTCAACGCAGGTCATCAGCATTCCCGTTTAGCTTTCCTTTATTATAATTCATTTCTAACGTTTTCTACCACGAACCGAGAGAAAACTTATAACACAACGCACTACAACTCAACGAAACGCAATACAATCGGATCCCGTGAAAAGAAAACCTATTCAGCAAAGCCAATTTTTGAAGACGTTAATATTGAATTATGCAGTTTTCTGTATGTCTGTTTTTCTTACCGTTTTTTAAGGAAGCGGTGATTTTGCTCACTGAAAAATGTATACTTCTGGAGTACATAATTAAAAATTATACTTCACCATGGTTTATCTGGCGCTTTTGTGGTTATGGAACAAAAATAAACATATATTTAAAACTGCCAGGCTCCAGTCCTGCCACGTTCGCTGGCAAAATCATATCAGTGGTGCTAAGTCTTAAAAGAACGCAGTTCAGAATGCTAAGTTAAACTTCCTCCACACTTTACTTCCGCCAATGTTAAAAAATAATCTACTTCAATTGTAGAATGTATTCAGCCACCGCGATAGGCCCTCAAGTTTTTATTAAAAACACTTAACGAAACTTTGATCGATGATTATATATTTGCTAAAATGTTTCTGGAAGTGTTTATTAGGTCTTTTTCTAGTACCCCCATCATTCCAAAACCAAGCTATCATGTTGATTATTTCCCCTTTAATGGATTCAGTCATCACCTCTCCCGATGGCGTTCTGAGCATCATAAATAATTTTATGCTCTCTTCTGCGGATTTAATGAAGAAACTTAACTCAATTTTTTATTAAATCAACAAATCAATTCCCTATCGTAATCTCTGCCCATATTATTCAGCAATCATTTGAGGCAGCACTCATACCAGACAACTCGAAAATTGGTAATATTATTTACTTGCACAAATCTCATATTACGCCCGTTCCTATCAATTATAGCCCCACCTCACTAACCAGCGTTCCCAGGAACGCTTTTTGACATAATATTTACGCAAGTCGCTATCTTGCTAGAATTCAATTAACTTGTTTCCCAGCTCAACACGACTTTAGAAGATATTTATATTGTACAACTCAACTTGTGTCTATCACCAGCGACTTTTATTCAGATTTTTTCAGGGTGGCCAGGAGGGCTGAATATTTCTAGTTCGCCAAAGCGTTTGTTAAGATTGGGCACCGGCGTTTATTGCTTAATAAAGCTTCACATCAACTCTGTTTTTGACTGCTTGGTATTATATCTAACTCATCACTCGCAATCTTTAAAGCGAAATGGTACGAACTCCGCCGCACCATTTTCTCCCGAAGTACCTCAGGAGTTCGTTCTGAGACCTCTACTTTTTTATTTCTATCTTATTAACTTGCAAGAGGTGTGTTTTCATTTAATCAAACACTTTCCTTACGACTGTGCTATTTATCCTGCAATATTTCATGATTTTGAGTAAAAAAAAAACACTCTATGACCTAGATTCCATACTACACTGGTGTGACCTCTGTTCAATGGCGCTCAATATTAACAAATGCAAAATAATGCGTCCAAGAGGTAAGCCCAATTTAAATTTTGCTCTTAGTACAATTAACCCACCGTTAGAACTTGTGGACTCACACAGGTACCTGGGCGTGATTTTAAGTGCTGACCTTTCCTAGGAACTTTAGGTTAACTATATCACTAACAACGCGAATGGAAGGTTTGGCTTGCTCAAACGTAAAGTTACCTCTACCCATTATTCTTAAAATTAATTCTTTACCTAACACTACTTAGGTCCAACCTAGAGGATGCACTTTTCGTCTGGGACATCTCTATCAATTAATTTACTGATTCACTTCAAGGTGTTAAGATCAGATATGCATGCTTCATGCTGGCCAATGATAACTGCACCGCAAGCGTAACGTCGATGAACGACAGGTTGTTACTCCCCAGCCTAGCACATTGTCCAACAGCTTCTTGCATATGTCGTTTTGCTAAAATCGATCACCATACTTCTGTGCTCCACTCTCAACAAATTATCTCCCCTTACTTTGTTTCAACACTATTGGAACATCGTTACAAATTCGGCGTCCAATTGTGCCACTCTAACATTTAATATGACTTTTTTATTCCCAGAAATTCCAAAGACTGCAACGGCTTACCCGCATCGCTCACATCAATTTGGGACCACGCGCTTCTTTGTACATCTATTAGCAATTTCATGTCCTCAGTTATTTAAGTATTATATATTTTGCTTTTTTTATATTAGTGTTCCTATTGTTGCCACTCCTCTGTCTAATGCATTGCCCCCTGAGGGCTGAATAATTAAGTAAATAATAAAAAAAAAAAAAAAAAAAAAAACACCGGGCTAAGCCGAGTTTATTCGGCTTAGCCAGAAACATTCTCTATTCACTTCCGCGCCTGACGTGCTACGGGGACATAGGGGCTCCAGGTACTATGACGAGGTTGAAGACTTGTCCACCACCGCTCCAGCATTCCCTCGATTATCTTCGTTTCTTCTCGTACTGCAAGAGTGAGGCGAGTTTGGCGGCTTGTCTAGCACCTTCTTCACGATGGATGACTCCGTTGAGCTTATGTTCCTCTTATTCGCGATGCTCCGTTTCGAGGTTTCTTCATCTAGCGTGGGTTTTACAGGTGTCGCCTTCAAGCCTGTTGCTCGTAGATTGCTTTTGATCGACGGTTTCTCGGGCTGGGTGTGCCGGTGTTTTCTTTCCCCCCCCCTCGGATCTCTTCGGTTGTCCATCTTCGGTTCCTTGATGTCACTGGTCCGTCTCTTGCTCTTCCAGCCACTATCGATTGATTGTGTTTGTCATTCGTCCCCTTTGTTCCCCTTCTCCAGGGAATATTTTCGTAATAAGCATCGATTGATGCTTTCCAGGGATGGTTATCTTAGCGATCTTCATCTCTAACACCAGACAACAGCGTTTGCTCTCTACAGTATAGCTCCTTCATGTTTTGGTGACCTTGTTCGTTGGACTGTTCCGGACCAGATTGAATGTCAGTGACCCAGCACAGTACTTGTTTCTCGGGCTCTCTTTCAAGCAGACGCGCCAACCATGTCGGCACCTAAATTTTCAATGTCAAGTTTGCCGGTCCTTGAGAGCGTCGATTTCTCTTATCACCTCCGCCTCGGATCTTTGTTTGTCAAGACTTGGCTCTGCCATGTCGCTGCTAAGTCGCTTCCTCTCAAAGCCACTGTCTGTCGATAGCTCCCATGTATTATTATATCCACGATTTTAATATCCCAACTTCTCCCAACGCCGACGACATCTTTCTCTTGCGGGACTTGTATTCGTCAGAATTCCTATGGTACCCTCCCTCAAAATGTCCCGACCAGTTCGGAGGACGCTTATCATGTGCTGGCTTTTTCCCGTGTGTTTTTTTATGTTAGGACGAACACCTGACATCATTCTGCGATGACGACGAAGTTTCTAAGAGACTCCGCTTGAAATTGTGTTTTTTTTTTGCCTGGTCCGCTCTCTGCTCCTGCTGTGTCTCTTCCTCTTACAGCCTCCATCGGGTGGCAGATCCTTGGGATATGTTCTTTTCTGCTTAGTGTTTGCCTACCTCGACGGCAGCTGCCACTGCCACTGGTTGGACTTGCCGTCGTCGAGCTTTCAGCAGCGCTTTTTATCAGGAGCGTAAGGGCCAGATAGTACGACGCTGAATTTTCGGTGCCTCCACTTAGAAGGCTGGCTGGAACAGGGCGACTTTCCCCAGAGTCCCTGACTTTGGTCTCCCTTGCTCAGTCTGGGCTCGAAGGCGTCTCTCTCCCCTGGATTTTGTGGTCTCGAAAACGCTGTCGGTGGATGGGTCATTGGAATTGGTGATTCTGTGTTTCCTCTTTTTCCACCTTGACAACAGCTCTTTTTGGCTTGATGCATTGCGCCTCCGATGACGCTGCTCATCATAACCATTTTGGGCCAAATTACGAAATGATGTCTCTGCCCTGCCTCTTCTCCTTCTTGGGAAAAGAGCTCAAACAACATGACTTCTCCGACATCCGCTGGCTCGGAGTTCGCTCGTCCCGCCTGGGCGTTGTCTCGGAGTTCTTCAATGAAAAAGGGTTAACTCCAGGACACTGTCAGCGGGAAGTGAACGGCCTAGCCTCCTTCCAGGACCTGTGTCGGGGCACGCGTGACGCAGGCGATTTTCCCAAACATTACCGGATCAGACAGCCGACCGCCAACTGTCAGTGGGATGGCATACCCTAGGCGGGGGTGAGAAGGGTGCAAGATGATGAAACGTGCCCTGTCGAAAGCCCTATCACAAGATGCCCAATAGATAGGTGGGAATACTTGCAAAAATCTAACGACCTACAGATGGCAAGGCGTTAGTTCTAAGATGGCGGCTGTGTCAGACACGGATTTTTAGTGTGCCCGTTTAATGAAAAACGTCCGAGAACTGGCGCACAAACAATCGTCCCTGACTAATTAACTATCATGAAACTGCCACCGTGTCATCCGGAGCGCGTTAAGCTTTTGAATATACTACTATTGGTATTACCCCACAACGCCAGCCGAGCCAAGGAAACGCTAATATCGCTATGGACTCTGGTTCTCGCACCAGGTGTCGAACGCCTAATTTACTCTTCTTTACTTTCCGCACTTTAATTTTAACAGCTCGGTCAAAGAGCCATCCGACACAAAATTAAAAGATATTATCAATCCTTCAATCAATTCTGAATTAAATGAATCGCACTTGAGCTCAATGTTCGTTATCGCACCGCGCAGGATTTACCTTGGTCTTGAACAGTTGATGATCGTCGTACATGATCAGTAAGTGAAGCGTGGAGTTCTCCTTGCGCTTCGACACGTCCGCTGCTGAATCCATCTCTGGCCCGATGTCACTGACGCACGCCTGCAAAGTGTGAAGCCGCGTGTAAAGGCCCGTACACGCAAATGAAGCAAGGGAAGCACGTGCCTAAAACGTAGATAAAATTATTAGTTTTGTGCGAAAAAAGGCATTTCAACTCGGATGTAATTCGGATCCCTAAAGGGATGTCCAAACAGGACACTACAAAACCCGCGACTCCGACAAATCGTGAAAATTGAAGCGGACGCTTCTATTTTTACGGTCTGTCGGAGTCGTGAAAATGTTTGCAGGAGTCGTGAAAATTTTTACGATCACGACTGCTCTCCTCTTCAGATTGACGTCACACGCCACCTGCGTCTGTCTCACCTCGCCAACGCCCTCGCGTACCGCCGTCGCCTCGGTTCGAAGGCCAAGGAGGTCCGGCTTTGGGTGGATTTGGGACTTTCCTGTGTCGAAGGGTGCGTTTCGCCCGCCTCGGATCTGCTTTCTTTGTCGAGATTCACTTTCGTCGTGATGGCGTCCGATGCGGTTCCGTATTGTGAGCGGAGGCCTTGAGAAATTGACCGACAGCCAACAGAGCGTGTGAGTGGCTCTCCAGACCCGCGTGATAAGCAGAGCAAGGCCGCCGTGGAGGAAGCGAGGGGGAGATTTGACGGAGGGAAGTTTCGCCCCGGGAAGAATTGACGGAAGGAAATTTCTCTCCGACGGCCGGAAGCGGATCGCGGCAGAGCGCGGCACGATTTGCCGGAGTCGCGGGTTTTGCAGTGTCCTGTTTGGACACCCCTTTAGTGTTGTGACGACCCTATTGACCTCGTCATGAACTTCACCCCCGATAGAGAGACAGTGAGTGTGTGAATGTGTGTGTGACGCGGATGTCGGTGGCTGGCCGTGAGCCGGTGGGGGAAGAGAACCGGGCGACCTTCGAAGCGCCGAGAAGAAGGGACGTTCGAGGGGAAGAAGACCAGTCGCTGGAGAGGAGACGTGGGGAGCGGCCGCGTGAGCAAGGAGAGACGTTCAGAAAGGAGACGGGGAATGAGGGTCCTGTCGGGGTGCGGCGACAAGAATCCGAACTGCAAGAAAAGAAGCGGCCGGCTTCTCCGGAGGGAGCGGACACAGCACAAGCCTCAGCGAAACAATCAGCCGAGCAAGAGTCCGTGAGCTCGTCTGCAGCCACTTTGAACTTTTCAGCGTTATATTGAACCGACATCGCAGTAGGAAGGTGACTGCTTATAGTTGGCTCTCTGGCAGCGCGTATGAACTTTGTCAGTGCTGTGTCGTGCCGTTATGGAAACGCTGGACCTGCTGTGCATGTAGACTTGGTTGCTCTATTATTCTTGCGGGTGTCCCTGTGTCAATAATCTTGGAGCCTGTTGCGTTACTATTGTGGTCCTCCTTTGGGCCACTGCCTTTGGGAGTACCACGTTCGCGGCGAGACGCTCTACCGCGAAGCGGGCTCGTACTCGCGTGTCATGCTGCTCGTTCAGCGCAAACAGACACCAGACACGTTGGCAACGGTGATAAACTGTTTATTTACAATGAAACAAAAAGAAGAAAACAGCGGCTATAAGCTGGTGAACGCCGTCGGTGTGGAGATCGCCCACGGCCGAACGGTCGTTCACAAAGGTACAAAAGACGGGGTAAACGCTCACCGGTGCGCCGGACGGTTCCCCGTCCGCCGCACCGGTGGTTTCAAGATAACGGGGCGAGGGCGAATCGGCCAATCAAGGAGCGACACGTCGATCTCCTCTCTGCCGGGGTTCGTAACGAAAATCACCCCAAAGGGGGAGAGGAGGAACCCACTCACAGTGGTAAGCAGCGCCACCTCTCGCTACGTCAGCGCGGCCGTCACAGCGTGCCAAAACGCTGACGCGACAGAATGTCGAGGGATCACAATCCACATGCGCCTTGTGTCGTTCCACTTCTTTGTCCTTGTCTTTTTCAGCGCTTTTAATTATTTAAAGAATCACAATCCCCACACTCCCCCCTCCTTAGCCAATAGTCACCCGCAAAAGGGTCAACCGACAAAAACACACAACATCTAGATTAAAATAACAAAACAAAAAAAGAGAAAGGCCGCCTGCGGCTGCAAATACACGGCACAGAACAGCCCGGCTCATACGTCCAGGGTCCGAAAAGATGTTCAGCGGGCCCTCACCCGGTGGTAAAGCTCCCAGCGGCAGTCGGTCGGCTGCGTCATCCCGTGACCGTCGCACACGCGGCGGGTCACCTCCTGAGGGCCCGGCCGGGGGCTAGGGCTTCGAGGCCAAAGTGATGATGTCCCACTGCAGTATTCCGCCGAACGCTCAGACGTCAGACTTGAAGGGCGCCCTCGGACTTTTGGTGGTAGACGTGTGTCTCGGGGTCCCAGTGCTCCTGGAGAGTCCGAAGTCGGCGACCCACCAGCCGTGTTCGTCGACGAGCACGTTCCGAGCGGCCAGGTCCCGGTGGATTATCCCTCGACTGCCGATGTAGTGCATTGCTTGCGAGACCTGCTGGGCGAACTGCGCCAGGTCCCTGGGGCCCTTGGACTTGTCACGAAACTAACGGGAACAGCTGGTCCCTGGTCGGTGAGCTTTCCGACCGCAGCGCGGGTCCCGAAGATGATGAGCGGGCAGCCCCTGGCCGGATGTCGATCCCGACGGCCCATGAAAACGACGGGTTGCTGGTTTGGCCCGCCGCCGGCTGGGGCAGCGGGGCCGCCTGACGAGTCACGCGCAGCTCTGGACCCTGGACGCCGCTGAACTGTCGTAGCCAGGAGACAGCAGCTCCCGAACGACGCGAAGCAAAGGCTGGAGATCCTCTTCGTAGGTGCGGAACGTACTGCGGTAGAATGACCACTTGGTCTCCGACCGCTTGTGACGACGCTCACACCGCGTTCTTGTGTTGACGTATGGCACACGTGAGCATAAGTAGGAATAACTGACCAATGGCCGTTACGCCTACCCTTTCTTTCGGAAGCCGTGGTTCGGGGGATTCCCCTACCGGTTGGTCCGGGAGCGAACGCTGCGGTGACATATCTAGGTCACTGCTTGCCAGTAAACAATAGTGTCTGGCGCGTTCGCGAAGGCAGCAGGTGCATTGTGCTTTGCACTTTTCTTAATGTGACATTCGCCACTTACTGGGGCTGTCTCTACGAAAACTTCGAATAATAGTTCCTCCGTCTACGCAGATTGTAGCGGGGCGCATCCCGCTCGCTGCTGGCGTCGTCTCGCGCTGCGTGAGCATGTTTTTGCGGGGGCTGAGTTTGGCTCGTTGGCCCAGTTTTCTCTCTCATGGTAAGGCCCGTTCACACACATGCGTCCGTAGCGACCAGAACGACCGGAACAACCGAAACGACCGATGCAAGCTTCTGCAACCGTTAGTTGCCATAGCGCCGGAGGGACGCACGCGCGTGTCGTTCACGACGCAAGGAGTTGCAGCGAACCCAACTTTCCCCGCTGCGTTGGAAACAACCGCAACGACAGACCAATCACACATCGAAGAGAATAGGTCCCGCGCGTTGCATGCCGGTCGCGGGCCGGCTCCTTCTGTTTGCGAACATGGCGTCGGTTACGATCGTCGACGTGGACGGCGTGGTGAAAGCTTATCGTTCCGCGTAAAAGCGCTATCCTTGACTGTGAATTTTCCTCGTAAGTCGCTAGGTAACCCAGCACGTACTAGATGGGAAGATCCACCTACTCGGTGCGGCGATGTCGTGGCGGCACTCTCAAGACAGCAGAAAGGCCCATGCCATCGTGTTTGTTTATTTCGACGGTGGTGCTTTCTAAGCATTTGCGTCCTCGAACATCGCTCGGATTTCTTATCTGGCGCATTTCATGCGTGTGCTTAAGTTCAAGGTATTACTGAGGCGTACCGTATAAAGGATGCGAAGTTTCACGCGTTTTCATCACCAGAGAAAAGTTATTATGTGAGCAATCCTGAACGCTCGCAATGTCTATCTGATCACCAAATCGTATTTCTATTTTCTATATCGCTGATAACATTACATCGTCTTTTATAATCATAGAAAAGGCGTGTGGCGAGATTTGGACTATCGGCAAAGCCGTGTATTTGGGCCGTGATCGTCCAAAACGGCGTACTCCATCTTTTTCTTTTATTTTTTTTCATCCACAGTACCCTCCAAGCCTATCATGAAAAAAAAAAAGTAAAGCATTAGGCTATGGAAAACTGTCCGTCTATATTTTGTTACGGCATTGAGTGGCAGTGCGTCCCCTTTTTAGAGGCACCGCTGAAACAGCTGACGGCGGCGTAGAAGCGGTCGTTCCGGTTGCAACGGACGCATCGCGCTCGTTGTACATGTCTGAACCAGCCTGTAGGGTTTCAGATAGCACACATGAACCGGCACACCGACTTTCCTTGATTGTAAGTTTGTCAGCTTGTACACGAGTGGGGAGAGAATATCTTGCACTCGGTACGGGCCACACCACTTCGGTGTCAATGCGGCCGAGACGCCTTTCCTGGCATCACTCAGAACATGATTACGCTGAGGACGAGATCGCCCACTTTGTAGCGCAGATCGCGATGCGAGCGGTCGTACTGAGCTTTTTGATCGCTCGCGCTACCCCGAGATTGTGACGCGGCTCTGAGAAGGCTTCCGTCATCCAACTTAGTAGCTGCGCGCGTGGTCGGTTTGCGTCGGCTGCGCGTTGTCCACCCCGGCACTCGCCCCTAGTACATGGTCCATGGGGTTCGGAAGCTCTCTCCCGAAGGTGAGGAAAGCGGGGGTGAAGCCCGTCGAGCGGTTGAGAGTGGTCCGAAGTGCGAACCCGATCTCGGGGATATATGCGTCCCAGTCACGGTGCCTTTCCGCGAAGGCGGCCAGCATTGGTTTGATGTTTCTGTTACATCGCTCCGTAATGTTCGACTGCGGATGGTATGGCGTGGTTGTTTTGTGCTTTATGCCAAGGGCCTTGCACCCGTCCAAGAATACCTTCGCGACGAAGTAGCTCGCTCGATCAGTCAAAAGAGCTTCGGGGAACCCAAAACGGGTGAAAACCTCCATAAGCTTCTCCGTGATCGCTCGGGCTGTCAGCATACGGAGTGGAAAAAGTTCCGTCCATTTGCTGAAGTGGTCAGTTACAACCAGCAGATACTGGTGTCCTTTAGGATTCCTCGGTAGGGGGCCGACCACGTCGCAAGCTGCCAGAGACCATGATTGCTGGCTCGGAATCGGTTCCATTAGGCCCGGCGGTTTGCCGCCTCTCGGTTTGAAGCTTTGGCAAGAGTGGCACGTGCGGGCATAACGGAAAACGTCCCGTTTCATGCCCGGCCAGGTGGCGATGAGACACAACTTTGAGTACGCCTTGGAGCCGCTCGCGTGTCCAGCCAAGTGTGGGTCGTGATTGTAGCGCAAAACTGCGTTTCTCAAACTGCGGAGTACCACTACCTTGAACACCTCGTCGGAGTCGCTCTCGGAGGGCGTGTACCTCAGCAAAAGCCCGTCATTGCTCAGCAGATATGAATCCTCTGTGCCCGCACCAATACCAGATACGTCCCGACACTCGGCGCCTAATACAATACCAGTAGTGTTGCGCCCGGCGGGTGCACCGCCCGCCTCCACGGCGTCCGACTCTTCCGCGGGTCCGTCGATCACCTTTCGACAAAACGGATCATTCTGCTGGGCTTTCAGAAGCTCTTCTTTGCTGAACACGATTCCCACTGCGCTCACTGCGTCTAGGTGGTTGATCGTCTCGTCCGGGGTGGTCAGATCTGCCGGCTCCCTTTGGGACTAAGTCACGGCTTCGCCTGACACTGTGAGTGCCGTTATCTCGGCCTGGGTCTTTGCGGAAACCTGTGTGCAGTCTACGGGGGCGCGTGACATTGCGTCCGCCACCACGTTTGTGCTGCCTTTCCGGTACCCCACGACTTCGTCGTATTTTTGGAGCATCAAAGCCGATCTTGCCAAGTGACCAGCGGGTTCACGAAGTCGGGAGAGCCATATTAGGCTTTGGTGATGTTTCGATCACGAAAGTAGTCCCGTCGACATAAATGTCGAAACGTCGGAGTGCAAAGACGATGGCCAAGCACTCTTGTTCGCATGTGCTGTAGTTCCTTTCAGCTGGCGTCAACGAGCGGCTGGCGAAGGCCACCGGTCGGAGTACACCTTCGTGCTGTTGGAGCAGGACCACGCCCAAGCCCAGATTGCTGGCATTTGTTTGAATCAGAAAGGGCTTGTTCAAGTCGGGTAGCTTGAGTTCAGCTGTGTCCGCGAGCGCTCGGGAGGTGCAGCGAAAGGCTGCTTCCTACTCGGGACCCCAGCTCCAACTCACGGACTTTCGCAAAAGGCGTGTCAGTGGTGCTTGAAGCGTCGCGCAGTTTGGGATGAATTGTCGATAAAAGTTCACCATTCCCAGGTAGCGGCAGAGGGAGCTCACGTCGATTGGCGCAGGAAACTTCAGGATTGCCTGTAGTTTGTCGGGATGTGCCGCAAGGCGCCCGCGATGAAGTTCGAACCAGAACAAGGCGATGCGGGTTTCGGCTATTTGAGCCTTTTCGAGGTTCAGCGTCATTCTCGCGGCTTTCAGCCGGTCGAGTACGTCCTCGAGATGACGTAGGCGATCATCGAAGGTGTTGGACTAGACGACAGTGTCGTCGAGATAGGCCATTGCGTATTTCCATTTGGCTTCTCCCAGTACTCGGTCGATCAATCGCTGGAACGTCATTGGCGCTCCGCACAGACCGAAGGGCATTCGTGTGAATTCGAAAAGCCCGCGTTGACAACAGAAGGCTGTTTTTGCCTCGTCACCGGGCTGCATCCGAACCTGGAGGTAGTCTCGGCTAGCGTCCAGGGTGGTGAAATACCGCGCACTGCTGCCCAAGTTGGACAGACTCGAGTCGATGCTCGGTAGCGGGTAGGCGTCCTTTCGTGTGACGTCGTTCAGACGGCGGTAGTCCACGCAAAGGCGTGAGCTGCCGTCTTTCTTTGGGACCAACACCACGGGGAATGCCCAGGGGGTGTGAGATCGCCGGATAACTCCGGTGTCGATCATTTCGTCCACGGCACAATCGATGACTTTTCCTTTAGCCAAGCTTACGGGTCGCGCGTTGTGCCTTCTTGGCAGTTCGTCGCCCGTGTCAATGCGATGTCGCACGTCGTTTGTGCAGCCCGGTCGGTCCGTGAACAGTGCGTCATAGTGGCGAAAGAACGAAGACAGTCGGGCTTTCTCTCGCCCTGACACGCTGCACGATTGCGTGAGCAGTGGGTGCGTTATTTCCCCAATGGGGGCGGCGCTCGCTGCCACCGGCGCTGGACTCGGTGTCTTGGGGTCAGTTACCCGGTTTAGGGAGTCCCTCGCTTCCTCTTGACTGCTCGTCGCGTGTGCCGATGGTGGCGTTGGCGGTACGGCCGGGGGTTCGCAGAAGGTTTTTAGGAGCGCAAAAGTGCCCTACCGATAGCCTGCGCTGCTGACGTCAATTACAATGCCTGTTTTGGCAAGGAAGTCTCTGCCCAAAATAATGGGCACCGATAGGCCAGGCAGATGAACGAAGCGTTGTCGTCTTACTCGATTCTCCCATCTCGCGACCAGCCGCGCGGTAGCAGCCGAAAGGGCGGTTCCACAGGCCAGGCGAACGGCAGTGTTGCATTCTCTCAGTCGGACAGAATTCTGTCGGAGGTGAGTCAACACTTCGTCGCCGAACATCGAAGCGCTTGCTCCGGTGTCGAGGAGTGCCTTGAATGCCTTGCCGGCGATCGTTACAGAAATGAACGGGGCCGGCGTGCCGGTCGGGAAGCCTATTCTATAGGCGGACGGTAAAAGAGTGGCCATGGGACCCTATGATTCCTTGTTAGCCACCGGTCCGTCCGTCTAAGGGCCGTTTACCGGTGGCTTTGCTCGTTTCCCGCACGGTGCGATTCCGTGTTCGGCCGTTCCGGGCACTGGCGCGCGAGATGATCGGGGCGATGGCACCAAAAACATCTTCTGTCGTCGCCTCGGCGGGGGTTTCGCCGTGCGTTTTGGTTTTCGCCGGCTCTGTCGTATCGTGCATCGGCTCGCTGACCTTGAGGGAGCCTCGTTTCCTCCTGCCTCGCTGCCTCGTTGGGGCGCGAGTCGGTGGTTCTGATCTGAACAGCGGCGTCGGCCGGCTTGTTCGTCTGCCTTAGGAGTACGGGTCGAGCGCACGATCTGAGATTGCGTATGTATCTCGGCCCCGATCTTCCGCATAGTTTGCGGAATCATAGCGCCTCGGTGCTCCGGATGCCGTGTGCCCGCTCCACGCGCAGCGCGGTTCGAGGGCCGCTCACGCTGGAGGCCGGTGTGCACGGGCAGCAAGAATATCTCCCTGGTGGCGCCGGGCCTCGGAGGCGAGCTCGTTCAGGACGCGGAAACGGCTGCCTAGAAGATACGCAGCGGAAGTCGGGTGGCTTTTGTGTACGACGCGTTCCACTCGCTCTGCATTGGGAGCTGAGGGTTCCGCGGGCTCTAATGGCGCGTTCACACTTAAAGCGGATCCGCGTTCGCGAAGCGGATCCGCGCATTCTCCTGCGCAAAGCGGCTAGGATCGAGCGGTTGGAGCGCATTTTCGCCAACCGCTTCCGGACCGATTTCTCCCAACCGCTTTCACGAACCGCAAAGCAGCAACCAATCACAACGCGACGCTGACGTGACGTCAGTGACTTTCGAAACAAGATGGCACCTGTCGCTGGTGAGGCGTCCAAGGCGCTGTAGTCCTAGCGCTGTAGTCTTAGCTTTCGACAAATCAACGGAGAAACTTCATGTTCACGTCCGTCACTTGAATCCGCCACGAATAGAATTGACTCGTAATTTTAACGGGCTTCGCACCGGTGATTTGGTTCGGGTAAGAGTTTATTATTCCGGGTGCCACAGCCCAAGCTCGCTGCCTTGTTAATCTCTGCCTGTAGAACGTCGGAACCCGCCCCTGATCGACCGAAATGATAGCTTTTCTACCCACTAGGATAGTCGCGTGAATTATTTAAAGCTTTCGACACCGTGCATGACCACCAGGAAGGCCGATAGAGACGTCGTGATCTTGATTGCGTAGCCAACGCACTACCGCGGAGGGGGCAGGGTACCTGCGCTAGCTCGACCTGTAACGTTTACTGCTAATAAAATAAATAAAGGGAACCTACTCAAAGAATAAAGTGTACGTACCAGACAATGCAGAGGTAATCCATATGTCGTTTATTTGAGCTTAATGCCAAACAAACAGTAGACTCGATCGACGAGCGAGTGACGAGAGGAGAGTCCGCCACCAACGAAGCAATGACCGGCTAGCACCGAACACATTCCCCCGCACCACGGTCCACCCCACCGCTCACAACTTCGAAAATGATAAGAGCGAACAACGAAGGGGGAAAACTGGCCCTCTATCCCGAGAACAAGGTCAGCTATTCATTCGGGAAGGGTCCACTTCGAAGAAAAGGTCGGGGGCATCCTGTTCTGAGTCAGCAAGGCGCGCCTAGCTGGGCTTTGCTTGTGGGCGAAGTCGAGGGAATCACAGGCGAGTTTGGCGGGTCCAGGCTTCTTTTTTCCCTGCGTGAACTCGTGATGCGCGCGAACATCCCGGAGAAAAATATTCCGAGTGCCAAAATAGCAAAACGTTGGCTTTGGATCTTGACTTGAAGTGGATTTTGGATTGTAAAACAGGGTTGCCAAACGCAAGTCTCACAAGATCACGCGTGATCGCCGAGAAACCGCCAACCGCCTCTCAGTGTGTCTGAACGGGGTCGCTCGCGAACCGCATCCGCGACCGCTTCGCGAACGCGGATCCCCCTCCAGTGTGAATCCGCCATAAGAGCTGTTGCACGGCTCGTACGAACTCCAGCAGGGACTCGTCCGGATGCTGGGTTCGCCTGTTCGACCTCCCGCCGCATCCTTCTCTCGTAGTCGGCGGGAAGGAATTCGCGACGGAACGCCTCTCGGAACTGATCGAGTGTTCCGAGTTGGTCACCGACAAGTCGGAACCAGCGGGCGGCTTCGTCGACGAGCGCGATTGGCAGAATGCGGTCAAGTATTTCAGAATCGGACATTCCCATCGCGCGTTGGTACTTCCGTAAATCGTCAAGGAAGTCCGTAGCGCTCGCTCTGTCTGCGTTACCCCGATAAGTCGGGACGGGAATTCGGACCGGAGCTCGTTGGGCCTGTGGTGCGAGTGTTGTCGTTCGCAACGCACCTCTCTCAATCACACGTGCCGCGTTTTCGAGCAAGGTGTGATGAGGCGCCACAGCAGTTTCTCCGTGGGGAGACCGGTAGGCTTCGCTTTGTGCCGGCGGCGGGGCACGTGCGTTCAGGGAAGATCCGGGAGCGATGGCGCCCGTCCGCAATGGCGTGGGAACCACGCTCGGCTCCAGGGGTGCGCCGTAGGGCGCTTTTTACTGGAGGGTGGGCGTTTAGGCTTTCCGCTGAAGTGGGGGCCGCGTGAACGCATCGGCTGCGGTCGCCAGCGTGAGCAAATCCGAGAAGTCGGTCTGCATCGTCACGGTAAGCGCTGGTTAAGCAAGGACTCGTCACTCAGCAGCAGTCGCCACACACACACGTACCGGAATTCTGGTCGTCAGCCCTTTTGTTGGGCGCCAAGATGTGGTTTTCCCTTGGGCCACTGCCTTTGGGAGTACCACGCTCGCGGCTAGACGCTCTACGCGAAGCGGGTTCGTACTCGCGTGGCATGCTACTCGTTGAGCGCGAACAGACACCAGTCACGTTGGTAACGGTGATAAACTCTGTTTGTTTACAATGTAACAAAACGAAGAAAACAGGCTATAAGCTGGTGAACGCCGTCGGTGTGGAGATCGCCCACGGCCGAAAGGTCTTTGACAAAGGTACAAAAGACAGGGTAAACGCTCACCGGTGCGCCAGACGGTTCCCCGTTGTCGCCGCCACCGAATCCCAGGAAGAAAAGGGAGGGCGAGATACTGCTGTTCGCTGGTTTTAAGATAACGGCGGGGGCGAACTGGCCAATCAAGGAGCGATATGTAGATAGATCTCCTCTCTGCGGCGGCTCGTAAGGAAAATCGCCCCAAATGGGGAGAGGAGGAAGCCACTCACAGTGGTAAGCAGCGCCACCTCTCGCTACGTCAGCGCGGCCGTCACGGCGTGCCAAAACGCTGACGCGACAGAATGTTGAGGGATCACAATCCCACACTATTATTCTTGCGGGTGTCCGCGAGTGTTCCCTTGGCTTCCCTAGATGGCTGTTTCCTTTGGTGCATATAAATTGTTGTGTAATTGAGGCCGCTGGGTGCTGTGTCTCCTTGACGACGAACCCTATCGGATGTGCTGAGGCGCAGCACACTGTGGCTCCCCCGCCCCCCCCCCCCCCCTCCCCCCTTCCCCGGACATCACAATTGGTGGCAGCGGTGGGATTTTTCGTTGAGGCTTTCGGGGGAGACTAACCTCTGTGATTGAGACAGCGCCCATGGCGACCTACAAGGCTAGCACGGCGGCCATCAATACCGTGGCTCAGATTATGACTAACTTACTTGGCGCGGGAGTGCTAGCGTTAGGCTGCATTGTGCCATCGTTTTTGAGGTACGGTAGCGGCCCAAGTGTGATATATTTTCTCCAGGTACTGGGTCAGGTAGCGCAAATGGGAGGCTGGAGTGAAGAGCAGCAGATAGGCATAGCCAAATGAAAGATGGTTGGGAAGGCCTATACCTTCGCTTGAAATGACAAGTAGATGAGAACGGTGAAAACGTCCAAGGGGCTCAAAGAGCTAATGCTCAAGCGATTTGATGATAAGCCGGAGAGCTTGAAGCTTGGAAAAGTTCTCAAACGCCAGGCAAGACGCGGGCGAGGATGAGCGGGGATTCGCGAGTCGTTTGCAGGCGCTGGGTGCCAAGTCGATTCCAGTGTATGGGGGGGGGGGGGGGGGGGGGCGGGGGGAGCAACGCCGCTCAGCTTCGTGTCGCTGCAAAGACTGTGCTGCAACGGCAGCTTCGCTTCCTACATGTGAAGGGGCTGCGCGACCCAGTCAGACGCTGCGTTCTTTCGAAAGACACCGCCAGCTTCGAGGAGGCCATGGAGGCCGCCGCCAGGGAGGAATGTAATAAGAGGCTGGTTACGTCCAGCCCTGCAGTGCGTGCGGTGGGTTCGCGCGAGGACAAGAGTCAAACCGACGCTCTGACGGAACGCCTCGACAGGCAGGAAAAGCTATTCGCTGAAAGTATCGCTCTACAGCAGGCAGCAATCGAGCAGGGTGCTTCAACGCTGTTGTGCTTCCCAAAACACGTCGGTCCGCCTCCGCATGCTTTGTTGGCATCGCAACATGGTCGGTCACAGAGCGAGAGAGTGCAGAGCTAAGATAGAGCAGGAGAGGGCAGCAGGGCCTCGCCAAAACAGTCCTAGCTCTCAGCCCGCCGGTCAAGGACGATAGGGAAGCAGAAGTTTGGAGGGTCCCCTCGAGCCGGGAAACTAGCTGATCCCCTCCCGAGCGATGCCGGCGGAAAGGGAGAGCACCCAGAGGCGAAGCACCGGGGCTATTAGATTCTGTGGAGAGAGCAGTCGGGTAATCGCGGTAAAAGTTGGGGCAAGGGAGCTGCGGTTTTCAGTTGATACGCGATCAAAAGTCGGCTGTCGAAGGAGTTTGTTTTCAGAGAGTTGAGTGAGGGTGCATGCAAATTCGAGGAGCATCTTGGAGCCATGCACACACGGCTGACGGGCATTACAGGGGAAGAGCTGCGGACCAGTGGCTGCTATTTCATACCAGTTGAGATCGGGAACACGTCGTTCTCTCATCCTTATTTCGTCTGCACCGACAATGCGGTAATCCCCGTGTCCGACATAATAGAACAGGATGTTGTGCGAGCCCACGGTTTAGATCTACTAACAACGAAAGGGGTGGCTGTGCTCAACGGTGAAGACGTCCCTATTTTGAACTGGTCAAAGGAGCAGCCAGTTTGGTCTGTCCGTCCCGCTGAGACACCTATCGTGTTGGTATCGGAGTGTGTCGTCCAGCCAAGGACAGAGATTATTATTGTCGGCAATTTTCGGGGCAATGCACACAGTAGCTGTGTGGGCGTGGTAGGGATGGCGGAGATGGAGCCGCATGGGGCTTCTGGGTGTTCACGCGCTGGTCCGCATCATTGAGCGAGGACATGTGCTGGTGAGAATAGCTAACCTCACGCTGACAGAGATGCGCTTGGCCAAGAACAGGCGTGTCGGTGTCTTTGTTGACGTATAATGCGACCCCCAGCTTGAAGAAAGAATACTGAGTTGCAACATGGTGGATGACATTTCGGAGAGTGATTTCCTGGATATGTTTGACGTTTCGCACATTAGCTACGAGGAGAAGGAACGCATCACTCAACTTCTCTGGAAGTATCGAGCAGAATTTTCTCTAACAAGACTGGACCTCGGTAATTGCAGCACGGTCATGCACAGAATCATCACATCCGATTTCGTGCCCGTCAAGGGGCGGGCGTACCGAATCCCTTTCTCAGAGAGATATGAGATGCAGCAACAGGTCGAGGAGTTACTTGAGAAGGGCATAATGGAACATTTCACATCCTCATGTGGTTCTCCTGCTCTTCTCGTTCAGAAGCCTAACGGCTCGTTCAGGTTCGTCGTTGACTATCGGGAGCTCAACAAGCTTACGCCCGAATCGACCCGTATCCTTTCCCCAACATTCAGGAGACGATTTCCCAATCGGGCACGGCCAAATCCTTCACGGTGTTGGACATGGCATCTGGCTTTTGGCAGATTGAAATGGATGAAAGGGACAAGGAGAAGACTGCCGTCAACACACTGGCGGGCCATTATCAATGGAGACGCATGCCTATGGGTCTTGTCAACAGTTCGGCCGTTTGGCAGCGTACGGCTGACGTCATTTTGGCCGGGTTGTTGGGAAAGTCGTGCCACGTGTACTTGGGCGACGTTATTGTCTACAGTGACAATTTTGACCGGCTTCTTATTGACATCGATAAGGTGTTGATGCGCTTTCGCTCCGCCGGCTTGAAGTTGAAGCCATCCAAGTGTCGATTCCTGAGAAGCGATGTCAAGTACCTGGGACATATTCTCTCAAGCGAGGGTGTCAGGCCGGACCCCGAGAAGCTGAGTTGCGTCCGCTACTATCCAACACCTCGCAATGCCAGGGAGGTCAGACAGTTCTCGGTTGATATCATCCAAGGCTGCGTTTACTTGAAATACAGAGGGACTGGAAGCTTTCGAGATCTTGAAGTATGCTTTAACTAGCGCCCCGCTTCTGCGATTTTCGTATTTTTCGAGAGGATCCATTTTGTTGACCGACACTTCGGGAAGGGCCCTCGGAGCGGTGCTTTCCCAGGTGTTCAATGGGGAAGAACACCCGGTGGCTTATGCTAGCTGCCAACTGAATGACGTTGAGACGCGAAATGGCGCAACAGAACAGGAGTGTCTGGGTGTGGTGTGGACGGTCCGTCACTTTCGCTGCTACCCGTACGGACGACATTTCGGCGTTGTCACGGACTGCAACTCGCTCAGGTGGCTCATGTCTTGTCGGGATCCGAACTCTCGCCTAGCCAGATGGAACCTGTTGTTGCAGGAACACGATTTTAAGATTCTTCACCGCGCTGGAAAGCTCAATCAAAATGCCGATGTGCTGAGCAGGGCCACAATACGGAAGCTGTTCGAGTTTGTGCATGTGCTGGACGACGAGCGCGTCCGGCTGAGCAGGAGAAAGACGGGGAGCTGGAGGCGACTTTTGGGAAATGCCATAACTCCAGTGAGGTATCCAGTGGCTATTACGTTAATCGAGATGGTGTACTGTGCCGGGGAAGCTCAGACCCCGGCGCGGGGCCTGACTCAGCGCGAGGGCGAATGGTGGTACCCAAGACTCTGAGATCAGAACTTCTGACATCCACACACGACGCCCCGTACGCAGGTCACATCGGGTATTGTAAAACCCTCGAAAGGCTCTCCAGGGACTTCTACTTGGTTCTAATGAAAGACGACGTGAAGGAGTATTGTGAGCGATGCCACTCGTGTGCGCTGCGGAAGACCCCCAAGGGCCGAAAGCCAGCTCCCCTTCAATTTTTTTAGAAACTGTCGACGCCGTTCCAGAGGGTCTCGACGGACATCATGGGGAGGGTAACCGTGTCTACCCAGGGAAACCGCTACCCGCTGGTCTTTGCTGATCACCTCACAAGGTACGCGGAGGTGATGCCCATGCGGAATCAACGCGCAGAGACGGTGGCCCGTCTATTTTTAGAGCATGAGGTTCGTCGCCATGGTGCGCCGCAGCAGCTTTTGCCGAAGCGGTAAAAATTTCACCTCCAGACTGATGAACGAGGTGTGCAGGCTGTTGGGAGTTCAGGATACTGACCGCGCCGTACCATCCACAGTGCAATGGCGCGGTTGAACGCCTGAACCAAACCGTGTCCAGCAAGCTTGGAACCTACGTGGCATGAGACCAGCGGGACTGGGACGTCTTGGTGCCTTTTGTTTCATTTGCGTACAACTCCGCCGCACACGAGAGTGCCAAGCACAGCCCCTTTTTTCTGATGTATGGCCGACACACCAAGATGCCTTCAGCACTCTACCCCCCCCCCCCCCCCGCCTCAGGTAATTACGGTACCATCGAGAGCTCCAAAGAGGAACTACTTCAGCGGCTGTCCAGCCCACGACTTGGTGCGTCAGTCCTTGGCCACCTCGGCTGACGCTCGAAAGCGCAGGTTCGACAGAGATGCCGATGTTCCGAGATTCTCGGTGGGAGACGTAGTTTATGTCAGCGACCCGGCGGCGGCGGCGGGATTTGCAAGAAAGCTGACGGCCAAGTGGTGCGGACCGTTTCGGGTGGTGGAGCGCTTGTCGATGGTGACTTTCCGAATCAGGAATGCGCGAACGGGAGAGCAGAAGGTCGTGCATGCGAATCGTCTTCGGCGGTACAGCGCGGGGGCGGCTGACGATCATGGGATGGGGGCAGCGGAGGTCCTGACAAGGACAAATGAAGGGGAGATCGAGGACTCGCGTTCGCGATTCCTCGATCCAAGAAACCCAAGGAACGCCGAGCATGTGAGAATGATCTAACATTGGGTCTTGATAAGACCAACGAGGTCACTAAGTTAGGCCTGATGGGGGAACTGGAGCGCGCCGCTACGGTTCCTCGAGACGGGGGTCTGCTCATGCGTCACGACTATCCGTTGCGAAGTCGGGCCCTATTCCTCGATACAGCTTCGGATCGGCGGGGTCAGAGGACCCGTTCGGGGCTCAGGATACCAAGCCCTAATTTTGAGGTCGGTGTCAGAGCGCGCGACAGCGGCTCGTATTGTCAGTGCCACAGGCATTGTTGTTTCCTCGAGTTCTCTGTCCTTGCGTGTGATTTCATGATGATTGGGTGTACATTGTCAGATGTCTGTGCTAATACCGAGCATAGTCTGAGCGTGATTTTTACTTTTGTGCAAAAATTCTTTTCGTGTTTGGGCGAGTGTGACGACCCTGTTGACCTCGTCGTGAACTTCAACCCCAATAGAGAGACACTGCGTGTGTGAAAGTGTGCGTGACGCGGATGTAGTGGCTGGCCGTCAGCTGGCGGGGGAGGAGAACTGGGCGACCTTCGAAGCGCCGAGAAAAAGGGACGTTTGAGGGAAATAAGACCAGTCTCCGAAGAGGAGACGTGGGGAGCGGCCACGTGAGCAAGGATAGACGTTCAGAAAGGAGACGGGGAAGTAGGGTCCTGTCGGGGTGCGGCCACAAGAAACCGAACTGCAAAAAAAAAAGAAGTGGCCAGGTCCAACGGGAGGGAGTGGACACAGCACAAGCCTCAGCGAAACAAACGGCCGAGCAAGAGTCCGTGAGTTCGTCTGCAGCCACTTCGAACATTTCAGCGTTATATTAAACAGACCTCGCAGCAGGAAGGTCACTGCTTATATTTGGGTCCCTGGCAGCGCGTAGGAACTTTGTCAGTGCTGTGTTGTGCCGTTATGGAAACTCTGGACCTGCTGTGCATGTAGACTTGGTTGCTCTATTATTCTTGCGGGTGTCCGTGTGTCAATGCTCTTGGAGCCTGTCCCGTTACTATTATTCTTGCGGGTGTCCGCGAGTGCCCCCTTGGCATCCCTAGATGGCTGTTTCCTTTGCTGCATATAAATTGTTGTGTAATCGAAACTGCGGGGTGCTGTCTCTCCTTGACGGCGAATCCTATCGGATGTGCTGAGCCGCAGCCCACTGTGGTGCCTCAATGGTGCCCCATGCATGCAATCATTTGGAGCGTGCGCGTGAACACAGCTTTGGCCTTTCGCAAGTCTGTAATTGCACTCACTTGTCCGCATGAGCAGAGACATTGCGTCGGAGAGATTACTTGCTTCCAATTGTAGAAAACTTAGTGGACCTTTGTAGAAACTTGATCGATAAATAAAAGTGAACCAAGCATGTTCCGACCTACACCCCTTCATTT
The DNA here is from genome assembly GCF_016920785.2 of Ixodes scapularis. NCBI lineage: Eukaryota > Metazoa > Arthropoda > Arachnida > Ixodida > Ixodidae > Ixodes > Ixodes scapularis. Next base: position 3,490,424 of record NW_024609855.1, on the reverse strand, counting down.
TTGTGCACTCTTTTGCGTTATTGCAAACTATTTCATGGATGCTGTTCGTTGTGCCTTTTTTACTTCTTCTTCTGGCGGTGTAACACCCAAATGTGGGGAGTACTGCACTCACAACGCCATACTAAATAGTTGTACTTTGGAATAACAGCTTAATTTAGTTGTGTTAAAAATAACGCCTTCCTTTAGTGGAGTTAGAAATTTGGATTCACAGCTAAATAAAGTTGTGCTCGGAATAACGGCTTCCTTTAGTGAAGCTATAAATAACGGCCTTTTCTTTAGGCGTTTGGTTTTTACACCAATAAGGGTGCTTGTTATAGGACAAAGCATTTTGCACCATTAAGGGTGAAACGATGTTTAGTGTGTAGCGTCAGCACGTCCCCCTTTTATTATAGTTTAATGTTCTCCTTCCTTTTTCTGAAGCCTGTGTTAGTGGCGAATTTTCTGCATGCTTCTCGCAGTCCCTTCTCCCGCCTCTCCTCTTTGGATTTTTTGTCCCTTTCTTTCACAGTTGCATTGCATGGCCGCCGGAGCTCGCGGTACGCTTCACCCTTTAGGCTACATGAAAATTAGCTTCAGTGAGAATGCAAGTTTTACTGCAAAAACAGTAAAGGCCCGTTCACACATGTAGGTTTGACTACAACCGACTCAGACAGGACCGTCTCTAATCCTCCTGTGACAGCTTACCACCGGCTCCGCAGCAGCGCATCCGGTCGTAAGAGGCTCAAAAACTGGTCGTGTCTCGTTCCGTCGTACTCGGTTGCAAGAGTGTGAACGGGCCTTAGAGTTTCGAGAGTTGCGATGGCTAGAAGGCTGGTAGCATATCTTTAAGAGCTTATGACCTCAAACGTGGAGCCTAAACCCACTCATCAAGGTTCACGCGCACGTACCTGCGGGTAGAACATGAGACTGTGCACGACAGGTACGTCATGGGTTCCCTTCTGCCACTGGTCTGGCATGCGGAAACCAGCACTGCCCATCGTGAAACTCATCACCACGTATCTGTTGGTGGTGTCAATGTTTGCGTACTTCAACGCTAGTCCGACGACCCACTGCAAAGAAGAGAAAATTACAAAGCAAGATGCGTAATCACATTAAGCGACGTCTATCTAAAAAAACACAAAAATAAAAATGATATAAAAACTTTTAGAAGAGCCTAGAATTAACGCCTAAGATAGGGAACAAACCGCCGATGTATTTTCAGGGGTATTATGCCGCCAGACGCAACATCCGTGGAGAAGACGGTGGTCCCAGCACGCTAAGCTCCCCCCCCCCCCCCCCCCCATGCTTATAACCTGCTTGCATCCCTAATGTTGGAGAGGTGATTGACACAGCGGTAGTTCAGCACGTTGTTTCAGTAGGAGAAACATCGTCCAAATTCCGGGGTAAAACAATTTTTCCGTAAGGATTGCTCAGATATTAAGCGCTGTGTCAAGTCCTTATTTTGAACACTTTTTTTTCACGTCTCGCTCATTGAAACTTGGCGAAAGAGCTCAAGTGAGCAACTGAACTCGCCACACCTCCATCTCCTTCCGCACGATAAAGTCTGTCTGCCATAGTCAGCGTCACGGTGACAACGAAGCTGCTTCTTTATGGAGGAATGCGCGAACGCAGCACCTGAAGCCAGCAACGGGAGTCGTCACCTTGCGATACTCGTCTGACTATCGTGAACGCCGCGATTCAAAGGTTCAAAGTTTCAAAGGTGTTTATTGGCTAAAACAACCATACGACCGAGAGCCTGAGGCAATCAAAAGGCAGAAGCCCGTGTATACATATGCTGATTTCCTCCTCGGCCATACGTTAACAGATGAAGTGGAGATGTTGGAATGTAATTTACACAAGGGTGAGAATACGTAGTCTAATGAAAAAGTAGGTGTCGTAGTGATTCCGCACCAGATCTTTAAATTCGTCTACGCTTGGGGCCTGGCGAGCAGCATCTGGTGAGTGATTCCACAGGGTAGGCGCTTGGACAAAGAGGGAGGTAGAGGCACTAATGGTGCGGGCAAAGCGCTGTTCAAGTTTCGAGGGGTCTCGCCTAGACCTCCTCAAGTAACCATCGGGGATGGGACAGACACCATGTAGGTACCTGTAGAGGAGAACCCGTCTGAAGAACAGTCGACGTTTATCAAGTCTGGACCACCGGAGGGATTGCAGCCGCCTTTCATAGGGTAGCTTGCTTGCCCTCTTGTCCTGCAAGTAGAGTGCTGTCTTTGTGGCCTTTCTTTGCGTCGACTCTAGTCTCCTCTGTAGGTCAACCTGGTGGGGGCTCCAGACAGAGGAGCAATACTCCAAAACCGGCAGTACAAGAGCCGTGTACAGTATACAAAAGGCATGGCTTGGCATCTCTCTTGTTGTCGTGGTTATGAAGCCTCTCAGTTTGCTCGTCCCTTTTACAGACGTAGTCAACGTGCCTTCTAAAGGACAGGGTCTTGTCAAACCAAACACCAAGAATCTTAGTGTCTGTGACCTCTTGTATGCGCTTCCCTTGTGCATTGTAGACGACGTCGACGGGTTTCTTCTTTCTTGATATTTTAAGGTACACAGTTTTGTCTGGGTTGAGGAGCAGTCCGTTGAATTCTGACCACCTGCAGATTTTGTGCAGATTGCAGGATTTGCAGGATTGCAGGATTGGTGGACTGCAGGATTTGGCGGTCGTGAGAGGAGTGGATTATGCGGTACAGTATGTGATCATCTGCATACCGAAGAATGTTAGATTGTATGTCGACCGCAAGGTCGTTGATGTAGAGGTTGAAGAGGAGTGGCCCTATAACAGAGCCCTGAGGCACACCCACTCTGACATTGTGGCATTGGCTAAAGGCACCGTGGAAGTTAACTCGCTGACGGCGATTACCCAGGACGTTCGATACCTATTTAAGGGTTGCTCCGGAGATCCCAAAGCCTGGGAGCTTGGTAAGGATGTGGTCATGGTTCACACTGTCGAAGGCCTTCGAGAAGTCTATGGACAGCACATCTGCTTCCTTCGAGCTGTCCAGGGCACTGCTCAGGTCGTGGTGCAAGAGAGAGAGCAGAGTTTCGCAACTCCGCCCCTTCCTAAAGCCGTGTTGAGAGCTGCATAAAAGGTTGTTGACTTCTAGGTGCGTGGAGATTTTACTACAAATTAAGGTTTAAAATATTTTGCGGAGGATGCAGGTGAGGCTTATTGGCCGGTAACTTTCGAGAGAGTTCAGTGGTTTCCCCGTTCCTTTGTGTACAGGGGTCACATGCGCTAGCTTCCAGACATCAGGGATGAGTGCCCTGGAAAAGGAGTAGTTGTACAGGTCTGCCAATGGGGACAAGAGTGCCGCAGCGCAGGCCTTCAGCAGGAAGGGGGGAATGCCATCTGGGCCAGGGGAGGCGCCAGGCTTCAGCTGGGAGATGGCAGCCGCAACGTCCTCGGTGGTAACGGGTGGAGGGACGAACACAGGAATTGACTCTGTGCGGTTGTGCTTCTCAGCAGGTGGACTGTCAACTTGGGGAGGAGGGCAGGTGTTGTTAAACGCGGGCACCGCATCGCTGAAGTGCTGGCCAAAGGAGTTGGCGATGACCTGAGCATTGTCAGTGTATGTACCTCCTATTTGAAACTGGGTAGCTACACTGTTACGTCGTAATGATCCGTAGAACTGCCAGAAACGTCTGGGGCATGTTCTTGCCTGGCTTGCCATGTCGCAGAGGTAATTCCGATAGGATCCTCTTATCCCCCTTTTCAGCTGTCTCAAGAGATCCTTGTATGCCGCCCAATGAGTTGCATCCTGTGTTTTAGAGGCCCTTTTGAAGAAGCGCCTAGTCTTGCTTGATAGCTGCTTGATGAGTCCAGTTATCCATGGTTTGCCTCTCTTGTGTTTGGAAAAGATCATAGTATGCGTAGAGTCTCTGCATGCAGCCCAGAACATATCATAGAATAGGTCCCATGGGTTGTAGTCCGTCAGAAAGTCCGTGCAGAGAAACCAAGGAGCCAGGGCAACAGAGCGTTCCAGTGAGTCACGTCCGTCCTTGTTAAACAAGATTGCTTGCTTTGAGATTATTCGTTTTCTTGTGCAGCTGAAGTTCCAGGAGGAGGAGATTCCAATGTGGTCAGAGTTAGATAGCGGGGGAGTGTCAGACACAGATAGTAATTGGGCAGGGTTCCGGCAGAGAAATAGGTCTAGGGAGTGACCCAAAACATTGCCACGGACGTGCGTTGGGAAGCGGACAATCTGTGTGAGGCTCGCATACTGCATCCAGTCCAGGAACTTGGCCTCTGTCTCGTTTGTTGGCATCGGATCAGCAGAATTCCAGTTGATGTGGAGGTTGAAGTCCCCAGTTAACAGAATGTTCATGTGGCCTTCTTTACGGGAGCTGATCCGATCGAAAACTGCGCACAGCTCAGCGAAGACACCATGACCTGTATTGGGGGCCCTGTACAGTGAACCGAGAAGCAGTTTTCCGCCTTGTCTCGTCAATGTCGAACGCGCCATTATGGAGGCCGACGCTGAGAGCCGAAGGCAGTCGCCTGGCAAACTTTGGCGGTTCCGACGAGGCTTATTACTCGCTCGGCCCCGGGATTATATTAGTTTCCCCGATCGAAGTAGAGAGAAACGATGCGAGGGGTGTCCTTCCGTAGTGGGATCGCTTGGCAGCGTAGCTTAGAGCCGAAGATAGCGTATCCGCGTCGATAACAGACTACATTCAGGAGAAGGCACTGTTGCAGCTGGCTACACTGCCTTCGTGGGCCCGTCTATTGATATCATGGTGACCATAACAGACCAAGGATTTTAATGGGCAGGAGGTGGCGTCCCTATATTCCATAAATGGATCGAAGCGTACCTGGACTCACTCGTCCAGCAAGGCGTTTTTTCCCGTTTTTGTTTTCTCTCTTTTAAGTACTACAACTTTTACTACAATCGCGGGTAATTTTCATCATGATTAGGACACTTCATTAAAAACTTTTAGGGCCAACCAACAGCGTCACCATAGCATGGCCGTGGCGAAGCTATTGTTTTTTCTATATTCTCATGGCACCGTTCACTGAATTTGTTTCAAACAGGCGAGATTGAGAGTTAACACTTTCCTTTCCAGCAAGAAGTCGGCGAGAGACGAGCGCTCTGGACGACGAGAGCGTCTTCTACAGAAAGTCGTCACAGCTTGGCTTCAAAAGCGATCGTATCAGACGTCGTAAGAACGAACAAACGCTGAGAATGGCGTCTAGATGAGAAAGAGCGTACAAGCCTCGCTTTCACCACGAGTTCGTTTCCCTCTATCGTGATGGGAATGTGCGTCCAAAACATTCTTTGGTGCGCGGATCGGATCGAAAGTCAGCCGGGACAGCGGGCTGAAGAAGCAGACCGCAGTAACGGAGCAGGCGTCACCTAAGCGTCAGCAGCCGCCCGAATGGCGAGCACACGATGGGAGCTTTGATAAGAGGGCGTAGGAGCGCAAACCAATCCATTTTTTTTTTGGTGTCGTTGGTTATGTTGTAATGCCTCGTCCTGGGGCATTTAAAAACCCTTGTAGGAGACAGATTTTGTCGTGCGGAAGAGGACAGTGGTGCATCGAGATCAGGTGCGTACTTGGGCTCTCTCGTCTTGGGGTCTCTGTGCTGAATTTCTCCAGCACAGAGCCGCATATTGGGAGACTTTGGCAAGTGGGTGTGGTGGGGAAGGCGCTGGAGAGCAGAAAAGTGAAGGAAAGGGAAGAAACCATTCAAGCAGAGAGAGAGAAAAGGGGGGGGGGTTAAGGAGGAGACGACCGCCATTTTGACGCTACGCCCTCGGCGTAGAGCACTGCGTAGGCTACGCGTCGTCTGCTGCGGGCAGACCCATTTTTGCCTAAATAAAAGTTTCTGGCGAGAGGTCAAGAAAACTTCATTTCGTAGCTTATTGACCCCCGGAGGGAATAACAGTTTAACATTTTCTTGCCAGAGCCAGTGAAATAAAAGGAAATAACCGAAATTTAGATGCCGATCCCATGCATTCCATCGGGCGAAATGAATAAAAATGGCGGTCCTCCCCGTTCAGCTGGGAGCAACGGAGAGTTCACGCGTATGCGCTCACGCATCTTGCTGTGCGCCGGGGGCTGATTCGCTCGTTCGGGAGGGGGGCATTACGGCGGCGAGATTATAGACTGGCCAAACTCTCCCAATACACGGCTCTGCTCCAGTATTTAACATTCTGTCGTGCCTTACACAAAAAGCATCTTGTCTTGGCCAACAGACGGCTGGTGTTTCTTTGCCCTGATTCCAGCAAACAACTGTCGCAAGCAAACAAATTGGGAAGCGCTGCGCGGGTGCTTGATTTCATGGCGTGACCGGCCTAAGCATAGCCTTCGACGTCAACGGTTTTTCTTGATCTCGTTTGATTTGTTCGTTTGCGCGTGTTGATGCTGAATAAAGATGTTGGTTTCCCGTAAGAGCGTCCCCGCTGCTTTGTGAATTGTACAATCGTCGTGATCCAGACCATAATTTCAATACAGTGAAGATACCGACACAGCTAAGATTTTGCGAGACAATCGGCTAGAGGCTGTCGGGCGTTCACCGCTCGTGAGGATAGTACACGAGTGTTCCCATCACTTCACTTCGAAGTCAAGTAGCTCTCGAGTTCTGCAACGGGCCTGTAGAGGGACTAGAATGATTAGTGTAGGGACCACCTTGCCTCCGCCCTGCACTGGGGGCGGAGGCAAACAAAAAAGGCTTGCCCAAGACATCAGTTGCTCAGCAAACCCTTTTCAAGTTCTGACGTTCAGAGTTAGACGCATCTGTAACGTTTCTATTGAGCATTCTGTCCTTTTTACAAACATTTAAAGTCTCATACATAAAAGGGAAGATGTGCATTTTCTAATTCAAACACGCAACGTAAGTTTCGTTTCACTTACTGGACCGTGGCTAAGTTTTGATGTTTCTGACTAAGAATTGTTTCCTACACATTTAAGTTGCTGTGTTTATCGTAATGACCAAGTGTGATGGTGAGGGGGCGGTGTTCCTTCAGCTGTCGATAATCCTATCCAATCAAGGCTTCTCTGGTTAGAAACAAGCCGCGGAGGTCGTCTGAGAATGAATCATATTTAAACCAAGTGTAATACTGGGCATATGCTACGGGCGGCCAGAGAGTTATAGTGAGTTTGTTACCGAGCTCCATAAATGACTCTTTAAACTTGCAACCCTTTATCCCTGCCATTTGATCCGGCGATGCTTTTCCGAAGCTTTCGTCGGCATTTGCCTTGACAATATTTTCAACATAATCTATCAACCGACCAGAACTACCCAAAACTGAGGCAATGTAGAAGACCTGTGCCTAACACGCCTAACACAAGGGCCAACCTTTATCAGTAACCTCATATAACAAGACGGTCGCTTGGCATTAGTGACCATCGTGTTATTGAATTAACACTCTAATCACCATTCCTCATAAATCTCGCTTCACTAAAATCATTCGCAATTACGCGAGTGCCGGCTGTACCTGTATCGACTTACAACTAAAAAACTTCTACGACGCGTTTTCGAATAGCTTAGATGAAAGATTTGCCCGCGGTAATGGACACTGTACAAAGATAAACTACTTAAAGTCCTAGAATATTTTACCACCCACTTGCGTCATCTCTGGTAACAACAATCTGTGTTATAACATAGCCATTCATAAGCACTCCAAGCAAAAAGAGAATGCTTATAGACGGGCTAATTTTTGCGACAGACTGGATGCTTGGGTCAGACACCACGATTCTGCAACACATTACAAGACAGATATTAATGAAGCTAAAACAAAATTCTATATTCGATACCTTTCTTACAGTTTGGTTTGCATGCCAAACACATTTTGCAAGATTGTTAATACTTCTACGTCGCCTCCTCTAATCTGTCCGATGAACAAAGCGCTCTTTCACCTAATAGTTTATTGTTTCTGTCTTCACAGGTAAAAACTCTTGAATATGTCCATATCACGTCAGTTTTTACACACTCTAATGGAACCCATCACCATTGAATACGCTAGCGTCTTAAAAGCAATCAAGAACATGAAGCTGTCGTCAGTTCTCACAGTTCAAAGAATCTAAAAAAAACGCAACACAAACATGGGCAAATGTTTTTGTGACATAGTTTCCCAGTCACACTGTCATTAATTTCTGCTAGAGTGAAAAGCTGGCAACGTAACCCGTTTTTATATCTGGTGACCGCCACCTACTTACAAGATATCGGCCCATTTTCTTAACTATCGTATTGTCTAAGCTCATGGAGGTACTATACTTCAGTATAACCAATATTAGAGAATATAGTGACTTTATTTAACCACCAACATAGATTCTAGAAAGCGTACTCTTGTGAAACCCGACTAACGGCGTTTATTCATGAGATTCGAGCAGGATTTAATAGAAACATTCAGACTCACGCCATTCTTTTTTTTTTTTACTTTTCTAAAACATTTGATACGGTCTCTCATCACCGTCTTATAATGAAGCTTTACAAATTTAAAACCGAGAACTCAATTGTAAAATGGACATCCCAATGTTTCACTATAACCGCATTCAGTACACCCAACATTAATATTTACAAATCCCTCTTGTGCGCAGAAACCTCAGATATCCCTGAGGGCAGTGTACTCGGTCCTTACCCTTTTTTAATTTACATTAATGACATTTATGAGCACATCTCGTCATCCGTCAGTCTGTCTGCACATGACTGCTCCATTTACAGGCTCATTTTCTCACCCGACGATCACCAGACCTTCGGAAATTATATTAAACATATTATTCAATAGTCGAGTAAATGGCAGATGACCCTAAATTTTGACACATGAAAATTTCTTTCGTTTTCTTGTTGAGCTCTTCCGACTCTTTTCTTACCATCTTAACGTCTCCCTTCTCACCGTTTGCAGCTCATAAAAACAAAAAGGTATTCATTTAACAACTGACATTTCATGAATCTCCCACGTCAGTAATACATCAACAAATGCAATCCGCCCCTTTGGTTGTTTTATTTTTTTTTTGCACCCAAGACTAAATTCGCAATACCAGTGATAAAACAACTAGCAAACGTAACTTCAGTTCGACCTAAGCATATAATTGTTTTGTTTTTTTTCTCTTTATTTGTTTTGCGGATACTTTTCAGCATAACAGGCAGAGATCAAGACACAAGTGCCTGATGGAGGGTTTGCCCCCCCCCCCCCCCCCTCCCCAACAGTTCATCCGTCGCAGATAAGGTAGGAGGGTCATACTCAAGAGCAAAGTTACAAAGCAGAACTAAGATGCACACTCTGGAAACCGCATTTCGCCTCTTCTGTATGGTGCCCTTGGCCATCTTACCTAGTTATAAAACTTTAATCCTTCCAAAATAGAGCTCTGTGGTTTATTTATTTTTATTACTCACCATTCAACAGTACATTGAGATTGCGCGAAATCGCTAAGCTTCACATACTTTCAATATGGCGTCGTGTCGCGTCTCTCTCAGTGTTGCCAACTCAAAAATTTAAAACCCGCAGTCGGAATCCCCAAAAACCACTAAAAACCGCTAAATGCAAAACACAGCGCAGAAATGACATCCTAACAATTTTGTGTGCTTTACTTTGTGCCAAAAATATAATAACAGCATAGATCGTATTCCAGGGATGGAACTCATGCAATGTACTTTAAAGCAGCCACGGGAGCAGCTGGAACAGCCGTTTTGGAGCAGGTTGGGAGCAGCTAAAACTACGTTCTGGAGCAGGCTAGGAGCAACTCAGATCAACTTTCATTGCACTTCAGCTTGCGTCTTAGACAAGCACGGGAGCAATTTAAATTGTGCTTAGCAGCACAGATGAACATGAGGGGTCAGGGACCTAGGTAGATGGAATAACAGTGTAACAGATGCGAATACTTGAAACTTTGTGAGCCTTAATAAGAGCCAAACAGTAAGTACCATATGTTTCTAAAGATAGTGTCCTTGATATTATCTAAGTGGCTTTCAACTGCTTAAAATGCAACCAGCACTGCTTATCGCACAACCCACACGTCCTCGACATAGTAATAATATGTGCGAACCATGTGACGTGCGGGTGCAACGGACCGTGCAGTTGCGCGGAGGAACGGGGCAACGAATTTCGAGTTAATTTTATTGTGCAGTTCAATATCGAATCAGGAGACTACGATTAACGTAGTTATCGTATTTGAAGTGGTGAGCAAAAGCAAGGTTATTGTACGCCGACCAGATCTACCACTCGCGTGAGAGCTGCTGGCCGGCAAGAAGTTCGGATCGGACCACGTTTCAGTTCTATCAAATCACGATTTACCTTGCAGGAATGCCGTTCCAACTTCTAGCGATGAAGTACTAAAAGGAATCTTTTGCTCGTTTCTTTTCAACTGGCTGACATCCGGATCCCGGGCCACAGAGCTTCAGGCAATGCGACGTTTTACGACTCTGCCTCACCTTGGCCGACTTGCTTAACCGCTTACTGTTGAAAAATGACCATCCAGTCGCAGGTGGTGTAACGCTTGGAATCCGGCCCCGCAGTCTTTTCGCGCGCTTCCGACTCTGGATACACAGGGAAAATAAACAGAACAAAGGATTGCGAGGTCGACCAAGCTAAACGCGCTCATTGTTGCCAATCGAGTCGATAAAAACCAAACCAAGATCGAATACAATTTTTTGGCGCACGTTTTGCGATTTGGTGCATTATTGCGCGAGGCGCAGTTTCCGAGGCGCAGTTTCCGCAACATGGCGCAGAATGGCGCAGACAAATGTGTCTAAAGCAAAATGGCGCAAATAGCGCAGCCGTTCCACCCCTGTATTCGTATCAATGCCATCTGAAAATAAGCTTTCCTTTTGTTTTCACTAGAAATCTGTCACGCCACGTTACAGTTCACCCAGGTGATCCGAAGCCGAAATTTCGAAGTGAGCGCATATACGAACATGGCAAGGGACCCTTCAGCAGTGCGTGAGTGGTCAGACTTCCGTTCAACTCGTAGAGTCGTCTGCCTGCCAGAGGAGAAAGGTGCAGTGGCCGAAACATGCTTCTTCGTTGTGCGTGACCAAATCCTCGCGCTTCGCCGATAGTTCCGTTCTGCAATAGCGGCACCTGGCTAAAAATCCCGCCTCCCGCAGGACAATAATTTATCCCATTAAACAGGGCCAAAAACCGCTAAGTTTACCGGGAAAACCGCTAAATTGGCAACACTGGTCTCTCTCTCCATCGCCGTAGCTTTCAATATATCTCTTCGCAAATCATGGCGTTTACACTCGTAGCAAATGTTTTTCCGCTTTGACCGATTTTTTAAATTGAGGCCTATTTTTGTGAACTACTTATTAGAGTAATTGCACATCACCATGGGCCATCGACGACTGGAACATACTACAAAACGCCATTGTTACCACTACTGACACACAAATTTGCTGCCTCGGTGTCCACTTTAATTTCTGCTTTATCTTACTAATTCCTTATTCTGTGTTAAAATTCCGCGCGAAAATAAAAAAAAGGTAACGCACCTTGTAATTCCCGTAAGGAGCATCAATGATAATAACTGACGGCGATAGTGACTACATAAAATTTATTTATCCCAGACACTGCTGTTGTGCACAACTTGGCCTTCGTGCAAGAAATAGCCTTCGTGCTTTGTCCAAGAAATAGCGAAAAAACAAAACACAATTGCCCTTTGGTGTTCCTGGGAGAATTTCTTTAAAAAAAAAAAAAAAAAGGAAAATGTTTCTGAAGGCCATGCGCAACGATAATTTACCGTTTTATTATGAGTTACAAGCAGACTTGGAAAGTAAGCCGTTACATATAACGGATTACTTGTAATACGTTACATTTTAAAGTAAATTTGTAATTGTCACGTTATTTTTTTCTGAAAGAAGATTCGGAGGGGAAGAAAGCGACCAACGAGAACGCTGGGCGCTTTTCAGCCGTGCCTGAAGACCATGCCAGAATACAGTCGCGCACATCAAAGACAAAGAGAAGTAACCTCGACCCTTTCGCGCGAGGCGACCTTGTCCGCCACGCGAGCTGTGAACCCACGTGTGATGTCTGTGCAGGTGGCGCTAGAGTCTAGACGCAGAAGTTGGAAAGCGTGCAATTGTGTAAAATACAAAAAAAAAATGAAAACGAAGAGCTTTTTTTTTTTGTTCTGGACATTAGGAAAACGCAATGAAAGTCGATGGAAGGAGCCTTCTTGGCGCTGCCTTCGTCATCTTAGTTTATAGCATATTTGAATGTGTCTTGCGCGCTTTTCCAGTGGTTCTGGTGACCGGTTATTCTCCTCTTCACGATGTTTTATATTTTGTTTAACTTGCCATCTTTATACGGCTGAATTTCACGCTCTTATTGTAACGACTAATTAAAGGACACATGCAAAGGAAAAAGACATTTCTTTAAACGGCTTAGTTGGAAAAAGGGTACAATGAAACAATTTAACAACTTCGGCGCGCGCTGTGTTGTTTGGTTTGTGTGCTGGTGGTAGAAGCGGTGGTAGTCTGCTCCGCGTCTTTTACGATGGATCTCGAGTTGAAAGCGCAGACTCCTCGACCGCATCAGGCAGCTAGGGCTTCGCCCCTACGAGGACACGTCTCGCCGACCAGCGAACCCCCCCGCGGAAAGCTCCGAGGCCAGCGATACGCCTGCGGACGGCGTTGCCGGCGGGTCGCAACTCCCGCCCGAGTCTTCGAGGAGGCTCGAAGACACGCAGTGGTAATTATTCATCGATTACACATTACGGTTCTGTGTGAAACTGTCGAGGATTTGGCTTGCTACATTTCCTTGCTGAATGCTGGCACCGTAGTCGTGTTGGACGGTTAAATAAAAGGTTATAGTGGAAGGTTCTAGTTGCTCAAGATGAGCGCGGCTGAAGGCGCCAGTGGTACACGCAAGACGAAATGTCCCTACAGTGTTCAATTCGCGTAACGAGTGCCGAGAGAGAGAGAAATGTTGAAAAGAAAGGAAGCCTGGAGCTTATAACGAGTATTGATGAACCATTTATGTTGCCGAAACACATGTGTCGTTTCGAACTGAACCGAGTGTAAGGGATTTAGCGAGCGACGACGACACGCGACAAGTTAGCAACGAGCGACGGAGATTTTTGAGCGTCGCTTGTCGCGGCGCCCGGTTTTCAGATTTGTAGAAAACAAGGTTCATGTCCCGTGGTCGCTTGCTCCGCCGCTTCTTGTGCCTTTTGCCTCGACGCACGACAGCGGATTCTTGTCGCTGTCGCTCGTCTCGTCACTCGACAAATGGACGATATCCGATTTGTCGAGATGCGAATATTTTCCCGGCAGTTGTCACATGCTTTCCGAAAGCCAGTGGGAGGTAACTGCCGCCAGAATTTCAGGGGAATTGTTTTGCCGGCTGCCGACAGAATAGACACTGCATTTTAGCGTAGCGTTACAAGCATTGGAAGTTTGACTGTGCCTGACTTACCGGTGACCGAGCCGTTCCTGCTGTTGGCGTCGGCAAGGAAAGCGTTGGGACCGTCCCTGGCTATAAAGTCACGCGTTCGCTCGCTGCGTTGCTCGAAGGCCTCCGAGGCGCAGTGACGAGAACACACCGGGACATTCTTCTCGCTAGGCGTGCCAGGCGTACGCCCGATCGCCTCTAGCGAGATCGCTCTCAAATGCTCCTCCACCGGTACCGCATGTTTGCTGAAATCCTCCTGGTCTCGATCACGGGAACTGCAGCCTTTCGTCGAGCAGCGGCGTTGCTTTCCTTGGACTGGCATGTCACAAACAACACCGCGCCGACCGCGCTCCGCGCCCCTTCGCAGAAAAAATGGCGGTCTTTGTTTGGTTTCGCAAGCGTCAAAACGGAAGTGATGATTTTCTTATACTTGAAGTTTCCCAAAGGTCAAAATACTTTGTCACAAAATAAGTGCAACAAAAAAAAATGAAGAAAAGAAATAACTTTCAAATTCCAGAGAAAGCTTTCGAAAGAGCGCAAGCACCACGTGAGAAATGAGGGCCAGTCACGTGTTAAGTATGGGCCACCTTCCCGCGGTGCCCGCGGGGGCCAACTAAAAATTCGTTTTGCGCCGTAAATATAGCTGTAATTTTTTTTTCTTCGTTGTAAAATCGTTTTGTGATATACTCTTTCCATCTAAGCCGTTTAAAAAGAAATGTTTTTTTCCTTTGCATGTGTCCTTTAAGGTACTCCGTTATTAATATATGTGACCACTTTACGTTACAATTACTGCCGGAAAAAATTAACGTGGCAATTACAAATATTCTTCCATATTAACGGGTTACAAGTAACCTGTTACTTAAGGCGGATTGCCTTCCAAGTCTGCGATCATCTACTGGTGCTCCGTGATGCGGTGAAATGCGGTGAATTGACGTGAAACGGGATATACTTTCGCCGATCAATGACGCTTTGAATCGTAGAAAACCCCGCTTTCCCCTCGAACTGTTAGCGGACGAATAGTCCTCTATTTGTACCGTCGCTTGCACGGTGCTAGGAAGCTACTATCTCGATCTCCCTAAGGCGAGAATCGAGTCCTGCTCAAATACATACGCTGGTTGGCTGAGACGGGATGGGCACTATGGTCATGGTGTTGGGACCGACGGCCTTCATGTCCCCTGGCGGCGTGTACTGCCAGTGTGTCACGTGACTCTTGACAATGACGATCGTGACGAAACTGAGTTCGCTGACATGAGAATATCACCATAAATCAGCGTGACTCTGGACGGCGTAACTTATCCGTGCTACGTGGCCAAAGCTCACTGGCTTACGCAATGCTTGAGCCGCGCACTCTTTGGAGAACACGTGGCTTAACTCCGGTCGCCACATGGATTGGTGCACTGATACAGCGCTGTTTACGCGACGTCGGCTATTTATTTTCTGATATTAGTAAGAACTTTGTCGGTTCGAGACAAATCTAGTGAACGCTCCCGTCTGCAAGATGATCCTGAACCGGGTATCTGATGATTGCCACCTTCCTCCTCGCATGAGCAAGCACGTGCAGTGGCAGGCTTGCCAAAGCTATATCCACGTGTACGCTGCACGTGCTTGCACGCATAGGGTACCAGTCGGGACGCCATGTTTGCGAACGTCCATAGCACTGCGATCTACGTGTGAACGGGCTTTTACTTGTGCGCCTCACTCAGACGCACGCTCGAGCAGGGGGCACGGCAAACCGAAGTCACCCACTCATGCAAGTAGGTTTCAGAGTGTGAGCCTTACGGCCCGTTCAGATACTTGCGGCCTTTTAAAACCGGGTGCCTCGGGACCTCTTAATATGTCTTACTACGCGAGGACACACTGGCGCCATCTTTTGGGTTGCAGTGCAAACTTGGCGGTGCCGCAAAATGTTTATTTCTTTCGCGCATTATCCTTTCTTTCTTGGTTCAAAGAACTTTTGTGAACGTTATGAACGAGTCTTTCTCATAGGTATTACGCACATTTGACCTCAGGAATCCTGCAAAACCTTCGCTCTTGTGAAATGCAGTTCCATGGTTCAACGCATAGATGGCGCCAGCGTGCCATTGTGTTATTTCGTCCTAAAAAAGTTAAGATGTTTTAACAGGCCTCGTCTTCCTCAGTCGTAATCGGTTGAGAGTGTGTGAAAGGGCTTTTGCAGCATAGCGGTAGCTACACTAGCCTTGACAATACGGACTCTTCACAGATCGCTTTCGCTGCTCCGCAAAGCTCTCCGCAACCCGGTACAACACGAACTCTACAGACAAGGCCATGGGCGCATAGCTCCAGTAGCAGCTTCTTCGTTGCGGAGGGCTGAGCGAAGGAGGACGCAGCCCAAACGAACGTCCGTAGATAACACAATGCGAGGTACCGACAAGTCCTCCCCGCTCTCCTGCCCTCGCTCCTCTCGTCTCTTAGCACATGGTCCGTCATGTTCATCCTAACTCTCCCAGCATGCCTGTGTTTTAAATCTTCCGAGCTACTCCAGCGGGTCATGTCACGCCAAAATCCAGAGAGAACAACCCTGGACGGAAATGGGTTTTAGAACGCCAAGGAGTGAACCTGTTACTGGAGAATGAGCTCGAGTCAGATCCGCCACCTTCTTCCTATCCGGAAACGGAAGGCGGGCTCGGAGCAATGAGAGAATGCGTCGGCACATCAGTCTTTGTCGATACTTAGCAAATCGTATATCCCGGGATGTTACCCAAAACTAGTTCGAACAGGTTAGCCAAAGAAAGCTGCTACTAACACTAACCCATCCGCGGTAATCATGACAGAACATAAAACACTAAATGGGAGAGACGACTGAGTTCACTATACTTGTTGTTACATGACAAAAAGAAAAACGAGAAATTTTGTTTTGATTATTGTGACAAAAACCGGGGCACATAAACTATGTCATGCGCACAGTCTGCTGGCATTTTAACATGGGACACATGATTACCGGGAGCTCTGGTTTGTTTGCTTTGTATACGCTGTACACCTGACACACCCCAGTGTTCGGAGAATAATCATAATGATCAAGTTTAAATGTTGTCAGGAGTAGGGTGTGCCATGATAATAGATTAGTGTAAATATTTTTGTGGTGCCTGCTTCTTTAGTGCATGCAAGTAACGACTGGTTCACACACTTCCGACTGCTTACGATCCAGCGCCTTTAAACCTATTAAATTGTTATACAACAAAAGACAAGAAAGGGGTCATCTGATATTTCATTTTTTTTTTTGTGCATAATACTTTGTTTTTTGGCTCAACAAAGTTTTATGAATGTTGGAATCGACCATGGGGGGTCGGAGGAACGTTTTGTCCCACAAGTACAGCAAAATATCCACTGCAGTGAAATGCAATTACAACATCACCTCATAGATGAGACAAGCGTGCCATTGTGCTTTCTTGCCGTTCGTTATTGCAAAAGCTCGCCTGCGCTCTTACACTATTTACACAGAGAGCTCAGTCCTGTGTAAACAAAAGTGTGTGAACAGGTCGTAAGGCTTTGGATTTTTAGTGCTCTGGGATTTCGAGAAACACCTGCGGTAACTGAAATAAACGGGAAAGTAGGTTTATCGCACCCTTTAGGCCGCGGTCCAATTGCCATTACATCATACAAAAGACAGTCTGCAGACAAGATTGAAGCATACATATGTATGAAGCAAAGATGCATCGAACAACGACATGGACGATTGGGCGAGCTGGTTCATAACTAAAGATAGAAACAGCGCAATCATACGGACAGGTTAAAAAAAGACAGGCAAACACTATTTTCTTTAAATTTATACATTTTGAAGGTACTATAATGTGGTGACAATCTGATTATTTATAATACTTTTATCTGTAGTACTTTAGCGATTTTTTTTTAATCTTCTGCAACCGTTCATAATATAGATAGCTCGCAGATGTAAGCCTTGATGATTGGTTCTCGAAACTGTCATTGACCAAATTGACAGAAAGTGTTCTATATATTTTCGAAACAGCAAGAATGAAATTCCTCTGTTGACGAGCTTAGAGAGAGCGGAAGTAAACGGTAGGTGTGGTTCGTGAACTCCTGAGTCACAAAGACGGCACACATATGTACTTGATTAAACAATATATTGAGATATAGGAATCCGAAGAAACTGTTATCAGGCACTTGGTGTGTCACAACAAATTGCTTTTCCTGCACAAAATGCCTCAGTACCCCAAAATGATACAACCCCCTGTTTTTCACGGCTCGGGGAGGGTTGCATGAGCTCTGTAACAAAAAATAAAAGTAAAAACCAAGAAAAAAGTTTTATGTCAGGCTCCTTTTTTATTTTTTTTTTCATGTGACAATTTATTTTTGAAAGTTCTTGTGTTTAATATTGACTTTTAATCTGTGAATTTTAAGTGTCTTTTTCTGCGTTCTAGAGTTGTTTGAGTGGTAAATGAATATCCGAAAAGCGGAAGAGACTGGAGTCAAGCGAGGCCTACCATCCCTGGTCTCCAACGTTATTTCCTCCAAGAAAATCTCATCACTACATCATCCCCCTCCCTTAGAGAATAAATAAATATCGGTAGAAATAAATCATCTAGTTGGTTACAGATAGTCTTTGAATCTGTCTGGTAGGCGTCTTGTACGAACTGGTCGTCCCGCATCTGAGGGACCTTGTGCTTTAGCGGGTAGTTCCTCTCCTTTTCCTCCGACACATCAAGGCGTTCAAAGGGTACAGAATTTTTGTGTTCTTCAGGCGTGTTTTTAGCCTTAATTTTGTATGGGTTGGTGGTGAACAATGTGGCGCCTGTGCCATCCGTTTCTTAATTTTTACTTGGATTTGTGCTGTCAGGAAAAGTTTTAAAGAAGCCAAAGTTCCTAGTGAATGTTC
Organism: Ixodes scapularis; assembly: GCF_016920785.2. Lineage (NCBI taxonomy): Eukaryota > Metazoa > Arthropoda > Arachnida > Ixodida > Ixodidae > Ixodes > Ixodes scapularis. The sequence goes on along the minus strand of NW_024609855.1, from coordinate 3,472,256 downwards.
TTTGACCCCTTCCTGCAGTGGTTCGTGCTCCATTGATCTTCGGGTCCGTCAATAACTTGGGGTCATACAGAGGAGTCAGCTTATTTGTCTGGTTTTGCTTGGAAATGCAAAATCTTCGATCTTTCGGTGTGAGTTCTTGGGTGTCTCTGCTCGTCTGCGTAGATCTTGAATTTTTTCGGAGTTGTAAAATTTCTTTGTCGCCACACCTGCTGTTCAGCGGTGTTTTTGTTCGCTGCATGTGGAAGTTGGAAAAGTAACGCAAAGCGCGTCAGTTCTGATGTCCAGTGAGGAGTTGCCGTATATTTCATTAAGAACCTACTTAACTCCTTGGCCCAAATTATGTTTTCAAGTGTCGTCGCTTGTATGATTTCCTTGAGCGTGCTCCTAGACCATTGGCCTATGGCCTGCACGGAGTAGTGCGGTGTTGGCGGATTCCTAATGACTGAGCAGCAGTTTTGGAATTTTCGGCTCTAGAATGTAAGTCCACTCTCCGTCTCGATGATTCTCGGGATTCCAAAAATACTAAAGATCTTGATAAGATTGTTAATTACTGTTGGGGCCGCGAGTGATGATGATATCTTTGCGATAGGAAATCGTGAAGCATCATTTATTAGGACCATTAAGTATTTTCCGTTAAAAAACCTCTTCGAAAATCAAGTGAGAGGGCCTAATAGGGTCTTGCTAGGGTTCCCAAACCTGCTTGAGTTTTGTTGGAACAGGGACGGATTCAGCTTGTTGGTGATTGATAGGTGCCCGGCATGCCTTGCAGTTCTTTAGAGTTGCCTGCACCATGCTATCCAGTTGTGAAAACCAAACATTGCTTCATAAGAGCTTTGTTTTAGGGGCAAAGATCCTTAGGGTCTAGCCTTCTCCGTCTGTCCGTCCGTCCGTCCGTGCTCACATAAAAAGAAAAAAACATGTTTGCGCAGTCGACGGGATTCGAACCTTTGCGGGGAGACCCCAATGGATACTCTACTCCATCACCTTAACCACTTGGCCACGACTGCGGGACGAGTAGGGGGCTCTGAGATGTGGTAGTAACTCAAGAGCTGGGGGTTTCTGTCATTGAGGAAACGTTGCACGTAGCCGCTCAACTTCTATACAAAAGAGGGCACTGCGGTCAACTGCGTATGTCAAATAAAATCAAATCAAGTTTTATTTGTTGTCACATCTCGTTATACTTTGCATGCATTGGCTCAACGTTTATAGACGAGAGGGCGCTGCGTTCAAATGCTCAAACGCGTATATAAGCTCGTTCCATACCACACATTCCCTTTCTGACATGGACCGTTGACTTGAGCGCTGGAGGTGCGTTCCCACGGCTTCTAGCGGATCCAAGCTGATCCGCTAGAAGAACCACTGGCTCTGCATTTCACCAATCATAAAGCAGTAATAACGAAGTCGAAACGCAACCCGGAACTCAGCACTACCTATGAGCAATAAGAAAATCAGCACAATCAGCACTACCCATGAACATTAAAACAAGTAATATCAGCATCACCAGAGCTTCGCCCCAATCAGCATCATTCACCACGTGGAGATGCGGTCATTTTTTGTTGTCTTCTGGTGGCCAGCAGGTGCAAGGTGCATTGCTCGCCGATGGAGAGTGGCAGGATGAACAATGCAATTACTTTTCAGCAGTAGACCGCTGTCTGCTAGAGAGAGCTAATATTGTATTACTGCAAAATTGGTCAGCGCTGGGTTTCTTCAGTTGGTAGGATTATAGGGGGCAGAAATTAATTGCTGTGTATGTGGGGCGACAGCGGTGGCTGAAACCGCTTCCGCACTAGTCATGATCTTTGAAGCATGGTGTAGGCAAGTCGAAGCCGGTGTGTCAGATCAGCAAGGTTAGGTAAGAAGCGCCCACATTAGCTGACAGTGCCGACGGGGATTGGCCCTTCAAGTGCATTGGAAGGGAGAAACATTTTTTTAGGCTTCCATATTTTAAGGGTCCCCTGTGTTGCCGGAGCCAGAAAAGATGTGCCCGAAAAATGAGAATTTTTACTGCACGAAGAGGCATTTTTGTGGTTCACCGGGAGGCCAGACTCTCTTAATCTGTGGAGTGTATTCTATAAAGCATGGTTCTGGTCTTTCGTTTGTCAAATATGAGTATGTCATCACTGATATTGACCACATAATATATTTAATTTAGAACTTGCCTTATGGTATCCTGGAAGATTTCGGCTGCTGCATTGATTCCACACATGAGTCGTTTGTAGCGGCAAAGTTTATTGTGAGTTGCAAAAGTAGTAATTACTCTAGAGTCATTATCATGTTCTAGTTGATGGTATACGTATTTTAAGTCAAGTTTCTTGAAAAGTTTTTCCCGACTAAACACTGCTTTGATGTCATCAATGGTGGGGCAAACATGTCACTCACGAAGGATTGCGCGATTTGTACATATCATATCAATGAATCATCTAATGTCCTCTGGGTTTTGTGGTTTTGGCACAAATACGACTAAGATATCCATGAAGTGGGTCATGATGCTTCTTCTACGACGTGAAGGGCGAGAAGCTGCTTGATCTTCTCTGCTAGTTTGCTTCGCAGAGACATCGGGATGCGTCTCTGTGGTTGGGCCACCGGAACGACGTTTTCATAAATATGAAGATGTACTTGGAAATACATGAGTTTTCCAACACCGTCATACAAATCAGGAAAAGCAATGAGTGCTGTCTTAGTAGGACTTGGAGACATATCCGTGTTGGTGCACAGTTTGACGGCATATGTTATTGTGATGAGATATAGTCTGCTGGCAGCCGCGAAGTTGAGCAGTGATATTATGGTACCTTCAATGAAAAAGAGGTCTTTAGTTGTGTGGCTATCTTTGTGAGATAACGCGACATTGAGACGTTCGAGGGTGGGCAAGGGGCTGCTAGACCCGCACGAGTGGATTCGAACTTCTGCCTTTTGAAGCTTAGCGGCTGTGCCAACTTTTGTTAGGGTGTGGATCCGGACGGCTGATACTGATGCGCCTGTTCAAATTGTATGTACACAGGGGGGCTGTTGACATTTATACAAACTTGTGGGATACCTTGTGAAGATATCACTGAGACAGTTCCCAAGGTGTACACGCTGTCGTCGGAGTCAATATCATCAGAGATATGAAATATGGGCCCAGGTGCTGATTTTCAAACCTTAATGTAGGGGGCCCTGCTGCCACATGTTTTGCAGCAGAATGGTTTCGCGGAATAATTTGCTTACCCTCACTCAAGGGGCCAGTTACCACCACAGTAAAAACACTGGCACAGGTCTGGGTACGCAAGTGGTTGCGAGCAACGTTCCGGCTCTAGATATGCAGAGAAGTGGAGAAATCCTACGTCATTTTTTGGCCGAAAATTTTCTGAGGCGTTGCATTGTTGCACTAGTCGATTCGTCCATGGTTGTTGTTCGATTAACATCTTCAAGCACACCGGCGTGCTTCAAAAGTGATGACAGATCTAAGTCTAACCTGGGAGCATCAGGTTGAAGGCGTAGGGACATTGTTGCAATTATGATGTGGCTCTTGGTTTCGACGTCAGTGTTTTTGAATTCGCAGTGACAACCAAGAAGCTGAAGTCGGACGCACAATTGGCATTGGAGCTCCTCTCTAGTTGTCTCCCTTGTGAAAAAAAAAAACTCAAGCGCCATGTCCGTGCGTGGGTTAAAGTAGGCGTTAAGCTTGCCTTTGAGAACTTAGTATTGATTGTTGCTCGCGGGAGTGGTATGGATGATGAGCTTGATGTCGACGCCTGGCTCGGCGTTGAGGCAATTAGTAACTAAAGGAGGATCTTGGAGATGTCGTAGACCCGTTGTCCAGCATATTGGACTAGAAGTGATATATGCCGAACGTTGTCTTTTATATCGAAGGCAATGAAGAAGCTTTCAAAGACTGCAAACCATTTTTGCTATTACCAGCCGATGTTGTTTTCGTAGGTGGCGTCCAACAGAAAAAAAGGGGGGAGGGGGAGTAAAGATGTTCTTTACTTCGAGATTGCGCCGGGACCCGACGACGGAGGCGTCTGGTGGTCGCTGACGGAAGAATCAACCAGACAGGACTCCGCGGGTAGGGGGAAGAAACAAAAAACACGTCTATTTACAAGTGAAGCTAATTTCCGAATGTCTCCAGAAGGTTACACCACGTGCTCTCCTCGTCTTCTTCTCTTCAAAAAATGTTCTCTGCCCCAGCTCGCACGAGCGTCGCCAGTTCACCCACACACCGGGGCACACGTGCAAACGCAAACACGCCAAGAAAAGAGCCTGTTCCCGCGTCCTTTCACGGTGATGGCGGGCCGATTCTCACACCTCCCGACTAAGTATATTTTTTAGACCCAAAATGTCAAAAATAATATATAACAACTAAACTAAAACGCGTACGCATAACAGACACACCTTACACAGAGCTTGACTCAACCCGTCAGAATCCAAACTATCAAAAAAATTTACACCAAAATGCAAATCACACGCCAGTAAAGTGATTCTTACTGTGCCCGCCAAGGCTCCAAAGCAGTGATAAATATCGCGCCGAGACTAGCGCAGCATCTAGCCTCCTAGCCTAGGCCTCTTTGCCGACAGGTTATTCAAGCCACCCAGATTTCGGCGGGGCTTGCATCGGACGGTGTGTAGCTGGTTCCGGAATTTCTCCGCGCAAGAGCGACGACAGTTTATACTCTGTCTTGATTTACGAATCAGGAAGGGGCCTCGCAGGCGGTTGCCGTTGTTGACGTCTTCTGCACTCCCAGCTCTCTCATACGTGGCCGGCTGGTAGTTGGTCGAGTTTTCATCGGCGTCCTTAGCTATATTCTGGGACGACTTCATCTCGAAGACCGTGCCCTCGTCGCTGTCCCCGCTTTCCCTGACATCTTCACCGGCCCGCTGTGACGTCAGCCGCTCTGACAGGTTGTCCGACTTCTTGTCAACACCCCCGTCCTTGCCGTGGTCGTCATCAGCTTGCCAGAACGTCTGCCACCAAAGCAAAATATCCGGTTCTTTTTCGTCGTCGACGTTCACGTTTTCGTCATAGTCATCCTGCTGCCCAGGCGATAAGTTCGGTCCTTCGCCGTCGTCCACGTTCTCACCGTCGTCGTCCTCGGCTTGCCGGAACGCCCACCTTCCAGGAGATACTCTAGGTTCTTCCTTGCAACCGACGCCCATGTTCTCAACTTGGTCGTCATTGGCTTGCCGGAACTTGTGCAACCCAGGTAAGAAGTCGGGACCGGCCTCGACGTTGTCGAAGTTCACACATGGGTCGTCCTCAGATTGCCGGGACGCCTGCCGCCCAGGCAAAGTGTATGGCCTCTCGTCGTCGACGTTCACCTGCTCGTCGTTGTCATCCTCGGCTCGCTGGGACGTCCTCCAGGCACGGGAGACATTCAGCTCATTTCTGTCGTCAACGTCCGCCTGCACAGACACGCATCTGCGATTGTTTTTTGACGACCGCTTCGTATCATCGGCCTGTAACATAATCTGAGGCGCCTCGCGGACCGATGAGTCTGGCATCTTCTGACCTTGGCGGTCCAAGTTGTTACCGTCGGTCTTGCCCACATCGGTCGTCACCTTGTCGGGCTCACGGCTGGAGTCTTCCTCCACAGTGACATTCTCGGCGTCCACTCTTTTCTTGAGAAACAAAAGATCTCCGTCTGGTGTCTTCGTCCGGGACACTCGCGGGAAAGGTGCCCCGATTCCTTGCATTTAAAACACTTCACCCGATAATATTCAGGCATGCCCTGCCTTGGGTTCTCGTGTTTTTTCTTGAGAGAAGTGGTGGTTTCAATAAAGGGCCTCGAGACCTCAGCTCGCAACACTCCGAGCTCTAACAAGACCGATCCTTTGACCGCATCATACCCACTTCTCTCACCCATGTTCAGCCTATTCACTAGTGCACGCATGCACTCCGTGAAATAAGGTCGCACAAGATATCCTCTGAGCCGCTCAGGGACTTCATATGTCTCGAAGACGTTTTCTACGCCATCAAACAAGCTCGGCACTAATATGTCGGAGGACGGCATGGGAGTCAGCACTCCCTTCATCAATCTCGAAAAGCGAAAAACTTCATCTCGGAGGTTAAACTCCATGCCGCCTCCACTGGCTCGCCTTCGGTTTTCTGAGCGTAGATGTTCTAGCTGTAGCTCGAGACGTAACAGCCGTTCTTTCTCCCTCACTAGTTCTATCTCCTTTTCATTTAAACTGTTTGATCGGATTCCCCCGTTCCCCTCCCCTTGTGTCTGCGAGTTTGCCCCTAATCCACTCGAAGGTGACGATTCACCTGGCCCGTCAACATCCCTATTCCGACCCCTATTCTGCTCGGGCATTAGAACTGGCATCCGCCGCTCTGCACTGTCTGTATCCAAGGCGGGCACACGTCAAAGAATCACCTTACCGTAAGGTCAACGACTGCCGCTGGATCACAGACGCAGCCCGCTGCTCAGAATAGTCAGGCACGAAAATGATGTCCGAGCTGTAGACTCAGGCGTTCCTCGCTGGAGTGGGACGGCATCAGGTCCGATGTAGCTCTGTCACCACGAAGTAGGTCGGTGGTCCAGTCTTCAAGGAGCTCGGTGGTCCAGTCTTCTCTTTAAAAGGCTCCACCAAAGCCGCGCAAGTCGCTGTCCGCCGATTCCGTTGTGAAGATCACGCCGCCGGGGTCCGCTGACGCAATCCTGTCGACTGCGCCAGTAAAGATGTTCTTTACTTCGAGATTGCGCCGGGACCCGACGACGGAAGCAGCTGGTTTGCAAGGTGTTCCAACGGGAGCCTTCGACGACACCGCACCAGGACGAGGTGATGAACCGGGGCTGCGCCCTGCAGTGTGTCTTGCTGTCACCCATCTTCAAGATGCGAGACTTTGCGGTGGTGGACGCCCAGCTTTACTCCATCGAGCTGTGCCACAACCCGGGCAAGGGATCGTACAAGCGGGCAGAGGTGTTTCCCCGCTGGCACCAGCTGCCCTTCAGCAAGATGCTCACCATCTACCGGAACAAGCCCTTCAACATCGAGGCCAAGTACCCGCAGGAGGCGGCGGTGACCCACGCGGACCTGCAGCCGGTCAGCTTCACGGTGAACAAGGTTGTCTCCGCGGCCGAAGGCGAGGCGTTCAGGATCAAGGAGAAAGTGCGTCGCAACCTGCGGTACATCTTTTCGGTGGTGTCCGCCTCAGAGCGCAAGCCCGACGGTCGACAGGCAAGTGCTGGGTGTGCAAACGATGGCTACCTAGCGGTGGCGGAGGCGGCGACTGGCGAAGAGGCATTCCCGACCCAGGGTGGAGACCCCGACAAAGTGGCCGAGGGCGAACCTGTCAAGAAGGAGGATTGGCCCAGCCCAAAAGAGAAGAAGGATATGGCCCCACAGCTCCCGGTGGAGGGCCGGGTACCGCAGCTGAGAGCCTTCGAGATGGACCAGCTAGTGGAGCGCGAGGTCCACATGGTTCACACTGACCGCACAGAGAAGGAGCGATTGCTTTGTCAAGCAATGGTTTTTGGTTCGTCGCATGCGCGAACCGAAGTTTTGCTGTGTCTTTTTAAATGAATTGTATACTTTAAGTTGGTGAGATTTTTTTTGTTGTTGGTATGACTGAACGGGCAGTTGCGTGTGTTAGGAAAGTAGCCTGGCCTAGAGAGAGCATATGTTCCGCATACGCATTTGCTAATTTTTTTTTATCACGTTTTAGTCCATATATGATGCAAGTCTTAAGGCACTTTTGGTAGTAACGGGTGTTTAGAGCCTTGGCGGGCACATTCAAAATCACCTTACCAGAGCGACCAGTGTATGACGGGCGGACATTTTGTTTTTGTGTGTGATAATTTTGTGACATTGAGGCCCCAGAATTATACTTGTTGGGGAGGTGTGAAGGTCAACGTAAATGACAGCCACAAACCCAGAGGCGCGACATGCGCAGGGTTTCGGTGCAGTAGCTGTAGTTTCGGTTTCGTCTTTCTTTTCGCTCAGGATGACTTTAAAGTGAGCGACGCGACTGTGGCTCGAGCGATACAGGGATAGAGAAGAAAAAGAGAGGAGACGCGCGAGGGCCGGGAAGAACGTCGGTCGGGCAACGATTCGATCTGTACTGTAAATAGACGTTTCTTTTTATTTCTCTTTCACTAATGGAGTCCTCTCAGTCATTTTTTTTTTGACCATCAACATCCGCATACCATCGGCGTTCCCAGTCATCGGGTCCCTGACGCAATCCTAAGAAGAAAACGAACCTTCACTGGGGGGGAGTCGGAATCATCATGATCGTTGATTATATGAGGCTTAGCTGTGAAGTTGTCAAGCTTCGGCACAGCAGCGGCGTGCTGAGGGTTTGGAATGTGAGTACTTGCCGGAGTTGTGTGTGGAGACCGTCGGCAAAAGCCTTGTCACCAATGCAGAGTTTTTGAAATGGTGAATAAATGTAAGAAAAAGCGGCATAGACTGGTGCCAAGCAACGGCGAACATCCCTGTTCTCCTCCTTCATGTCCTCCTCTTCTTTGTCCCCATTTTATAATTAAAATGCCATCACTACTTGCGTATCTAGCGGTCTTGTTTCTTGCTTCGATTGTTCTTGTAAGCTATTGCAACTTTTTTCGGCAATTTTTTTTTTCTGTGTGATGACTTTTTGATCGTCATTAAATTAGATATCTTAATTGTATCATGCCAGGGCCGCTGTGTCTGCGCACCATAAGTTTGCCTATATATCAACGAAAGCATTTGGAAACCTTCACCAAGTTTTTATATATATATATTGTGTATGAGGAGAGCAGAAGTATGTTGGTCGAAGTGGCGATTGAGCGATCGCTGCTGCATCTGAAGTTCGCTTTCTAACAGCAACATGGAATTATGCTGCTCGACATCCAATAAACCTTAATGAATTCATGCGGATTGCAGAAAATTGCGTATTCCGACACGTGCTGTTGTGCGTTATACACAAAGTTTTGTGCAATATTGGAATGTTTAAGCGATATAAACTTATAATTCGTAGTTTCTGTAGAGGTTTTCGTTTTGGGAATGTGACAATGCAGCAACCCGGTTTTGGTCCACCGTATTGCAACACGCGCGGAAACAAAATTTTGCATCATGTTTACTTACTCGCCGTGAACCTAGCCCGCAGGCCTGATTCGTTCGTTTGCAGTTTCCGAACCTTAACGGCACTGTCCAGACAGGGCATTGGTCAATGTGCATTCGCTCGTCTCGCGAGATTTCTCTAACTGCTTAACGTTTTCTGCTACATTGTTTGTTGGCGATAAAGAGACACAACATAAAAACACCCTAGTTAAGTTGCCTCCTTCAATATCTATCACATGAGCGTACACCTGAATGACGGCGTATCAGTGTGGTCGTTTTGCTTATTTGTCATAAGCGCCATAAAAACAGTTGTCCATCGCATCACACTTCGTGTAGAAAGACTGGTTAATATTGCAGAACCACAAAACCCACAACCAGACGATCCCCTTTCGATCGCTTTAAGGGTCGATTGTAGTCCTCCTTGTGTTGCGTGACCTGCACTTACCAGGGGCTGTCAGATGGTTGATTAGCCATCTAGCCATATTAAAAAGTGAACTAAGATTTTGAAGTCGATCACACAGTATTTTGTGTCGCAAAACTCGTTCATCTCATTGAATTGCGATGCCCATGGATAACCCGATCTCTCTCTTGACCGCCATCTTCGATTTCTTCAGCGCCCCCTATATTCCTTTGAACTTACCAATAAAAGGTGGAAGCGCAGTGTTCCGAATTACAAATCGGGGTAGTATGGGTTTATCTTGATATCCGTATGTGCTGGGTATGTGTATGCTCTTGTGGTACATGATGTTCAACTGATCTATCATGTGTCGCGGTACCCGTAATTTATGTACATGTGTAAATAATAAATATGACCGAGCCGCAATGACGAAGCGACCAAACAAAAAATATATTTTGTTGACCATGAAATAGGTGGTACCCTAGAAAGGTACGAGGATGGTCCGATAAGTACTTAGACTCACCACCCGATGGCGCCACTATCACAAGAAAAATTCACTATCGTGTAGTACATGCTCGTAGACGGCTACTATCGAAATTTTAGCCGAATCGGACTTGTAGTTTTGTGTTGACCGCATCCGAAAGCGGGCAGGTCCGCGAATTTTAGAAAAATGAAAAAAAGGCAATATCGGTCGGTGATTCGATTCTTATTTTTTGGAAGGGAAATTGCACAGTGAAATCAAAGAGCGCTTGGATGCTGTGTACGGTGACTCTTCTCCTTTCATGGCGACCATCCAAAATAAATTTAACGAGTTTTAACATGGTCGCACGTCGGTTTTCGATGAGTCACGCCCAGGCGCCCCGAAAACGGCTACCACGGAGGATAATGTGGCAAAAATCCACAATTTCGTATTGGCAGACCGCCGATTGAAGATGCTCGAGATAACTGAGCCAGCAGGCATCTCAAAAAACCGCGTGGGTTATATTCTGCATAAACTTCTGGGCATGAGAAAGCTGTCGGCGCGATGGATGCCGCGTTTGCTCACTCCGGACAACAAACGCAACCGTGAGACCACTTCAGAGCAATGTTTGACGCTGTTTAAGCGCAATCCGAAGGAGTTTCTGCGTCGTTCCGTGACCGTCGACGAAACATGGATCCACTGGTACACACCAGAGACCAAGGAAAAGTGAAAACAGTGGACTTCACCCGGCTAACGTGCTCCGAAGAAGGCGAAGACTGTCCTATCAGCCGGAAAGGTGATGGCCAGCGTTTTGTGGGATTCACAAGGTGTGATCTACATCGAATACCTAGAGAAGGGCCAAACGGTCACAGGGCTGTATTATGCCGAATTATTGGGCCGATTCGACACCGAATTGCAGAAAGAACTGCCCCATTTGGCGAAGAAAAAAGTGCTCTTCCACCATGACAACGCAACAGCTCAAACCTCCGCCTTCGCCACGGCCAAATTGGTCGAATTGGGCTACGAACTGCTGCCTAATCCACCGTATTCACCAGATTTAGCCCCGTGCGGCTTGTTTTTGTTTAAAAAATTGAAAACGTCACTCGCCGGGCAGAAATTTGAGTCGAATGAGGAGGTCATCGCCGCCACGGAAACCTACTTTGCAGACCTCGAGAAAACGTATTTTTCAGATGGGTCAAAGAAGTTCGAGCATCGCTGGGTCAAGTGTATCGAACTAAAAGGACACTATATTGAAAAATAAATCGCCACTTTTCCAAAATTTTCGTTTTTCTTTTGTAGGCTAAGTACTTATCGGGCCACAATCGTATTGTTACTCTAGGTATAATGAAGGTAAGAGGTAAAGTGTCCGAAGTGGTACGTTTTGGTTTTCTCCCTTTAACATCACAATGCTGACAGCGATAAGACTGAGCGGCAGCGTTGGAAACACAGGTTTCCTTACATGCGCCACAAGCTCGGTTCGTCAATAAAAGCATTTACCGAAAAGCACTTTTTTTTTTTGCTGCTTTTTTTGTTCTGAAAGCGGTAACTTGTTCAGATGAGTGCGAAGCAGCTGACTGTTTTTCTTGCGACCTGTAATTGTAAACACTGGGGGGCCGCCAGTATCGCGAAGTATTTTCTTGTTCGACAATATACGCAGTGACCGACAGTATACGTAAAGATCTCGTTGAGCCTTACTGAGCTCGATTCGCTTAATTTGGGGCCGCCACAATAAGAAGCAGATAAAATAGGAACTTTGCTACCCAGATTCGGGGGACAAAGGACCCTTCCTTTCTAAAGGAATATATATATATATATAGAAAGTCAGAGATCCGTACTTGCGGAGTTGCTATGCTAGGAGTTTATTGTTTGTATTACGACAGTTTTGCCGAGAGGGTCGTCTTCGTCAGGAGATGGCATATATATATAGATAAATATATATATTTATGTATATATATACATTTTTAAGCATGTAACAGCAGGACAAGGAAGCAGAGATTCTGGAAGAGCTAGCACACGGTCACGCGTTCCAAATGCTCCTACATCCCCACCACAGCGGAGAGGCTTTCGGAGGACCTCTGTTGTGCAGCGTCTATCCAAAGTTCCACAAATGAACTCAAATAGTGTCGCTAGCACTGCCCAGCGTGCAGCTTTGCAGAGGAGACAAGAGAAATATGCTTACCCTCCCGGTTTCACAGCAGTCGCAAGAAGACTCGGAGCTGATGCGGCGTGACCAGGTTCCGTCCACGCAGCGACGGCTACGTGCAGCTTTCCGCGGTGCGCAGCTCGCTTGGTCTTGAGGAATTCATTGAAGGCCTGCGCGTTAGAAACTTTCAAGAAACACCATTGCCGACTTGATAGTCTCCAAAGATGTACGCATGTTCCGAACCACAGCGTCTAGATGGAACTTTGTCGTACCGCCCCAGCCGGACCCACCAGTTCCTGTTAAAAAGATTATTTCGTACTCGTTATATCTTTCCTTGCTTGTTATTGCAGACCAATCTTAGTAATACGAATGGTTTATCTGAATTCAACCAAATTTGTTTGGGCAGGGAGGGGGGCTGGGGGAAAGGGGAGGGTTCTTCGTATATTTTGAAGAAAATAACAACATATTTAATAACTCAAGTCTTGCTATCAACAAATCTTCGCTTCAATAAAACTACAACTCATATTTATTATACGAAATCGACTAGCGTGGAAACTGGACGAATCCGTCATCAGCTCGATTAAATGTTTCTACAAATTTGGCTGTTTAATATAATCTATAGTTTTGCTTCACACCGACAATAGATATACTGCAAACGACTTATTTTTCGCGGGCTCAGTATGTTGCGATTTAAGTAAAAGCTGAGGTTTTCAAATAATTCGCGGCTTCTAATTTTCGCGACGCAGTGGGATCTCAATATAGATTCCAAGGTGCTTACATCTTATCGGAATTGTTCACGGGACCAATATTGTTCGCTAAATGTAGGCGATTTTCTAAATTCGTGAAAGATAGGTCCTCGCGAAAATTAAGTCCTTTATAGTGCATATATATACATATAAAACCCCTGACGAAGTCGGGTCCTCCCGGTGAAACGGTTGGGAAATAAATTTTTAAAGTTTTGACTTTTAATTTTCCAAATCGTTTCTTGGCGATGTTTTTATTTACGCAAGTGTTTTCCTGCGTTCAAGATTCAACTCCTTTATATATATATATATATATATATATATATATATATATATATATATATATATATATATATATATTGTGAACGAAGAGGAGAGAAGGTGAATATTGAATTTATTGCATTAAAGTTAGGGAAAGAGAGCCAGCGAAAAATTTGGGCCAGGGGCTGGGATTGAACCCGCAACCTTCGCGTGTCTGGGGCGACGCCTTAACCGCCTTAACAATAAATTCAATAATCACCTTCTTCCCTCTTCATTCACAATATTACCACCGCTGCACTTGTCAGTCTTCACTCATTTCCAATATATAAAAATATATATATATATATACACGACGTGTACAATCTAATAAAATAAATTTATTTTTTGCTTTCACGCTTATATTTTTTTAATATCGCAAACTTGCTGGAACGACGAATTCATATTCTAGCAGAAATTGAAGCGGTAAGAATTATGAAATGAAAGAACCATCGGTGTGTGCTAGAAGCTACACCTACACTACACTGATGAAACTTTGTAAATATTAAACATTTTGAGCGAGAGAAGGAGAGGGAATAATTTGTATTGCTACAAGCCTCGTCCGGCACTCCTAAGGGAACTCCCCCCCCCCCCCGGAATCTTCCATTTTGCTGGGACCTCCTCTCCCACCTCCCCCTCATACAGCATTTTGCCATGGGCGGCCCCCCCCCCCCCCCCCCCCCCGAAACAAAATCCTGGCTACGTGCTTGTCTGGAAGGGTGGTAATGACGGGTTGGGTAGAGTTTTTCAGTACACGGTGGCGGGGTGTTTCGGGGGAGTGAGCCGTTCTTCGCAGGATGAGGGCCGCAGAGTGGGTGGTATGCTGAATGAAATCGTGCGTTGTGAACATTGGGCATTTCGGCATGCAGACTGTGTATGGTGGTTATCGGCGCATCCACGACTAACATTTTTATGCCGTTATTTTTACCAGACTGTATATATCGTTATTTTCCCAGACTGTATAGGTCACAACGTGACGTCACGTGACGTAACCATTCGGCCACGCGCGCCAGTCTCAGGTTTATTCAACATGGTTAACAGTCACCTGCTCATTTTCACCCTTACTATATCACCTCTGATCACTGATATATGTTACAAAACATTTCTGGGACAACAAGAAAGAGGTCGCTTTATCTATTGGGGAGGAGGTCACACAGTGACGCCCCGAGCGGTTAACTTTAAAACTAGATGGATGGGGACACGGCCGGACTGGAAGCGCTCGCTCTTTCTCTTCTTACGGCCTTTGCAATCACCCGGGAGTCAATGGCATTTTTTCTCCGTATGCAGTTCACTTGCTTGCCGCCAGGGGCGCAACCACCTCACCCCAATTCACCACACTCGGAGAGTCCCTTCGAGCTGCTTTGCGCTGGTATTCGAACTTTGTAGATTGTTGTTTTGGCAACGGTTTAGTGAACTTCGCTCCGATTTAAGTCACTCTACCGACAGGCAGTGTCGTCCGCATACTGCGTTCCCCTGTGACATAGACGAGACCTCTGTACTTGTCTGTCCGCTCGCACGCCGTTGTTCGGAAAGCGCCGTCATGGTCAAAGAATAGGCCCCTTCTAAGCAAATACAGATGTCAGACACTGATTCTGAGCAGTTGGCAGCGGCGGTGTCCGACTCGGTTACCATTGACCTGAAGAAACTGAAAGAGCCTTGCGCTCCATCTCCATCCATGACATACTCTGGTCTGGTGTACGTCGGTGGCTATCTGGTGAAACTCATTAGTGAGTTTGGGTGCGACGAATGTGTTATGCTGTTGACTGCGAGTAACAGAGGTAATCCTCTGTTTGTCTTATTGCAAGGCCAGGATAAAAGCGGACTTCATTATCCAAATCCTAGGTTCCTCGCGCTTCTAAACAACAGTGTTTTTTTTTTTGTTTTTTTTTTAAGGCTGTTAAGCACCTTCCGCGTAGAAATGTGCACGAAGTTCTGCAACTACTCATTGCACCTTATCTTGAAGACGCGCCAATCCTAAGTTGCCCAGATGGCATTGACAACAGTCAGTCAAAGCGCTTGGCTGGTTTAATTTGCAACAAGTTCCTCAGAATACTTCTGATTAACCATGCAAAGACGGTCACGGACAGAAACGGAAAATCAGCTGGATATGTGCACAAGCCCTCGAGGAAGCACTTTATTTAGGCTGTAATATGCACTGTGCGAAAATTGTACAGACTACTACAAGCTCGTCTAGAGCAGCTGACCGACTTTATTTGCGCCCTATGAAATTATGATGCAGACCACGGCAATAGATAGATTGGGCCTGCTTACATTTCACGAGAGAATACGAATTACTCATCATTTAAAGTTCCTCCACGTAGATGGGGGCAGTCTCCTTCTGTTTTTGAGTTGGAACAGAAGTCCTGAAGGTAAAGTCGAGTATAGTTTTTCCGCAATTTCATTCGATGTCTCTAGTTACTACTTTTGACTCCCGAATCTCTCGGAGATGTGCGTCTAATATTCACCGGTTTTGGCTCATCAGAAGGGCATTAGAAAGTGGCTGAGGGGCTAAACGTAAGGATCAGGTGTCAAAGGCTATAAAAATCTTGGCCGCAAGTTGCGACAGCGCTGAGATGCACTGTCAGACGCGCTCTTTGCAAACGGCAAAGGGTAGCCCAGGGTGAGGTGACAGCGCCCCCCGCGAATTGCGGCGGGAGGTGGCGATTGCCCAATTGCAAAGGCCATAAGAAGAGAAAGAGAGCGCGCGCTTCCAGTCCGGCCGTGATGGGGAGAACAAATTCAATGACTCAGAGCTCGGCTGACTGAATTGAACACGGCGTCAGCGTTCGGCTGGGATTCGTGCTCTCCCGAAAGGGGTAGGGGGGGGGGGGGGCTCTTTTGTTACCACTCCGGCCTGCATGAACAATGCAGCATGCACGGTGCCCGGCTCAGCACAAAAGCCTAAGTGTGTCAAGCTCGCATTCTATGAGTACTGTTTTCGGGAGAGATCCGGCACTTAACGTCAATTTTCTCGTTGCTTCATTAATTGCAGGAATTTTTACATTGCACTGTGCCCCGTGCTCATTTAAAAAAAGATGACATGAACATGCCCACAAGGCCTGTGGGCATGTGCAGAGGCCTTGCTTGGGTAAACACTAAGGTATTGAGAAAATAAACGGGTAAGAGCGCCTCGCCAATAGTGACATCGCTGAATAGCACGTCTTGTGGAACACCTTAGATGCATCGTTTACCAACAATCCATATTCCCCATACAAGGAGTTCACTATAAACGAACTTGGGATACGATATGAGAGAATGAATAACAAAGAGAACCTACATAATAGCCACGGCAGCGATTGCACCTTCTTCAAATAGGTTGCGTTGAGAAAGGCACTTAACGTTGAGGGACAGTTTGTGTACATTCTGAGAGGTCCGCCAGCTCTTAGTTGTATTGACGGAAGGCCCGAGTGGCTTTGAGGCCGAATAGGGCATAACGACCGAGAACTGGATTAGAATAGAATAGAATAGTTTATTTCAGGCATACGTTTGTGATACATATGTCTGGGGGGCTGCAGCAAAAGAAGGCAAAAAAGCCCTCTGACGAGGCCGCTAGCCCCCCCCCCTCCCCTGCCCATAGCAGTCAACAGAGACACCATACAATAATCTAGCAACAAGATTGAAATAAACATAGGCATCAGTAAACCATTCCAATCAAATCATCAATATAAACATAAGCAATGCGTCATAATAAAAATAAAAAAAGAAACAAACTAATAAAAAAAAATCATGAAACAAAAACCAGAGAAAACTGCATTCATTGACATTAACATCGTCATTATCAACAAAATCATCCAACGCACGTCTGATATTAACACATCACAACACTTTGTAACACCATGAAAAAGGACATATTAAAGGCACTATATTTGCAATAAGAACACATAAAAGCCACATTAAATAATCTAAGGCAGGCGATCAGCTTCAAGGAAATATGCTCTAACTTTTTTCCTGAACGGGTGGATTGTTCTACACTGCTGTGCTATTTGCACAATGCTTGGGTGTTTATTTAGTAGGTTAGGAATTTGGTAATCTAGTTTTTGAGTTCCATAGTTAGTTCTAACATTTGGTTTTATATAATTGGTACTCCTAAGATTGTATTCCGCACGTTTATGAAGATAAGTATCGAGGAAATGTGCCTCATCATGCTTGATCTGATCAAAAATTACGATTGCCAATTTATGAGATAGGACATGTTCTCTTGGTAGTGACCTATATTTTTTGAATGAGGATGCTGTATGTTCGATGTAGCCTAAATTGTCAATAATTCTTATAGCCTTCTTTTGTAAAAGGAATATTTTCTCAGTGTTCGTTTTCGTTGTTGTGCCCCACACTAAAAGACAATATTGTAACCGAGAATATACAAGAGCGTAATACAGGTTTAGTTTGAGCCAGTTTGCTAGTAATTCCCTTAGCTTGCGCAGAAATCCAATTGAACGTGAGATGTTACATCTGAAGTTATTTACATGATTAGTCCAACCTAAAAACTCCTCAAACCATACTCCAAGAAATTTGTGTGCCCTAGTAGACTCTATTGTTGAATTTAGAAAGTGTATATGTGGTTTATAGTGTAATGGTTTGTTCTTTGATCTAAATATTACATATTTTGTTTTCTTTGTGTTTAATTCTAGCTGATTTGACTCTAACCATACAGATAGTTCATTAAGCCAGCTATTTGCAGTTTTTTCAAGCTTTTGCAGATTATCTCAGGAAAAGAACACGTTAGTATCATCAGCATACAATATAATATAGGGAGTAAGCGGCACGTTAACAATATCATTTATATATATTAGAAATAACAAAGGTCCACGGATGGAACCTTGTGGAACACCGAACTGTATGCGGGAAATCTGCGATCTAAAACCATTCAGGACAGTACATTGAGTTCTATCTAATAAATAGTTTTTGATAAGGTTAAGGGCGATTCCCCTTACTCCATACCGTGGTAACTTTCCTATAAGAATGCCATGTTTTATAGAATCGAACGCTTTGCGAAAATCTAAAAATATACCGAGTGTGTAAAGGCGAGACTCAATATTACTTATTATTTCTTCCTTTATGTTTAACAAAGCCGATTCTGTGGATTTTCCTTTCTGGAATCCATATTGACAAGGCGTTATGATGTTTTTGTCAAAAATATATTTAGAAAACCTACAGTTTATCACTTTTTCAGCGACTTTTGAAAATAATGGCAGTATCGAAATTGGCCAATAGTTATTCAGATTACTTAGCTCACCTCCTTTATGTATGACACACACCCTAGCTATTTTCATTTTATGAGGAAATATGCCTGTCCCAAGGATTCTATTACATATATGAGCAAAAGGATAACATATCAGGGCGTTTATTGCTTTGATGGGAGTTACAGTCAGGTCGTCAAAGCCTGACGCGGTGTTGTTTTTTAATGAGATAATTATGTTTCTGATCTCGATGTCAGTGGTTAGTGCCATAAAAATAGAGTTCGTTTGATTCATATTAATAAAAGTTTAATAGAGATCGCTGTGAGTTACTGAAGGAGCTCTAGCGCCAGCAGTGAAAAAATGGAAATTAAACTTTTCAGGCAATGACTCGTGTTTATAGGTCTTACCTTCAATTGTTAGTTCGTTTGGAATGACTTTGGGAACTGACGATAATAGGGCTCTAGCTATACTTCATATTTTTTCAGGGCTATCTTGGACAGATAAAAACTTATTTCTGTGATACCTGATTTTTGCTTTCTTTAGGTCTGCAGCTAGTTTATTGCGCACTTTTCTGTACACGGCTAGGACTTCAAAGTCTTTAGTTTTTATGAACTTATCAAAGAGCTTGTTTCTCTTTGTTATTATCTTGTATATTTCGGTGGTAATCCATGGTTTCTTTGATTTATAGTGCTTCTTGTAATGAACTACAGGAAACGCTGTGTCATAATGTCCTCTTATCTTGGCTACAAAGTTGTCGTATGCCTTATCAGAGTCCAGTTTGGATAAAACGTCGTCCCAGTTATCGCTTGAAACGAGAGTGTAAAATTTCTTAGTATATTGGTTACTCGTGTCGCGGTATGCTATGCTCTCACGTGGGTTTGAGTTCTTGTTTCCTGAATAGTCGTAGTGTATAAAACAAAATAGAGGAAAATGGTCACTTAAATCCAACTGAAAATACACCCGCATACGCGTCATCAGTTTGGCAGTTGGTAGTACAAAGATCAATTAACGTTTTTCTGTGTGATGTTATCCTAGTAGGCAAATGAATCAAGTTTTCACAACCGGAAGACTGCATTATTTCAAGAAGTGCAACCTTTGAGGGGTCTTCAGACAACAGATCTACGTTTAAGTCGCCTACTATGACAATTTTCAAGTTATTGTATGTAATATAAGCTACTAAATGTGTAATAAAATCAAGAAAAACTTGCAATGATCCACATGGTGGTCTGTATATTGCAACCACAACCATTTTACCCCATTTGGCAGCTAATGATTTATAATTATAGTTGACACACGTGAACTCTGAAACAATTTCATAGGTTAGGCCGTCACGAAAATATAGCGACACCCCACCCCCTTTCCGGTTTTCACGATAAATTCCCTCGCAGGTATAATTGTTGAAGCTAACAGCATCGCCAACCCCAGTAAACCACGTTTCCGTAAATGCCAAAATGTCAAAGTTATGATTCATAATATTCATAAGCAGTTCAATTTCGTCATTTTTATTTCTAAGGCTTCTTGCATTTAGGTGCAATAAGGACATTTTTCGCTTGTTATCTAGTGCGTTATTTCTTATAAGTTTATTGAATGTTTGACAGTTGTAATAACAGCAATCAGTGGATGACTTTTCCATTACTAAGGAAGTAAAAACGAAGAAAAAAAGAAAAAAAGTTTTCAATCTTCAAAGTATATTTGTCAGTTCGTCTTCGCTGTTTATCCTGAGAGCACTATCACCAGTCTTCTTTCTCTCATATATCCGTTCGTTCTTCTGCCATGTGTACTGATAGCCCTTTTCTTTGGCCTCCGTCTTCGCCAGCCACAGTAGCCTTTTGTTCTGTGCCGTCAGATTTTCATAGAATTGCGCCCTGTTTCCCCGAAGCTGACCTCTTTTGTAAAGCCAACGGTCTCTTGTTGCTCGCGTAGAAAAACGAATCAACACAGCTGGTGTTCTTTCGGGCTTTGTTGGCATCCTGTGTAGTCCTTCCACTTCTTGTTCAGTTAGTGGCGGTAGGTCGAGCTCTAAGGCTAGGTCGTTCAGCTTCTGCAGTAAATTCTGATTCACCGAATATTGTAGGCCATGAATTTCAAGGTTTTGTAGCCTGTTGTATTGTTAGAGGTCATCAACTTTTCGCTTCCGCTGTTTTGTTTCTTCATTATCAGTGTTTTCTACCTTTTGTATGCGTTCTGTAAGGTCTGTTATTTCTTGTCTTTGACTGCGCATCTCAGCAAGTAGCCCATCATACTTGTCTGACACGTCCTGTACTTTTTTTTCAATGTTCTCTACAGTGCTTTTCATTTCCATAAGTGCAGCACGTTTTTGTTTATTTTCACCAGCATGTTTCCATCGTCGTGATCTTTAGTTTCTTTACTCTGTTTTGATTTTTCCGCTGGCTGTCCACCTCTCGTTTTAGTGATCTTGCAAGTCCGGCATACCCAAGGATTTTTGGCGGCTGCGTTCCTTGCCTTAGTTGTTTTTGTTTCAGAACAATCACCAAAGTGATAACTGAACTTGCATTCAACACAAGTTAAAAACGAACTGTCCTCGGGAAGTGTCGCGTGGCAGGATATACACTCATCGGCGTCATCCGGGGGCATAGTATTCAACAACAGTACACTCGAAGGCACTAGAAATGGCAGCAGCGGCAGTAGCAACAACCGCAGAGTGATCGAAAATGGTCAAATTGGGAGCACCAACCTATAATGGCGTGAACACAGGTTAGCACGGAGAAGTGGGTGCCACTGCCGCTGCTGACTGCCAATAGATGAGCGGTCGCGTGAAGCCCTTTTCTTATATCCCTGCTTGGCGGTGGCGAGGGGGCATGCCGGTGTCGATGACTGTCAATCGCTTGGGCCTTGGCGATGCTCCCGTTCCTGGCTGGAACCGACGCAGCGTTTTGCACCGAGACACTGTAATGGCGTGAACACAGGTTAGCACGGAGAAGTGGGTGCCACTGCCGCTGCTGACTGCGAATAGATAAGCGGTCCCGTGAAGCCCTTTTCTTATATCCCTGCTTGGCGGTAGCGAAGGGGCATGCCGGTGTCGATGACTGTCAATCGCTTGGGCCTTGGCGATGCTCCCGTTTTTGGCTGGAACCGACGCAGCGTTTTGCAGCGAGACACTGTAATGGCGTGAACACAGGTTAGCACGGAGAAGTGGGTGCCACTGCCGCTGCTGACTGCCAATAGATGAGCGGTCCAGCGAAGCCCTTTTCTTATATCCCTGCTTGGCGGTGGCGAGGGGGCATGCCTGTGTCGATGATTGTCAATCGCTTGGGCCTTGGCGATGCTCTCGTTCCTGGCTGGAACCGACGCAGCGTTTTGCAGCGAGACGCTGTAATGGCGTGAACACAGGTTAGCACGGAGAAGTGGGTGCCACTGCCGCTGCTTACTGCCAATAGATGAGCGGTCCCGTGAAGCCCTTTTCTTATATCCCTGCTTGGCGGTGGCGAGGGGGCATGCCGGTGTCGATGACTGTCAAATGCTTGGGCCTTGGCGATGCTCCCGTTCCTGGCTGGAACCGACGCAGCGTTTTGCAGCGAGACACTGTAATGGCGTGCACACAGGTTAGCACGGAGAAGTGGGTGCCACTGCCGCTGCTGACTGCCAATAGATGAGCGGTCCCGTGAAGCCCTTTTCTTATATCCCTGCTTGGCGGTGGCGAGGGGGCATGCCGGTGTCGATGACTGTCAAATGCTTGGGCCTTGGCGACGCTCCCGTTCCTGGCTGGAACCGACGCAGCGTTTTGCAGCGAGACACTGTAATGGCGTGAACACAGGTTAGCACGGAGAAGTGGGTGCCACTGCCGCTGCTGACTGCCAATAGATGAGCGGTCCCGTGAAGCCCTTTTCTCATATCCCTGCTTGGCGGTGGCGAGGGTGCATGCCGGTGTCGATGACTGTCAATCGTTTGGGCCTTGGCGATGCTCCCGTTCCTGGCTGGAACCGACGCAGCGTTTTGCAGCGAGACACTGTAATGGCGTGAACACAGGTTAGCACGGAGAAGTGGGTGCCACTGCCGCTGCTGACTGCGAATAGATGAGCGGTCCTGTGAAGCCCTTTTCTTATATCCCTGCTTGGCGGTGGCGAAGGGGCATGCCGGTGTCGATGACTGTCAATCGCTTGGGCCTTGGCGATGCTCCCGTTCCTGGCTGGAACCGACGCAGCGTTTTGCAGCGAGACACTGTAATGGCGTGAACACAAGTTAGCACGGAGAAGTGGGTGCCACTGCCGCTGCTGACTGCGAATAGATGAGCGGTCCCGTGAAGCCCTTTCCTTATATCCCTGCTTGGCGGTGGCGAGGGGGCATGCCGGTGTCGATGACTGTCAATCGCTTGGGCCTTGGCGATGCTCCCGTTCCTGGCTGGAACCGACGCAGCGTTTTGCAGCGAGACACTGTAATGGCGTGAACACAGGTTAGCACGGAGAAGTGGGTGCCACTGCCGCTGCTGACTGCGAATAGATGAGCGGTCCCGTGAAGCCCTTTTCTTATATCCCTGCTTGGCGGTGGCGAGGGGGCATGCCGGTGTCGATGACTGTCAATCGCTTGGGCCTTGGCGATGCTCCCGTTCCTGGCTGGAACCGACGCAGCGTTTTGCAGCGAGACACTGTAATGGCGTGAACACAGGTTAGCACGGAGAAGTGGGTGCCACTGCCGCTGCTGACTGCGAATAGATGAGCGGTCGCGTGAAGCCCTTTTCTTATATCCCTGCTTGGCGGTGGCGAGGGGGCATGCCGGTGTCGATGACTGTCAATCGCTTGGGCCTTGGCGATGCTCCCGTTCCTGGCTGGAACCGACGCAGCGTTTTGCAGCGAGACACTGTAATGGCGTGAACACAGGTTAGCACGGAGAAGTGGGTGCCACTGCCGCTGCTGACTGCGAATAGATGAGCGGTCCCGTGAAGCCCTTTTCTTATTCCCTGCTTGGCGGTGGCGAGGGTGCATGCCGGTGTCGATGACTGTCAATCGCTTGGGCCTTGGCGATGCTCCCGTTCCTGGCTGGAACCGACGCAGCGTTTTGCAGCGAGACACTGTAATGGCGTGAACACAGGTTAGCACGGAGAAGTGGGTGCCACTGCCGCTGCTGACTGCGAATAGATGAGCGGTCGCGTGAAGCCCTTTTCTTATATCCCTGCTTGGCGGTGGCGAGGGGGCATGCCGGTGTCGATGACTGTCAATCGCTTGGGCCTTGGCGATGCTCCCGTTCCTGGCTGGAACCGACGCAGCGTTTTGCAGCGAGACACTGTAATGGCATGAACACAGGTTAGCACGGAGAAGTGGGTGCCACTGCCGCTCCTGACTGCGAATAGATGAGCGGTCCCGTGAAGCCCTTTTCTTATATCCCTGCTTGGCGGTAGCGAAGGGGCATGCCGGTGTCGATGACTGTCAATCGCTTGGGCCTTGGCGATGCTCCCGTTTTTGGCTGGAACCGACGCAGCGTTTTGCAGCGAGACACTGTAATGGCGTGAACACAGGTTAGCACGGAGAAGTGGGTGCCACTGCCGCTGCTGACTGCCAATAGATGAGCGGTCCCGTGAAGCCCTTTTCTTATATCCCTGCTTGGCGGTGGCGAGGGGGCATGCCTGTGTCGATGACTGTCAATCGCTTGAGCCTTGGCGATGCTCTCGTTCCTGGCTGGAACCGACGCAGCGTTTTGCAGCGAGACACTGTAATGGCGTGAACACAGGTTAGCACGGAGAAGTGGGTGCCACTGCCGCTGCTGACTGCCAATAGATGAGCGGTCCCGTGAAGCCCTTTTCTCATATCCCTGCTTGGCGGTGGCGAGGGTGCATGCCGGTGTCGATGACTGTCAATCGCTTGGGCCTTGGCGATGCTCCCGTTCCTGGCTGGAAGCGACGCAGCGTTTTGCAGCGAGACACTGTAATGGCGTGAACACAGGTTAGCACGGAGGAGTGGGTGCCACTGCCGCTGCTGACTGCGAATAGATGAGCGGTCCTGTGAAGCCCTTTTCTAATATCCCTGCTTGGCGGTGGCGAGGGTGCATGCCGGTGTCGATGACTGTCAATCGCTTGGGCCTTGGCGATGCTCCCGTTCCTGGCTGGAACCGACGCAGCGTTTTGCAGCGAGACACTGTAATGGCGTGAACACAGGTTAGCACGGAGAAGTGGGTGCCACTGCCGCTGCTGACTGCGAATAGATGAGCGGTCCTGTGAAGCCCTTTTCTTATATCCCTGCTTGGCGGTGGCGAAGGGGCATGCCGGTGTCGATGACTGTCAATCGCTTGGGCCTTGGCGATGCTCCCGTTCCTGGCTGGAACCGACGCAGCGTTTTGCAGCGAGACACTGTAATGGCGTGAACACAAGTTAGCACGGAGAAGTGGGTGCCACTGCCGCTGCTGACTGCGAATAGATGAGCGGTCCCGTGAAGCCCTTTCCTTATATCCCTGCTTGGCGGTGGCGAGGGGGCATGCCGGTGTCGATGACTGTCAATCGCTTGGGCCTTGGCGATGCTCCCGTTCCTGGCTGGAACCGACGCAGCGTTTTGCAGCGAGGCACTGTAATGGCGTGAACACAGGTTAGCACGGAGAAGTGGGTGCCACTGCCGCTGCTGACTGCGAATAGATGAGCGGTCCCGTGAAGCCCTTTTCTTATATCCCTGCTTGGCGGTGGCGAGGGGGCATGCCGGTGTCGATGACTGTCAATCGCTTGGGCCTTGGCGATGCTCCCGTTCCTGGCTGGAACCGACGCAGCGTTTTGCAGCGAGACACTGTAATGGCGTGAACACAGGTTAGCACGGAGAAGTGGGTGCCACTGCCGCTGCTGACTGCGAATAGATGAGCGGTCGCGTGAAGCCCTTTTCTTATATCCCTGCTTGGCAGTGGCGAGGGGGCATGCCGGTGTCGATGACTGTCAATCGCTTGGGCCTTGGCGATGCTCCCGTTCCTGGCTGGAACCGACGCAGCGTTTTGCAGCGAGACACTGTAATGGCGTGAACACAGGTTAGCACGGAGAAGTGGGTGCCACTGCCGCTGCTGACTGCGAATAGATGAGCGGTCCCGTGAAGCCCTTTTCTTATATCCCTGCTTGGCGGTGGCGAGGGTGCATGCCGGTGTCGATGACTGTCAATCGCTTGGGCCTTGGCGATGCTCCCGTTCCTGGCTGGAACCGACGCAGCGTTTTGCAGCGAGACACTGTAATGGCGTGAACACAGGTTAGCACGGAGAAGTGGGTGCCACTGCCGCTGCTGACTGCGAATAGATGAGCGGTCGCGTGAAGCCCTTTTCTTATATCCCTGCTTGGCGGTGGCGAGGGGGCATGCCGGTGTCGATGACTGTCAATCGCTTGGGCCTTGGCGATGCTCCCGTTCCTGGCTGGAACCGACGCAGCGTTTTGCAGCGAGACACTGTAATGGCATGAACACAGGTTAGCACGGAGAAGTGGGTGCCACTGCCGCTGCTGACTGCGAATAGATGAGCGGTCCCGTGAAGCCCTTTTCTTATATCCCTGCTTGGCGGTAGCGAAGGGGCATGCCGGTGTCGATGACTGTCAATCGCTTGGGCCTTGGCGATGCTCCCGTTTTTGGCTGGAACCGACGCAGCGTTTTGCAGCGAGACACTGTAATGGCGTGAACACAGGTTAGCACGGAGAAGTGGGTGCCACTGCCGCTGCTGACTGCGAATAGATGAGCGGTCCCGCGAAGCCCTTTTCTTATATCCCTGCTTGGCGGTGGCGAGGGGGCATGCCTGTGTCGATGACTGTCAATCGCTTGGGCCTTGGCGATGCTCTCGTTCCTGGCTGGAACCGACGCAGCGTTTTGCAGCGAGACACTGTAATGGCGTGAACACAGGTTAGCACGGAGAAGTGGGTGCCACTGCCGCTGCTGACTGCCAATAGATGAGCGGTCCCGTGAAGCCCTTTTCTCATATCCCTGCTTGGCGGTGGCGAGGGTGCATGCCGGTGTCGATGACTGTCAATCGCTTGGGCCTTGGCGATGCTCCCGTTCCTGGCTGGAACCGACGCAGCGTTTTGCAGCGAGACACTGTAATGGCGTGAACACAGGTTAGCACGGAGAAGTGGGTGCCACTGCCGCTGCTGACTGCGAATAGACGAGCGGTCCTGTGAAGCCCTTTTCTTATATCCCTGCTTGGCGGTGGCGAAGGGGCATGCCGGTGTCGATGACTGTCAATCGCTTGGGCCTTGGCGATGCTCCCGTTCCTGGCTGGAACCGACGCAGCGTTTTGCAGCGAGACACTGTAATGGCGTGAACACAGGTTAGCACGGAGAAGTGGGTGCCACTGCCGCTGCTGACTGCGAATAGATGAGCGGTCCCGTGAAGCCCTTTTCTTATATCCCTGCTTGGCGGTGACGAGGGGGCATGCCGGTGTCGATGACTGTCAATCGCTTGGGCCTTGGCGATGCTCCCGTTCCTGGCTGGAACCGACGCAGCGTTTTGCAGCGAGACACTGTAATGGCGTGAACACAGGTTAGCACGGAGAAGTGGGTGCCACTGCCGCTGCTGACTGCGAATAGATGAGCGGTCCCGTGAAGCCCTTTTCTTATATCCCTGCTTGGCGGTGGCGAGGGGGCATGCCGGTGTCGATGACTGTCAATCGCTTGGGCCTTGGCGATGCTCCCGTTCCTGGCTGGAACCGACGCAGCGTTTTGCAGCGAGACACTGTAATGGCGTGAACACAGGTTAGCACGGAGAAGTGGGTGCCACTGGCGCTGCTGACTGCGAATAGATGAGCGGTCGCGTGAAGCCCTTTTCTTATATCCCTGCTTGGCGGTGGCGAGGGGGCATGCCGGTGTCGATGACTGTCAATCGCTTGGGCCTTGGCGATGGTCCCGTTCCTGGCTGGAACCGACGCAGCGTTTTGCAGCGAGACACTGTAATGGCGTGAACACAGGTTAGCACGGAGAAGTGGGTGTCACTGCCGCTGCTGACTGCGAATAGATGAGCGGTCCCGTGAAGCCCTTTTCTTATATCCCTGCTCGGCGGTGGCGAGGGGGCATGCCGGTGTCGATGACTGTCAATCGCTTGGGCCTTGGCGATGCTCCCGTTCCTGGCTGGAACCGACGCAGCGTTTTGCAGCGAGACACTGTAATGGCGTGAACACAGGTTAGCACGGAGAAGTGGGTGCCACTGCCGCTGCTGACTGCCAATAGATGAGCGGTCCCGTGAAGCCCTTTTCTTATATCCCTGCTTGGCGGTGGCGAGGGGGCATGCCGGTGTCGATGACTGTCAATCGCTTGGGCCTTGGCGATGCTCCCGTTCCTGGCTGGAACCGACGCAGCGTTTTGCAGCGAGACACTGTAATGGCGTGAACACAGGTTAGCACGGAGAAGTGGGTGCCACTGCCGCTGCTGACTGCGAATAGATGAGCGGTCGCGTGAAGCCCTTTTCTTATATCCCTGCTTGGCGGTGGCGAGGGGGCATGCCGGTGTCGATGACTGTCAATCGCTTGGGCCTTGGCGATGCTCCCGTTCCTGGCTGGAACCGACGCAGCGTTTTGCAGCGAGACACTGTAATGGCGTGAACACAGGTTAGCACGGAGAAGTGGGTGCCACTGCCGCTGCTGACTGCGAATAGATGAGCGGTCCCGTAAAGCCCTTTTCTTATATCCCTGCTTGGCGGTAGCGAAGGGGCATGCCGGTGTCGATGACTGTCAATCGCTTGGGCCTTGGCGATGCTCCCGTTTTTGGCTGGAACCGACGCAGCGTTTTGCAGCGAGACACTGTAATGGCGTGAACACAGGTTAGCACGGAGAAGTGGGTGCCACTGCCGCTGCTGACTGCCAATAGATGAGCGGTCCCGCGAAGCCCTTTTCTTATATCCGTGCTTGGCGGTGGCGAGGGGGCATGCCTGTGTCGATGACTGTCAATCGCTTGGGCCTTGGCGATGGTCTCGTTCCTGGCTGGAACCGACGCAGCGTTTTCAGCGAGACACTGTAATGGCGTGAACACAGGTTAGCACGGAGAAGTGGGTGCCACTGCCGCTGCTGACTGCCAATAGATGAGCGGTCCCGTGAAGCCCTTTTCTTATATCCCTGCTTGGCGGTGGCGAGGGGGCATGCCGGTGTCGATGACTGTCAAATGCTTGGGCCTTGGCGATGCTCCCGTTCCTGGCTGGAACCGACGCAGCGTTTTGCAGCGAGACACTGTAATGGCGTGCACACAGGTTAGCACGGAGAAGTGGGTGCCACTGCCGCTGCTGACTGCCAATAGATGAGCGGTCCCGTGAAGCCCTTTTCTTATATCCCTGCTTGGCGGTGGCGAGGGTGCATGCCGGTGTCGATGACTGTCAATCGCTTGGGCCTTGGCGATGCTCCCGTTCCTGGCTGGAACCGACGCAGCGTTTTGCAGCGAGACACTGTAATGGCGTGAACACAGGTTAGCACGGAGAAGTGGGTGCCACTGCCGCTGCTGACTGCGAATAGATGAGCGGTCCTGTGAAGCCCTTTTCTTATATCCCTGCTTGGCGGTGGCGAAGGGGCATGCCGGTGTCGATGACTGTCCATCGCTTGGGCCTTGGCGATGCTCCCGTTCCTGGCTGGAACCGACGCAGCGTTTTGCAGCGAGACACTGTAATGGCGTGAACACAGGTTAGCACGGAGAAGTGGGTGCCACTGCCGCTGCTGAC
The DNA here is from genome assembly GCF_016920785.2 of Ixodes scapularis. Lineage (NCBI taxonomy): Eukaryota > Metazoa > Arthropoda > Arachnida > Ixodida > Ixodidae > Ixodes > Ixodes scapularis. Next base: position 3,443,426 of record NW_024609855.1, on the reverse strand, counting down.
TGCCAATAGATGAGCGGTCCCGTGAAGCCCTTTTCTTATATCCCTGCTTGGCGGTGGCGAGGGGGCATGCCGGTGTCGATGACTGTCAATCGCTTGGGCCTTGGCGATGCTCATGTTCCTGGCTGGAACCGACACAGCGTTTTGCAGCGAGACACTGTAATGGCGTGAACACAGCGTAGCACGGAGAAGTGGGTGCCACTGCCGCTGCTGACTGCCAATAGATGAGCGGTCCCGTGAAGCCCTTTTTTTATATCCCTGCTTGGCGGTGGCGAGAGGCATGCCGGTGTCGATGACTGTCAAATGCTGGGGCCTTGGCGATGCCCCCGTTCCTGGCTGGAGCCGACGCAGCGTTTTGAAGCGAGACACTGTAATGGCGTGCACACAGGTTAGCACGGAGAAGTGGGTGCCACTGCCGCTGCTGACTGCCAATAGATGAGCGGTCCCGTGAAGCCCTTTTCTTATATCCCTGCTTGGCGGTGGCGAGAGGGCATGCCGGTGTCGATGACTGTCAATCGCTTCGGCCTTGGCGATGCTCCCGTTCCTGGCTGGAACCGACGCAGCGTTTTGCAGCGAGAGACTGTAATGGCGTGAACACAGGTTAGCACGGAGAAGTGGGTGCCACTGTCGCTGCTGACTGCCAATAGATGAGCGGTCCCGTGAAGCCCTTTTCATATATCCCTGCTTGGCGGTGGCGAGGGGGCATGCCGGTGTCGGTGACTGTCAATCGCTTGGGCCTTGGCGATACTCCCATTCCTGGCTGGAACCGACGCAGTGTTTTGCAGCGAGACACTGTAATGGCGTGAACAAAGGTTAGCACGAAGAAGTGGGTGCCACTGCCGCTGCTGACTGCCAATAGATGAGCGGTCCCGTGAAGCCCTCTTCTTATATCCCTGCTTGGCGGTGGCGAGGGGGCATGCCGGTGTCGATGACTGTCTATCGCTTGGGCCTTGGCGATGCTCCCGTTGCTGGCCGGAACCGACGCAGCGTTTTGCAGCGAGACACTATAATGGCGTGAAAACAGGTTAGCACGGAGAAGTGGGTGCCACTGCCGCTGCTGACTGCCAATAGATGAGCGGTCCCGTGAAGCCCTTTTCTTATATCCCTGATTGGCGGTGGCGAGGGGGCATGCCGATGTCGATGACTGTCAATCGCTTGGGCCTTGGCGATGCTCCCGTTCCTGGCTGGAACCGACGCAGCGTTTTGCAGCGAGACACTGTAATGGCGTGAACACAGGTTAGCACGGAGAAGTGGGTGCCACTGCCGCTGCTGACTGCCAATAGATGAGCGGTCCCGTGAAGCCCTTTTTTTATATTCCTGCTTGGCGGTGGCGAGGGGGCATGCCGGTGTCGATGACTATCAATCGCTTGAGCCTTGGCGATGCTCCCGTTCCTGGCTGGAACCGACGCAGCGTTTTGCAGCGAGACACTGTAATGGCGTGAACACAAGTTAGCACGGAGAAGTGGGTGCCACTGCCGCTGCTGACTGCCAACAATAAGGCCGATAGTGTCTGAATGGGCTAGTGTGGCCGTCTTCTCGGGGGTCGCGTTGTGGTTGATGACTTTAGTTGGCACCAAATAAGATAGATGTCGCGACATATTTGTTTTATTTGTCAGTGCCCATTGTGTCTCTCGTTGACGGCAAATACTGCGTCTTCAGTTGTATTGCTTCATTCTTTACGAATAATTAAACATGTAGCGATATGACTTTTTCGACTAGCTTTTACTTTTTAGGGGCGAAGCTCCTTAGGGTCTAGCCTTGTGCGTCCGGCGTCTGTGCTCACATCGATTGCCAGCCCATCCGTCTTTTTAAAAAAAATAGAAAAATATTTGCGCTGTCGACAGGACTCGAACCTGTGCGGGGAGACCCCAATCGATTTATAGTCCATCGCCTTATCCACTCGGCCACGACTGCGGGACAAGTAGGGGTCTCTGAGATGTGGTAGTAACTCAGGAGCTGGGGATGTCATGGATGAAACGTTGCATGAAACGAGCAATAAAGAAAATCAGCACCATTAGCACTACCTATGAACAAAATCAGTATCATCAGCACCACCAGAGCTTCGCCCCAATCAACATCATTCACCACGTGGAGATGCGGTCATTTTTTGCTACACTCCGTGTCAACATTTTTTAGCAAAGGGCGAAGGCTGTACCCTCGTGAGACAATCAGAGAGACGGAACAAAGCACGTGATACTTCTTCGAGGCAAGAATGCACTCTGACGGTGGGTTATTTGCAATGTTCTGACATTCTGATGGTCCATTTGTTTCTCATATTTCCTGGTATCTGCTTTCTTCCCCATTTCGCTGTAAAAAAGATTAAAAATAAAATTTTAAAATCAACCTCACTCATCGTTTTCGTAGCCGCCCGGTAGAATCAGAGACGTAACTAATTTAGTTAAAGTGTTGAAAATTAAAAAGACACAATAAATGTTTCACTGAACTCTTGAAAAGCCGATGATTAAGATATAAGAATGTTATAGCAAAAAGGCGCCATAAATTGATAGCATTTTTTTTAAATACGTGCAAATGCAGCTGAATGAACTACTGATCAAACGAATAAGAAATCATAAAGCGTAGAAAAGCAAATCAATAAATGAGAAATTCGGATAGGCAAGGGCGGCGAACCAACTGGTGCCGGCCGTGAAGGGTGAAAACAATCCCAAAACCGCAATATTTGCAGTCACCGACAGATACTATCTTAAACACGTCTTAAGTTTACTTTCCCGCAGAATACTGTATATGCCTTATTGTTCGCGATTAGGTCAAAGCTGGAGTTTTGGAATAATTTCTGGGTTATAATTTTCGCGACGCGGTAAAATCTCAATATACAGAGTGATTCAAGGAGAAGCCAGGCTCATTAAATAGACCGCAAATTTCGGTTTCTTAACCTATCGCGCTACTACTTTTTGCAGCGTTGCCCACAGATTGTGCATATTCTTTTTGTAAAATTTGCGGGACGGGACGATTGAAAATAACACAAACGACAGGGACAAGGTGTCAGGGACGCCTTCTCCATGACGTTTGTGCTATTTTCTATCGTTCCTGTCTGTTTGCGCTTTTAAACCTTATACCTATAAAGATCATGTTCCACTACACATTGCCTTACTACTAGGTGACGAAGCGCTCATTTGCACAACTGTGTTTTAAGTCCCTCAGAGATATCAGCCTTCTACACCACCTGTAATGTTTCTTTTTACTCTAAACAGATTGAGATATTTTTTTACACGTATATACATGCCTCTCAATGGTTTTATGGCATATTTCGCTACTATAGCTCTCTTTTTTTTCTTAACCCCGTATTGCAACAATCTAACCTCGGAGCAACATTATCTTAGATGCGGATGTCTCATGAACACTATATGTGATCTGGTGGTTTCGATTTCCCCCTGATGGCCTGGGAAAGTGTATCATCCGAAGGGTCTCGCGCACCTGCAGATTTTCTTGATATGTGCCTCACGCTTAACCTGACGCAGGTTATAAACGAGCCCACACGCTCGTCTAATATTCTCGACCTCATATTAACAACATCTTCTGACCTCGTAAAGTCTATCCAACTCTCGGAAGGTTCAAATGAGCACAAAATGCTGCACGTTATTCTTTCGTGACCTGTTTTTGTGAAGAGTCCTATTTTCAAAACTATTCACGACAAGAACAACGCCAACTATGAATAAATAAACAACCAATTATCAATTTATTATGACAGCTTCCAATCCGAGTTTTCGCAAAGAACTATCAAAGAAAATTGAAATCTTTTCAAAAGTAAAGTTCTTAACCTGGTGCAAAAATATGTGCCCACTGTACGAATTCGTACCGGCTCACTTAGCCCATGGTGTAAGAAAACATTATGGTCATTGTGTAAAAAACAAAAACAAAACTGACTCTTCACCAAAGATAAGCGAACTAACCTATCATGTGCTTGAGACTTACTATGCTCCTATCAGAAACTAAACTGAAAGCCTTAGAGCATCGAAAACAATTTTTTTTTCTCATGTTTTACCGACAATTTTGCGCAATAATCCGACAAAAGTTTTGAAGCTTATGTCACCAAAAAGCAGTTCCCGGACCATAAATTTCACCGACCTCAACGACGAACCAGTCAGAAAGAGTGACTGCCCCAAAGTGTTAAAATGCTACTTTTCTTCAGTATCTACAAATGAACACCCGTTGAATATTCCAACACTACCTGAAGAGTGTTATACTTTTATGTCACCGGTCGCTGTTAGCACAACGGGAGTAACTGATCTCATTGGAAAAATTAAACATTCGTTCTCAGCAGGCCCCGACAATATCAATGCAAAATTTATTAAAAATGCTGCTGCTTTATCCAGCGACTTTCTTAATGTTATCTTCAAGAAGTCACTTTCCAAAAGCTGCCTACTCCTTGATTGGAAGATCGGTAAGATGGCCCCAATCTTCAAACAGGGAATTCGACCTTTAGCCTCTAACTATCGTCCTCTCTTTTTAACCCGCATACCGTCTAAACGTCTAGAGCACATCTCGTATTCACACATCATGACTCACTTGTCCTCAAACTATTTTCTGTTCAGACATCAGCGTGGCTTCCGCAGTGGTTTTTCTTGCGAGACTCAGCCGTGCAAATTTGTTCACGAAGTGCACATAAACCTTGAAAGTCGTGTACAAACCGACGCCATTTTTCTGGACTTTTCTAAAGTGTTTTATCGTGTTCCTCATCAACGTCTTCTCTCGAAGCTATCATCACTGCAATTAGACCCATTACTACTCTCCTGGATGAATCATTTTCTCGCATCTCGCGTTCCATACATAATCACTAACGATCACGAATCAAGACTAGCAAGCGTTACGTGAGGGGTTCCACAAGGTTCCGTTCTGCTTTTTGTAATCTTCAGTAACGATCTTCCATGTACCATCTCCTCAAAAATTCGGCTTTTTGCAGATGATTGTGTTACGTATAACAATGTTTCACCAGTAACAGACAACTTCCAACTTTAAAACGATCTAGAGAAACTTGGCCCTTGGTGCAGAAAATGGTTGATGTCGCTAAATAAATCCAAGTGTAAAATAATGCAATTCAAGAGAAAGCAGTCCCAGTTAGCATATAAGTATGCCATAGACAGCGAAGTTATCGAACCCGTTTTCATGTAAAATAGTTTGTTGTTGGGCGAGTTGGTAAACGTTTGGATACATGGTTTTGCGCAAAAAAAGACGTACACAAGACACGGACACAACTTAAAGACTAATGACGGGGCACATTTGCCTGCAACCTGCAGAAACTTAAGTGTGAGCCACGTTTTTCTGACACTGCAAGTTTGGGTGGAAGTCAGGGACAAAAAGCACGTGAGCTGTTGGAAGCCTTCTTTATCAAAAAGAAAGGCGACCTACGTGTGAGCGATACCTCGATAAGTTAGTATAATGCTGAAAAACGCTTCCTTGATAAGTTTCTGTGACGAACGTGTGATAGTGACACGACGCATGCGTAGACGCATTGAATTTGACAATATATCTGGATGTTTTCTAAAAATTTCCTCAATACAGTTGTAAGTTGCGCTCGTGTTTGTTTCTCTCTCTCTTGTGTCCGTCTTTTTTTTGCGTAAAACCATGTATCCAACCGTTTTCATGTACAGTCGGGGACAAAAGTCTCCAGGACTCGCGGGCTGCGGCTGAAACGCATTGCTCTGACATCAGCCGGTGGGTCGCCTGGTTTCGAGATCACAGAAAAGCGCATGCGCGTTCTACTGTGCCTGCCAACATGTGCGCTTTCCCGATCTTGTGCGGCGCGGCGCCTAACTCGGAATCGGGCGCGTGGTACCGCCTCTGAGATAGCGCTTACTGACATGGAACCTATAAAGCAAGAAGTCACGGCAGCTCAACTGAGCGATAAACTCAACTGTTTCTAAAGGAAGGTGCGCTGACACGGCGAAATGCGGCGGAATGCCTCAGGCGGTATCTCGCCGAAATGTGTAGCAGAAGCTCGTCAGCCGCCAGCGCTATCTCCGGGGCGGTACCACGCGCCCGAGTCCGAGTTAGGTGTTGTGCCGCAGAAGAACGGGAAAACACACATGCGTGTAGGCAGAGTAGGACGCGCATGCGCCTTTGTGTGATCTCGAAACCAGACGACACGCCGGCAGATGGCAGAGCAATGCGTTTCAGCCGCACCTCGCACGTCCTGGGGACTCTTGTCCCCGACTGTACACATATCTTGGCATCAGATTAACTACTAATCTTTCTTGGACAACCCACATTGAAACCATTTCTGCGGAAGCATCGAAGACTCTTGGATTCACCAGAGGGAACTTACGAGAGGCCCCTCCAAACGTTCGACAAATGGCCTATAAAACGTACAATTAGACATAAACTAGAGTATGCAGCATCCATTTGGAACCCCCATCAATCATACCTCATCGATACCTTAGATGCAGTGCAAAATCGGGCGACGCGTTTCACCTTATCATCAAATGATCGTTTCACCAGTGTTTCTACGTTAAAAAAATAAACTCGGTCTAACCCCTTTGCACTGCCGAAGGAAGCTCTCCCGACTCTGCCTCCTTCACAAAATGTATAATCAGTGCTGAGACATCAAGGACTCATTGCTGCCCCCCCCCCCCCCCTCCCCAGAAAGAATATCATTTCGCCTGAATAACTCCTGTGCTATCAAACAAATTTTCGTTAAGACCAATGCTTTTAATGAAATTTTTCTTCCTCTCGCTATTTCCGAATAGAACCAGTTGCCACCATCTATAGTTACCATTAACGACTCTACTGCGTTCCTTAGTGCCCTTCAAATCCATCTTATGTGAGTGTGCTATATTACTGTTTTATATTTTATATAGCTTTTACTGCACTTGGTTTTCTTCGTATTGTTCTCCATTAGTGCGTTTTTCTGTTTCATGTTAAAAAACTGCCCGCCTTATGTAATGCTCTAACGGGGTCTTTAAGGTGAAATATATGAAATGAAATGAAAATCAATCAAACAACTTGACATGCAAAGTGGTTCAACGCGTAAAATTTAGCAGGTTCACCCGGCGCACGCATACACACTGTCAGTAGCACGTTTGACGTAAACAACGAAAGCGCATCCAACATCCTCCACTGTTAAAAACTCCTGAACACAGTCACAGTGTCGTTTTTTGGCGAATTCGCGTGGTCGCCTCTCTCCTCTGACCTCGATTCAGCAGAGCGCCCCCTCCTCTCCGCCAGAGCTACTCGGGATCCTTTTTAGCCGATCACAACTGCTGGCTTCAGAGCGCTCCGAGATTCTCAGACCAGTCACGGAATTCATATTTCTTGACATTGGTAATGCGTTAAAAACAACACGATCTTACAGCGTACGGTGGACGACTGAGCAAATTTTACGCTCGCAACGTGATAAAATAAGTGTTGGGACGTAAATTGGTTTACGCATCAACATGTAAAAAAAAAGAAAAAGAAGAAGAAAACGGCAGTATGCGAATTGATTTTCGCAGAACGGAACGAAAGCCAACGCTTGGAAAGAGTTGTCAGCTCATCGCGGTTTCGTCCGTGAACGCGCAGCGATAGCGGTCATGCGTGCGACAGAACAGGCAAATATAAAATGGTTAATAAACCGCATTTTCGTCACGGCGAAATATCGTGCAAGCATCGCCATGTGGCCAAAATCACAGTGCATTATATCCGGCTCTCCCTTTATTTTAGAACACAAACCTTTGAAGGCACTTTTACCAAACCTGAAAATGTCTTGAAGCGATCACAAAACCCGGTAAAACAGCGGCGAGCCCTGCGAGCTGTTTCTTCGTCGGTTAGGCTTAGCGGATTCACCGCCGTGAGATGAACGATCTCGTGAGAGCACTGGGAATACTTCACACGTAGACTTTTTCTGTTACGGTCGCAAAGGAATGTCGTCCCGTCCGTCGTAATCCTCGCACCGTCGAATTCACAAGCACTTCGTAGAACCACATATCAACCGCCGTCATGCCGTGCCGAGCACACCACCACCGAACCACAGACCACTGCCGGCCATCGTCAACAAAACCACGTGATCCCCGTCCAAGTACCACGTGACGCCTGCGCCACTCCGAACTCCGACGGCTACACACGGAGTGCCGAAGAGCGCTCTGAGAGGGAGAGGCGTCCTCGAAATGAACCACCCGATCAGGCCGCAGCACTCTCTTTCAACCACCCGATCTCGGCGGCTCTGGAAAGAGCGCTCGAGAGCGCGCAGAAAGAACCACGCGAATTCGCCATTTGATGCCGTCGAGGCGGCGTCCTCGGAGTCGTTTTCGCTCGAAGTAACTTGTTTTTTCTTTGCGCGCGGCTCCCAACCCCGTAACCAAACTAAGCTGTGCAAAAAAAAAAAATTTTTTTCTCTCTTAGTTTTTTGGGTTTTTTTTTTTTTTTTGCCGCCTTTCGCGAGCTGTTTTGTTTGCGTAGGCATTGCCTTTCCCAAGCTGTTTTGTTTGCTTAGGCGAGGGCTCTCCGCTTATCTTTCTTATCTCCGTGCGCTCGACGCACGGACTGCGCTGTGCAAAAAGAAAAAAAAGCTAATCTTTTCCTTCTTTTTTCTCAGTTCCAAGGGTTGTTTTTTTTGTTTTTTTTTTGTCGCCTTTCGCAAGCTGTTGTGTTTGTTTAGAGGAATTCTCTTCTCCTCTTTCTTACCTCCTTGCGCGCCCCCCCCCCCCCCCCCCCCCCGTAACCAAACTGAGCTGTGCAAAAAAAAGAAGAAAAAAAAGCTCCTCTTCGTTTTTGTTTTCTCTTAAAGGCCGGCCCGCAAGCAGAGAGAAGGAACCCGACCCTCACTTTCCTTCTCGCCACTGTGAAAGGAGGAAATCGCCTCTCGTTTCCTCCTCGCCATTTTCCGATTTTTTTTTTTTTTTTTTTTGCCAGCTGCTTTTTTTTTTTTTTTTTTTACAAGTTTGGGGTGGGGGAAATGAAAGCTTCGAGGATTTGAAAAGGTTATCCAGAGGGCCAGCCGGCACACCTGCGACAAGGAGCTGAACCAACCGAGTAGCTGTTTTGAGCGAGCTTGGCACTTGCTCTTCCCAACGAGTTGCATTGGCTCTTTTTTAACTTTGGTTTGGAAGACGATTCTTGGCTGTTGTGAGAGCACAAATACCTCGTTCTGCTCAAAGAAGTAGTCATTAAAGTATCAATTTTAATATAAATATCTGATTTGGCATCTTTCGTTGTCGTATTCATGGCGACAAGGGGAAGTACGAGCGGCGTTTTCTGTATATCAGGGATGGCGCTCCATAGACCAGTGGTTCTGAATCATCATGGTTCGTAAACCGGCAGTGGTGACTGAGGATTCCATCCGTAGTGGGTCTACCACTTTACGGTGTAGAGCGTTTTGGATGTAGGGTATTTCGGTGCAGACTTTTTGGTGCACACACATTTCAGTATACACTCCGTGCGGGAACTATAGGGGGCGCTTTGAAAAACGCGCGCAGCGCCGCTAGCGGAGGAGCTGGCGTTCGACCGTGAGTCGCGTTCAGCAGCCTGCGGCGCCTTTTCGCATGCCAAGCTGTGGCGGCGGAAGCGCGCACGGACGAAACTTTTGCTTTTTGAGCCGATACGTTGAGGGTGACGTTGCATGAATGCTGGGGCAGACCTAAGAAGGGCAGTTAGCTCTTCTCCTCTTCTTATATATTGAGTTTTAGTCGTTATTCGGGGGAATTTCTCTAGTTGCAGCCACAAAAGGAGTTGGAGCAATTTTCCGAAAAGCAAGACGGCCGCCACCATAATTGCTTTGAGTGGGAAATTTATTTCGCTCGTCGCTGTAAACGTAGGACCGCTGGAACGATGATATTGGAGGCGAGTGAGATGTCCACTAAGTTTCTGCACGAAGTGTGCCAAGTTTAATTAAGACAGCAGGTGTGAAAGTTGTTTCTAACGAATGAAGAAATAAAGCTGTACGGTATATCCAATATTGAACCCAAAATGTTGTGTTATAGCGGGCTGTGCAAAGTGCAGATTTGGGCACACAGGTGCTTGGACTTGACAGTAACATGACACAACACTTATTATACAAAAAAAAAAGGTGGCACAGGGAAACCAGGTGAAAATTTGGTTTGGGCGGCGTAACTCAATGGGAACCGGTTTTGACCATGAAAAGGCTGTCAAGAGAATACCACTGGTCGGGGGAGGTGGAGTCTTTAGAGGTAGGAAGGGACTAGTGGACTGTACTTCCAATCGAAACAACTTTACGAAAGGTGGTTCCAAAGCCGAGAAAACGAAGTTTTCGGCCAACACACGGTTTGGCCGCCAAGGGCTTTTGCGGTCAGCTGTTGTGTAATAACCTGTTGTGCGAGGTGCTGATTTTCGGCCCACAGGTACTTTGACATGACCGTCACTTGGCACAACACTTATTATAACAAAAATATTTGGCATAGCGAAACCAGGTGGAAATTTAGTTGGGGCGGCGTAACTAAATGGGAACTGGCTTTGATCTGCAAAGGCTGTCAGAAAATACCACTCATCGTGGGAGGTGCACACTTTACAGGTAGGAAGGGACCAGTGGGCGGTACTTCCAGTTCGAACCACTTTGCGATAGGTGGCTCTAAAGCCGAGAAACAAAAGTGTTGTCTACAGAACTCGGGGTGCCAGTGTTTCCACATCCAAAAGGAGGCTTATCAAGAAAGAAAGCACACCACATAAACTTCCATACTCAAACGCCGACTCTCCAGTGATTCCGAGTTTCATGGTTGTTTTCTTTAGATTTATATTTGTCACTTTTTTTACCGTTCAAATCTTTCTTCATGAAGTACAGATTGCGTGCCATATTTGTCCGGAAATATCATCGACACGTACGATGGGGACGAAACTTCTTTGGAGGGCATTCCTCCAACGAAATCGGCACTGCATACCCGCGAGTGTGGGATGGCATTTCAGTTCGTCCCATCGGCGCTGACACATGTAGGCGTTACTGGTACGAAAACAAATGCAGAGCGCAAAGCGGCAGTGTAGAATATGTCAGCCGTGCCGACACAGTGGCAGACATGATCGGGACACCAAATTTCTCGCGTCGTACGGCACGGCTCCATCGTTGTCGCTGTCCCACAAAACATCGGCGAGGGGAAAAACTGTGAAACTTTGTCTCCACGAGATACGGCGCATAACTATTGAAGCACTTAATGACGCAGCACAGGCAGCACTTCATGCTGTGAACCCAGCGCAACAGCACCACTCCGACTTCAACGCGTACCAACGTACGCCGGCGTGGTTTCGGTTTCGTTTTCTCTGGGGTGCTCACTGCCTATCTTCGGTACCGGCCGCGCGGCGGCGCGCCAGTCGCGTCGCACGGAGTGTATACGGACGTTTTGCTACAAAGACTTTTCGGTGCGCGGATATTTTGGTGCACGGACATTTTGATGCATGGACATTCGACGCTATAGTTTGCTCGCCGGTATCTTTTTTCCAAGGGGACACGCTTCACATCGTGTTTGCGCGTTGAGTTGATAGAGATAGTCTCCTGTATAAGGTTTTGGCTTTATTATTGGTCCTGCCTGTAGGAAACGACCCAAACAGCAAGTCGTTTGAAGTTGTTTGTGTATTCAGAACAATTTTGAATATCTTCAAATGCGCCTCCTCCGCGTAATCGCATAGCTCCGATTGTTAATAATAAAATGTGATGACCTCGCACGACAAAAAAACAACAAAAAAAAAACAATGTAATTATCACTTGTAACTCATTAGGGCAGCGGTTCTCAACCGTCGATAATTCGCGGACCCCTTGTGGATCGGCGGAGATGATGGAGGACCCCGTTCGTGGTGAGGACAGGGGAAATGTATAGGGTTAAATATAATAGTCATTTAATAAATTGATATAACTAAGGGCTAGTGTGAAGTAGACCTCTCTTATTGACGTATACACACGATAAAACTCGACCGAAAACTGAAACATTTCTTCTCGACCTGAAAAAAAGACAACTTTTATTGGCGGGCTTGACTGATGAGGTAGGGCTTCGCGGACCCTTAGAATGACTTCGGTGAGCCCAAAGGGTCCACGGACCCCCATCTGAGAACCACTGCATTAGGGAATAAAGTAGGCATGTGCGGGTACAAAATAAGTGTAATCAAATCAAATATCGATTGGAATCGAGTAAACAAGCCGAATTTGGTGAATGCTAAATCTATTTTATTTGGTATAAAATGTTTGCTCATTCTCGTACGAAAAAAAAAACAAAAAAAAAACAGTGACCACGGATCATACACAGAGTATGTGGTCAACGTCTCCTTCCATGCCGTAATGATGTCGCCGGACGTAAAGAACTGCCCTACAATCGTGCTTATACAGGGCGATTTTTTTTTAAACCACTAGACATTTTTTTAAAAAAGACGTCAGAGTTACGCAATTGCGCTTTGTGCGTTATCTGTAGTCATCAAAGACACCAAATCATTCATTTTTAAAGGGATGTAGTGGACGTGAAGTGGCTCACGGCGTCCTAAAAAGCCTAATGTGGACGCGAATCGTGTTACCGCAATCTGTTCGGCCACCGCACTCCTCGCCCCTTCTACAGTGGCGTTGTCACAGCGATGCGAATGATTTGTCGCTTTGGTTTCATGGCGTTAGGCTGTGCCACGCAAAGATGGAGCCCACATAAAATCAGAACTATATTTTCGCGCCCAAATTAGGAGGACGCGGTATAATAGTGTACGCGCATTACATCTTTTTAAGAATGGACGGTTTGGTGGCTTGCGATTATGGCCAACAACTTTTTAAATACAAGATGCCGTTTTCTTTTCTAATTAAAAGGTTAATTAGCGAATTTTAGGCAATCGGTCGGTTTTAGTCGCGTTCGTTATTGAACTTAATCTTCGCCTGGCCGTATAGCTCACCTACACAAACCGCAATGGCGCTAATTTTCACTGGACAATTTAGTGGCTTTCGATGACGCCCAACAACTTTATAAATCAACTATCCCGTTTTCTTTTATAATCAAAAAAGTTCATTAACAAATGTTAGGTAATCAGTCGGTTTTCGTTGCGTTCTTTCTTGAACCCAATCTTCGCCTGGCCGTATAGCTCACATCCACAAAACGTTAATTTCCACGTTTTTTCTAATATCTAGTAGGTGAAAAAAAAAAAAATAAACGTTGTATATAAAACAGAGGGCAGTTCTTTTCTGATATAAATAAAGCGTGCGGCACGAGCCTTGCATGCATCTCTTTTTTTTTTTTTTCCAGCCTATGAAAACAAATTCCGGGACATTCGAAATTGAGTTTATGATGGGGCGGGCGCTTTATCACGGGGTATTTTGTCATGTTTCATAAGCTTTATTACTAGTCAGAAGGAAGCCACGCGAGCCGTATCACGTTGCAAACAGCTAATCGGGGTTTTCTCGAGCAGCTCTAGAACTTTCCAATTGACATTTTGGTTCTTAATACATTTAAAAAAGTTTGGTACTTAGTCCTAAACATTTAAATTATTAGGCATAATTAAAAATACTGCAACTCTCGCAAGACGTCTGCCCAAAACATAAAGTTGGTTTCATTGGCGTAAAGTGGCTGCGTCTTTCATTTTTATGCTTGGTTTTTAAAGATTCGTGAAAAGCATTCGCGACCTTATCTGTCAAGCTGCGTACGCGGACAGCGCGGCCTCCTCGGCAAGTTGTTCCCTCATCGAAGACGACAATGAATAAAAGGTACGATCAAAATCCTAATGCCAGAAGAACGCGCAAGTTTAAAATAATTCTAAGGGTGTCAGTTGATTTTATTTTTATCTATATTCAAATTTCAACACTCGTCGCGGGCAGCATGAAAGGAAGCACTGCACTCTTGGCGCAAACCAGTGCCCAGTCAACGGTCCTACACTCAAACACGCATCACTACCCGACCTGTTTGAAAAATAAATGATTTCCAGTACGTATGGTAGAAAAAGCAAATTTTCTACTGAGCGTGATATTTTGTGGACCCAAAAGTCCTGTAGCCGAGATCGGTAGGTCATAGCTTCAGGAAGACGAAGAACGACGGATGCATTATTTCCCGCGGAAGTACTGTTTTGAAAAACTTCTTAGTGAGCGCGTTGGTAATTATGTAGGTTTAGAAAGAGATATACGTAAAAACAGGGGACGGGACAACACATTGACTTTGAATTACACTTAGAATTGTATATGCACAAATTGTGGTGCGATACCGAACTTGCTTGATTACTTTTCTTTTAAAGACAACATAACCAGGCATAATCTACAGATATTGCAGAATTCATTTTAATTGGCATACAGCGTGAAATACAAGTATGGACATAAAGAACACAATAGAGCTCTGCATTTCTACTGCATTTCTTTCCGTACTTGTGGACAGTTAGTTCGCATGACTATATTCAAAAACTGCCAAATCGTTTAAGCCTACCACTTTTTATAGTTTTTTTCGTAGATGAATTGTGGCGAATCCCGGCTGGGTTCGGGTAAAGATCTCGCACGTGTTCAAGGACACATTTCGGCATGATTTCCCGCTTGGTGAAGACGTTGAGCTGACCGCTGTTCCGCTTCTTTTCTAAGTGGAGAACGCCAGACGCCTAAATTAGCCAAGCAGCCCCAAAACTTGCGGTAGTACACCTTCCGAACTCCTGGGTTTTTTTGGAGATGGCCTTCGCCCACCCTGACAAAGCCCCAAACAATTATGTAAAGGCTGCAGGGGCATTTCATTTCTTCATCAGCGAACAAATGCGAACAGAAGAGAATGAAAACTTCGTAATACCTGCTGTCTTTTAATAAATGGCATAATATGGCTACTATTGCTAGTTGCACTATTTTACGCGAAGAAAATTGTGATTTTGCGGTTCAATCTCCGTGTTTCCCGTTCTCTTTGCTGATACGCAAGATATTTGTCGGGTGTCAAGTTTTCAGTTACATTTGTTGACAGAAACTAAATGCACGTTTGGCCACGAAGAAATTTTTTTCAAAGGCTGAAGATAGATGAAATATACCATAAACCGTTTCAGTTTTTATGGAAGTTTGTTTTTACTCTTCTTAGTAGCTTCAGCGAGGCGGCCGTCACTCTAGAAAACACCTGTAGTACGAACCTATATATTATGCCCCAGAAATGGTCAGACTGTGTCCCTGTGACTGCAATATCTTTGGCTCGTAATTACTCATGATTATTACTTTATACAAAAAACAAAACAGAAACACAATAGTGATACAACCACTCTTCAGTGCAGACTTGTGCACGTTACTGAAAAATAGTAAGGAATTACAGCTACAATTACTCAAGGCTAAATTGTAATTTTTTACAATTACAATTACCTTGTCATAAAAGTAACTGACCGTTACCCCGAAAAGTAATCCGGTACTTTCGTGGCGTTACTTTTAACAATATTTCTCTCAATTAAGAAACAAAGGGAAGAAGGTTTTTCAAGTTCTTATTGTTGCCAACTGTTCTATTCATTGACCTTGAGTACTTTGAGTAGCAGCTGACTCTCGAAAGTCTCGTCAGACATATTGAGTTATTTCTTACTGAAGATGTCGACTGCTACGCTGATCACCCTTTGAACTGAGGCACTGGATGGGAGTGCCATATTGTGCCTCACGAATATTTAATGCATCGCAATGAGCTTTTTCAGCGAAGCAAAGGAAGTACCATTTAGCTCGAAAATAGAGCAAAGCTTCATCGTTGCAGCCATTGCCTGATATTCTAGTTTTAGTAGACTTGGTAACATTAAGGTGATAGCAAAATAATAAATAAGGCTTGGCTCGATATTGTTTTTTCTTTGGTTCTGAACAGGTTGAGACTCGGTTGAGACGTTGGTGAATAAGATTTTCCAAAATATAAATATAAGCAATCGAGCAAAAAAAAAAACAAAAAAAAAACACCAGGACACTCAGAACAACAATTAATTATAACGTAGGTTAAAACAAGGAAATATAAACGCACGTTTGCTGTGTGTACCTTTCTTGGTGCCGTTCAAAAGCGCACGGACCACGGACCGACTGCAGTTTACTCCGGTGTTCTCCAGACAGACTTCCGCTGATGCCACGGGCAGTGAAGGGTAGAGTACTAATTAAGCCACACCATGGCCCCACTCACGAGTTTCATTCTCCCAACAAGCCCAGAATACCAAGTCTACGTCAGCCGCCATTATGTTTTATTTGTAAAAATACCTGCTTGAGATGAGATGCGTCCTGCTGTAAAAAAACAGGAAGAAGAAAACAGGAAGACTATTACAATTTTCGAAGTGCTCGGAAAAAGCTGACTCACAAAAAGGGTAACTCACATGCAGATAACCTGGCTGGAATTCACAAATAAAGTGGGCCAACCCTAGAAGCTGAACTACTAAAAAAGTAAATAGCTTTTAAAACAGGGTCAAATAAGGTGAAAGAAGCAAAAAAAAAAAATCCTGTTCCCGAAAAGAGGATGATAAGTGTGCAGCAATGAACCAGGATGCTTGTGGCAATAACACCTTCACATATTATCACACCTCTTTTAGTGGATGTTAGGACTTGCGCTCCCTCCCTTCTTTTTTTAGGAATACTTGTTTGGATTTTTTGACAATGTTGTTAGGGCCTAAAAAAAAAAAGATTCAGGAGCTTGGTGTCGCAAAAAAAAGGCTTTGGGGGAACCGAAGAGTGCCAAGCCTCCTTTTGCGTTGGTCAGTTCGCGTGACAGTGTCACCTCGCTCGACTTTACCAAAATAAAAACAACCCTTTCTTTAGAGGGGGGGGGGGGGGGTTGGTCCTGAAAACAAATTGTAACGGATTACAAGGAATCCGTTACGTAAAAAATGTAAGGGAATTACTTTAAAATTACTCTAGAAAATATGTAATTATTCCGTTACTAAATTACCGATAAATGTAAGGGATTACAAGTAATTTCGTTACTTGTAACGGATTACGTACAAGTCTGCTTCAGTGTGCCGTTGTTAGAACGACAAATGTTCAACTCTCTGGGTAGAGCTCAAAGTTCGGATAAAAATACCCATCTTTTTTCCTTCTGCTGTGATGTTCAAGTTCCGTTCACTCGAGATAAATATGCGGTGTTGTAGCGTGTGTGGCCGCATGCGGAAGTATCTTAATGTAAAAGAACTTGTTGTAGGGCTAGCTGGTGTTGACTATCTGAGTGTGTTTTAGAGCTGCAGAAAAAGAGGAAAAAAAAAAAAAGAAGAAAAGTGAGCCAGCCCGAACCCTTCCGAGCTCACATCCAGGCGGCCTAACTAATCCCTGGTGTTTGGGATTGAAGCAGAGAACCTTGAAGGGTTACAGAGATTTTGTCGGGGGGCCGGTAAGCCCGTTAGCACTCGCGCGAGAAGGCCGTAAAAAGCGAGGAGGAAAATGGAGGAGGAAAGGGGAGGAGGAAAAAAAGAAACGAGGGGGAATCTTCTGCCACTCTGAAGAAAATTTTGAGCGCCCGCCTTTAAGGCCCTGTCACACTGAGGCAACAGTTGGACAACTCTATCCGGCAACACGGGGAAGTCGTGTTGCCGGCGACCCTGTCACATCAAGGCAACAACAACAGTCGGGTAACATGTTGCTGCCGCCCGGCAACCGTGTTGCCCAATTTGTTGTCCGACAATCCTGTCATACCGCGCTGACGGCGAGGACAACACGGGGAATACTCCGCCATCTTGATTATTTACCTTCGTTCGTGTGCGGCGCGGAATCGCTGGAAATGTGACTCTACAAAGTGCTAGTGAGTTCGAAGGGCCCGGAATTACCACGGTACGACATCAACCAGTGACTGTGATTAGAAAACTTGACACGGGGAGCATTTTCCGCTCTTTATTTCATCGAAATGTTTTACATTCGCTGACAAAGCAGATAGCCCTAAGCGAGGAAAGTGACATCGCTGTGGTGTGTTCGGCCACCGTATGAGGTGATTCTGTCCCGTTGTTTCATGCAATTCCTATTTCTACTGTAAAATTGCGTTAGCACCGGCAGTACCCCAAAGCGTCTTTTGTAACGTGGTGTTGAGCTGAACTGACAGTGCTTCAAAACTGCGACACCGACACCATCGGCCTTCATAACAATAGGTGAAATAAATATTTTTCAACGCTGTCTACTGGCCTACCGCTGCTACGTGATCGCTTCATTCCCACAAAACGTCCTGGGTATTTTTAAAACAAATCAGGTGTCTGGTAGCGGCTGTTCCCAAGTTCCAAGCATCAACAATCATGATCAAAGTGGTCGTTTTATGCTTCGATTTTTTAATCTTAGGTTTTCTGGATTATTTTTATTACACTTTATTAGTGGGTGAGTAGGCATGCCATTTTATTTCACTTTCCGTAATGTGCGCTGGTCTCTCGGGAGTTCTAATTTCAAAACCAATCTGAAGGTTCACGACCGTAGCTGTGACCATTTCGAAAATCGCTTTCCGTAACTACACAGCAAAAACATTAATCGAAAATATTTTAGCTGCACGCCAGCCCTAATTATTGTTAAATAACGTTTTCCAAGCCTTTGTTTGAGTAAGACTTTATTGATAGGGGACTAACTCTACCATCGAAGCTATCTATGTTGTCGTGTTGCCGGCCCGAAATTCGCTCAGCCAGCGATCAGGGCAACACTCGTTGTCCAACACAAGTTCCTGCTGTTTTTGTTGGCGAAAGTTGTCATACCGAGGCAACATTTTAGTTGTTGTCCATGTTGTCGTGCAGTTGCTGCGGTGTGACAGCTTTATCCAACAACACGGGGAGCGAGCAACAAGTTGCCCGACTGTTGGACAACGTGTTGTATTGCTGTTGCCGTCGTGTTGCCTCAATGTGACAGGACCTTAAGTTCCGTGGGTTTTTCTTTTTGCCGCCTTTCGCAAGCTGTTTCGTTCGCTTAGAGCGCTTCTCTTTCTTACCTCCTTGCACGCGGCGGCGCGCGAAGCCAAGGTCTAGACTGCGCCGTGCAAAAAAAAAAGCTCCTCTCCATGTTTTTTTTTCTTGCTTCGGTTGGATCTCTTCAAATTTTTTTAACACCTTTTGCAAGGCGTTTTGTTCGCCCACGCTGCCCATGCATTCGCGACCTCGCTGCACCAGGATAGAAAAGTGCGTTAATTTCGCGCGGGGGGGGGGGGGGGGGGGTTAAAATTTTGACATCCGAGTTGGGGGTGCGTTTATTACGCGAGTGAAAAAAAAAGTCGAAGTTTTGGGAGCCGACTTGGGGGGTGCGTTCATTACGCGATTGCGTTCATTGTGCGAGAAATACGGTATTCTTTTCTGTTGCAAAACTTTATATTAACACATTTACAACAAGTGGGAAAGATATAGGCCATCCAATCAGCGGCGAGCCATAACTGCTGTCCCAAGCTCGTTGTGTTAGTTCTGTGGCTCGTGCTGCGCCGGTCGTAGATCACGGATGATCCTGCCTCATTCCTATCCGAGAGGCAGAATCATGCGCACGGCATTGTCACAGTGGCGTGTTGTAACAATGCCGGTCGCTGCACGCACGTCAAAACATTTCAGAGATACTGGTTACAGACAGATTTTCGTTAGGTTAAACGGTTGGAGGAGTGGGACAGTCAACATATTTCTTGAGTGAGTATTTTCAAGAAGTGGATGAACTGCCAGATTAGTGACGTTCTAGCGGTGCTTACAACTGTAGTGACATTTCTGCTTGACCTTTGTGTACGCGACTTGAATCAATGGTTGCCACTTCGGCGCCCAAAGGTAACACACATTTGTCTTGCTCGATTATTGAACCAAAACGGGCTGTTCAACGGCGGTAGTAAACTATCATTCAAAATATCTGTAAAGAGTTTGCTTCTATCCCCGCTGTTATAAGATTATCACCTAAGCTCTTGCCACAATTAGCAGCTTACCGTGAGCAAAGTAGTTTGGGAGGATTGGCGGAGCGTCTCACTCCTCCCTTTATTAAGATCAGTGCTGTGACTGTTAGATGAACTCTAAGAATAAAGTATAGTAATGGTGAATCATATAAATTTAGTTCATAACTTCATATTGCATTTCGACCTTCGATTTTTTGTTTTGTGTAAGATGTTACCGCAGGTTGCATTATGGACGTTGCATTATCCCTGTTTCGATACAACAGACAATAGAAAAAAAAAAACGACCGCAGTTGGTTATCATGTCTGATGAACAACCCTCTGCCTATTATATTCACTTGTACAACGTTTAGAGCAATCAGTGCTCGACCGAGATACTCCAAAAAGTATTCGGGAATACAAACACTGAGATACATGTGTTTTAAGGCCAACATACAGATACTGAGATGCATTTGTCTTTTATGCAGCGGGATATTTCTGAGATACTTCTGCAATAACGGCGAAAAAGTATTCCAGAATACAGATGCAGATACTCATCGAAATACCTTTGCTCCCGACCGGTGTTACGTGGAAAGGGTGCAGATCGTGGCGAATCCGAAAGGTAATTTATGGTTGTGCTCCTCTTTTTGTGCCGTTTTATGCACTGCCCGTTACCTCAAATTCTTTATCTATCATTAATTCCGCTAAGAAGGAATGTCACCCTCGTCGAACCACATAGTTACAGAACGGTAAAGACTGCGTACCATGCTTGACAAAAGGCGTCTGCCCGAAATGAACGCTGTTTTGCCGCGAGAGCGCTTCTAAAACTGTCACATTATAAGCTTCTGAGTCACCCATAGTGTAGGGAGATCGGACAACAGGGCCGTAATTTTTCTCCGCTCAACTCCTTTACAGCGTTCGCTCCGCTTAATTGGAAAGATTAGACGGCTTTGTGAGAGGAGCTGATTGTGTTATTTTTACAAATAACCTTCTTTAAACCACAATCTTTTTTATGGTTGGTGACTCAGATGGGTCGTGTTATAGGGCAGGTTTATATTATAAACTCAGGAGCAAGTTGCACCAAAAAGATATTTTTATCCTTTAAAATTATCTTAAAAACGGCCACAAATGTAACGAGATGTCTAAGTCGGGCAAAGTATCGCGATACAAGCGATACATTTTAAATGTATCGACTTGGCAGCAGCAACGGCAGGAGCTAGCACGCTTACAACCCGTCATTTTGCAGACCGTGCTCTCAACCCATCCAAGAACGCATCATCATCCCTGTGTCCCGGTGGCCTGCCAGACTGCGAATCTGTTGTGCTGCCATCTACCCAGCGTTGATCTTCCACGGGACACCGTGCCATTGGTCAAGAGCTGGGGGACGTCAGCCCCTCTTCGCTACAAAAGACGCACGCTTCTCGTCTTCCATCACTTGGCAGCAGCAACGGCAGGAGCTAGCACGCTTACAACCCGTCATTTTGCAGACCGTGCTCTCAACCCATCCAAGAACGCATCATCATCCCTGTGTCCCGGTGGCCTGCCAGACTGCAAATCTGTTGTGCTGCCATCTACCCAGCGTTGATCTTCCAAGGGACACCGTGCCATTGGCCAAGAGCTGGGGGACGTCAGCCCCTCTTCGCTACAAAAGACGCACGCTTCTCGTCTTCCATCACTTCGAGTTCAGCGCTCGTGGCTACCGGTTCGCACGGTTTTCTCGGGACGTGAAATTCTTTCTTTCTAGTCCAGTGGGCGGGGGTGTTTTTCGGAAAGTGGATAGGAAGTTCGTAGGCGTTGGCCACGGTGGGCGTCACCACCCCGTACGGGGGACAGCACCCTGTACAGCGGGTTCCGGCCTCCCAAACGATGTCCCACGCCAGCCAACTTCCGGACGGAGGAGCGACCCCCACGCCAGCAAAGCGACACCTGAGTGAGAGCAGCTCCGGCGAGTTCGCACACACAACATCAATGCTACAAGACGACGAAGGGGCCATGGACGGCAGCGTTCTCGGTAGCAAGGAGGACGGCGACTTCACAACAGTCAACAGAAAGAAAAAGAGGACTCGACACGAAGGATCTCAACGGAGCCAAGGTATCGTGAAACTTCCTAATACGGCACGCACCGTTCTGTTCGCGCCAACCGTTCCCGCCACGAATCTGAGGAAAATCAACCGCCAGCTGCTATCGGACGAACTGGAAGCACTGGCTCCCGGTCAGTTTAGCGAGGTACGAGTAAACACACGGAAAAACATAATAGCCACGGATGCGAGGACGGAGGCGGGGGTGCTAGAGCTCCTCATTCTGACCAAAATATGCGGGGCGCCTGTACGAGCTTTTCTCCCTCGCTCGAAGAACTCAAGAGTAGGGGTAATTTCGGACGTCGACACCGATATCACCGAAGACAGGCTGAGTAAGATAATCGGCAGCGGAGTGAGCGTCGTGCAAGTTAGGCGGCTAGGCAAAACGCAAGCAGTCAAGGTTGTGTTTGAGGGTGACACGCTTCCTGCCCACGTCAAGATTGGATTAGTAAGGCACAGCGTTAGGCCTTTCGTCCAGCGTCCCCTACAGTGCCGACAGTGCTTTCGCATCGGACACGTAGTGGCAACCTGTCCTAACAGCGCCATTTGTCCCAAATGCGCACAGGCTCATGGTGAAGAAAACTGCACTTCAGCACAGAAGTGCGTAAATTGTCAGCGAGCGCACGAAGCAACCTCAACGGAGTGCCCAAAGCTCCAAAAGGAGAAGGAGACCTGCAAGGTCAAGGTGCGAGAGAACATCACGTTCCTGGAAGCGGCCAAGGTAGTCGAGGAACAGCGAAAAATCAAAAGGCGCAACAATCAACATGTAGAGAAACCCGGAGCGGGCACCTCGCAGCCTAAAAGTCAGACCGTCGCGCAAGGCGTGGACCCTGGGGCACAAGGCAGTTCTAATCCGGCAGGGGCAGCAAAGGCCGATAACCTACACAACGGTGGCAGGGACAACCACGCTAGGGGTCTCACCTATCGCGATGTCACTCAGGGCTCCCCCCCAAATCCGGCGGCGGATAGAAAAAAGCCACGTTACCATCCCGAGACACAGGGGATACTGTCAAAGCAAGGCACGTCAATTCCAGAGTCCGCTGAGCGGTCTACCGCGAGCAAATTTATCAGCTTGGTGTTCAACACAGTGCGCCGGCTCCTCGAGCTGTTGCCGCCATCGGAGTTCCGCACAACACTAAACAGTCTTCTCTTCCTGGAGGGCCTCCTTGGGGCTGTCTTCTAGATGGGCAGCACATAGAAGCAAGCAAGGTACGGGATGGCAGCACAAACCCCCAGAAGAAACGCAATCACTCGAACGGCACCGACCGTCCTACAGTGGAATGCCAGAGGCCTCAACGCCAAGCACAGTGAGGTTAGCCTGCATCTGCAAAGCAACCCAAGCCCGGTGCTGGCATTGACGGAAGCGGGACTGCCGGGCAAAAGATCGCTACCTGGATACTTTAGACTAACGACACAGTCAATACCAGGATTTCCACATGGAAGCGTGGTATTATTTATACGGAAGGAAATACCGCATGTACAACTCGATACCAGCCAACTTTGCACGACCTCAGCAGAGTTCGTGGGAGCCAGGATGAGCATCGGGAACCGAACGTTCGCCATTCTTTTGGGATATGTACGACCAAATGGCACAGAACTGCCGAGCGAGGAAATTCTGGCATGGTGTAAGGACCGATCAGAGGAGTTGCTTATATGCGGCGACTTCAACGCACATAATGTGGCTTGGGGAAGTGCTCGAACAGACAAGAGGGGGGACGCCCTTATGACAGTAATAGAGCAGATGGGACTTGCGGTGGCGAATGATGGACGGCCGACGTTCTTCAGGCCTCCGAACTCGTACAGTGTTCTTGACGTGACAGCGCACTCGCCATCCCTGGAGATGAAGTGGGAGCTAGCCCCGGACACACGGGGTAGTGATCACTTCCCCATCCACATCACCATCAAGGGGTGTCAGGGGGCAAGGAAAGTCTTGCGTACGTGCACTAACTGGGACGTTTTTCGAGCAGCGCTGGATTTGAGCCAAGAAGAAATTCCAGCAGCTATAATTCAAGCGTTACAGAAGGTCACACGCACTACTTCCGTCACAGAATGGCTCCCAAAGCCGGACCTCACATTTTTAAACCTCCAAGCGGCACGAACCAGGGCGCAGAGGAGGTACCGCCGGACGGGAGAGCCCGAGGACAAGACCAGTTTCAACAGGGTTTCGGCCAAGCTGCGAAGACACGCAAAGGTGCTGGTGAGGAATCGATGGAAACTCATGTGCAAGAATGCCAACGCACACTCGTCCATGACTAAGCTGTGGACCGTCCTAGGGACAATGACTGGGAAAAGCCGTTCAAGACATACCCTGCAGGTCTTGGCGCTGGCGGCCAACGAAACACCAGAAGCAGCAGCGGAGAGTCTGTGCGCCCTGTACGCCCCGGCAGAGGCGGCGGGAAGACCTGGGGTACCAAACACCGCGTCGGGACCTCTGGATGCCCAGTTTACAGTCCAAGAACTGCAGAGTGCCCTTCGCAGATGTCGGAAGAAGAGCGCAGCCGGACCCGACGGAGTCCCGTACCAGGCACTCACGAACCTCACCGAAGTGGCCCAAGATGCCCTGGTCAAATGGTTCAACGCTATATGGAACTCCGGGGACGTCCCAAACGAGTGGAAAAAAGCAATGGTGGTGCCTTTGCTCAAGGCAGGGAAACCGCCAGGAAAGGCAGAGTCATACCGCCCAGTTTCACTAACCTCGTGCATAAGCAAGTTATTCGAGAGGATGGTGCAAGCTCGGATATGCTGGTACCTGGAAGAACATCACTCTCTCCCGAACTGCATGACCGGTTTTAGGAGAGGGCTGGCAGCCCAAGACAGTATCCTGGACCTAACAAGTGATATTGAGGACAACAAGAACAGGCGGAGGAACACGATTGCGGTGTTCTTGGACGTGGAACGAGCTTACGACACCGTGCCGCTCCCTACAGTCCTTAAGAGAATGACTGAGATCGGTCTGACCGGTAAAATTCAAAAGTTCCTGGCAAATTTTTTAACCGGGCGAAAAATTCAGATCAGGTCCGAAGGTACAGTGTCCTCGCCAAGGGTGCTGCACAGAGGGTTGCCACAGGGAAGCGTGTTGAGCCCGGTGCTCTTTAACATCGTGATGGCTACACTACCGAACGCCATCCCACCAACCGCACTCCCGGTACAAGTGTCTATCTATGCAGACGATGTGTGCCTCTGGGTGGCAGGAATATACACAACACAGATACACCGGAGCATACAAGACGCCACGCAAGCAGTAGACGAGTTTTTGGCTGAATCGGGGTTGTCCCTGTCAAAGAGCAAGACCGTCTGGATGCCGGTACGGGGGAATGGAAGAAGGTTTCAACCGCCAAGCATCGTGTTAGCGGGGGAGAACGTCACAAAGGTCACCAAGCAGAGGTTCCTGGGAATCGTCATCACAAGCAGGTTGAGATGGGCACAAGCCGTAAAAGCGACATCGGAAACATGCAGGCCTGCCATGAACGCTGTTCGCCGTATGACTGGAACCGCGTGGGGATGCACGGAGCGGACCATCACAGCTGCCCACACGGCGCTTGTAACGTCAAGGGTAATGTATAGACTCCCTTACATGGCCCCATCTCGGACGGACCTGGAGAGGATGGAACAACGACATCGGCATGGACTACGAACAGCACTGGGGATTCCCAACGCTGCCAGGAACGACGCGGTCCTTCTGGAGGCGGGGACAGAGTCGCTCGCAAGACAGGCCAAAGGAAGGAGACTTCACCAGCTGGCGCGATTATCTATGACCCACCCGGGCAGATGGTTCCTTCATCGAGTCCAGGCCCGGATGAAATCGCTATGGAGCGAGGCGGTAGAAGAGTTCCACAATGTCACGGACCCACTACCGACGAGGACGGACGAAGCAAGGATGGCTCCATGGGACGTAATCAAGGTGTCCAGTGACGTAAGAATCAAGCACCTGCGTTCCAAGAAAGATAGGCCAGGCATCGCTATCAGAGCAGCAGTTGAAGCACACTTGGAAGAACACCATAGGGGAAAGCTTCGAATATACACGGACGGGTCCGTAAACAAAGCAAGAACCTCCAGCACTGCGGCCTACTGCATACCAGAGAAAGGCTGGGAGTGGGGCGGGAGACTTCAAACACCCACATCTTCCACGGTGGCCGAACTGGTGGCCATCGATAAAGCCCTCCAAGCTGCCACCCTATTGCCACCACAGGGAATGGTGGTGCTCACCGACTCGAGATGCGCCCTTCAGAAGATTGCGAATGCAGAGTGCGGGGACCCAGCAACGACCGCCGTAAGAAAGTCACTAGCATCGTTGGAAGCACGCGGATCCACAGCGTGGCTCCAGTGGATTCCAGGGCATGCGGGGATCGAAGGGAATGAACAGGCAGACAGGCTGGCCGCAGCTGCTCACTTGGAAATCCCGGCTGTCCCGTCACCGGCAAATCCGCAACAGGCTGCACTTGACGTCCGCTGGTACCTTTTAAATGCAAGTAACGAGCCGGCGCTTCCAAAAGGAGCCCTGTCTGGATTGTCACGGGCGGCAGAGACCCTGGTGCGACGCTTGCGCACAAACACGGCCAACACGAAGGCTTTTCTGGTCAAGATGGGAAAACGGCGGATGTCAGAATGCTCGCAATGCGACGAGGAAGAGACTGTGCACCACATTCTCCGCGTCTGCCCGGCATACGAAGCTCAACGAACTGTGCTGTATGAACAAATCGGCATGGATAATCCGGGAGCAACAGTCGATATCCTCTTCCCAGATGGACCTCGAAGGAAGTGCCAGAAAGTGTTCAAGGCGGTGCTGCGCTTCCTGCGGGATATTGGCTTGATCGACCGACTGTAGTTGTATCTAAAACATAACAAAAGAATTTTTTTTTTTTTTTTTTTTTAACAGCTCTTTAAGAGCTCGTCACCTGCCCATGCCAGCTAATTGGGGCTAGGCTAACCTAGGTGACGTAAAACCTAAACGGCGCACCACCACCACCACGTCTTCCATCACTTGGCAGCAGCAACGGCAGGAGCTAGCACGCTTACAACCCGTCATTTTGCAGGTTTGTTCCAATTTCTTACGTTAAATACTTCAAGCGTTGTCACCGTTGCTGCTGCCACAGCTTTTGAAAATTACGCCTGTCTGCTTTCTTTGTTTGTTTTTGAGTGATCCCCTATGACGAAGGAAATCTCCAAAATATTAAATGAACTTAAAGATGAACTTCGCCAGGAATGGAAGGCTTTTAGGGAGACACTGGAACGAGATATTAGAAGTGATATACGTGACTTGCGGAATGATGTTAAAGAGGCGAAGGATAGTATGGATTTTATGAACCGCAAGTTTGAAGACATAAAGAAAAAGCTTGATACAGTACTTAAGGAAAACGCTCAGTTAAAGAAAGAAAACGGAAATCTCTCGCATAAGTGCGATGAACTGGAAACATGCTTGAGGAACTGCCAGGATCGGCTTACGGACGCTGAGCAGTACTCGAGAAACACCAACCTGGAAATTAAAGGAGTCCTCAAGCGTGATGCCGAAGTACTTCCAGATGTGATTCGAAAACTGGGAGAATCAATTGGGGAACAAATTACTCGAGCGGATATCGCCATCTGTCATCGTGTACCGACGCGGGACACTGAGACTACAAACATAATCCTACAGCTTGTAAACCGCAGCAAGCGCGACGCAATACTTCAGAAGGCAAAAAAGAAGCGCCTTACAAACTCGGATGTAGGCCTCGACACAAATACGCCGATATTTGTGAACGAGCATCTTTGCCCGTCATTAAAACGTATTCTTGGCAAAGCGATTGCTAAGAAGCGGCAGTCGAACTGGAAACATGTCTGGGTGAGCAATGGGAAAATATTTGCTCGTCAAGCCGATGGTTCCCCACTCGTTCCAATCAAAAATGAAGCTGACATCGAGAAGATTAGTTAGCTTATCTACTCGGTCTCTTTGTGTTTATTTATTTTGTTTTATTTGCAATGGAATACAGGGAGTTAGTTTTGCCTGTAGACCTTGGTCATTGCTTGTCATCGAAAGATAACACTCTAATCTATCACCTAAATGCCCGTTCCGTAACAAATAAACATGACAGCATCATATTACATTTAAATCAGTGCGGTGTTTCTTTTGACATAATAATGTTTACGGAAACCTGGTATCAGCATGAAGCTGACATGCTCATTGTACCAGGTTATAATCATTTCTATTTGAACCGAACAGATAAACGTGGTGGTGGTGTTTCTATTCACGTAAAATGTTCTATTAAATGTGAGTTGCTACATGCGTTTTCTCAAATATCAAGCGATTATGAGATACTAACTCTAAAATGTGGTAACACTATTTTTACTGTTATATACCGCCCCCCTTCGGCAGATTTTGGAAACTTCATTTCTTTTCTTGAGCGCTTCTTTGACCATGTCTCGGTAAATAACTATCGCCTTGTTCTAGGCGGCGATTTCAATGTTAACATACTAGATGACTCCTTCTATTCAAATTCTCTCAGTAGTACACTCAACTCCAACGGCTTTGTAAATGTAATTACGTCTGCTACTAGAATCACCCAAACCACGTCAAACGCAATTGATCTTTTTATTACGAACGTTACAACCAAAGTTAAGGTATCTGGCACTATAAGCTTCAGTATCAGTGACCACATTCCCATTTTCTTGTCGATACAAAATTATGAAATACCGAAAAAAGTAAAAAGCACCGCCACCTTCCGCAAAATGTCCAATGACTGCCTCCTGGCATTTAGGGATGCAGTTCTTAACTGTGACTGCAGCTTTGTTTATTCTAGCTTAAACGTCGATGTCTCTTATAATACTTTCCTGGACGTTTTTAAAGAACTTTACCATTTGCATTTTCCGTTAAAAACCGTAACCGTAAACAAAAAGATAAGGAAACCCTGGGTGACCGCCGTACACATTAAAATGATGCATAAAAAAGGCCGCCTATACACGGCTTTCCTAAAAACGAGGGACCCAAACAGGCTCTCATCTTTTAAGAAATTTAGGAATAATCTAACTTCTGAACTTAGAAAAGCAAAATCTTCATACTATAAGCATATGTTCCATAATGTCACTAGAGAGCGCCCTGATGTGGTTTGGAAAATAATAAATGAAGTCATAAATCGTACAAAGGTGTCCCCCTCTATCGGTGAATTAAAAATAGACGGTCAAGTTATGTGCGATGGAAGTCTGGCGGAATGCTTTAACACTCACTTTTCGGTCGAACAACCCACTGCTTTTAATCCTAGTGCCCTTTTATTTGCGAGGCATAATAACGATACTTTTTTTCTAAATCCAACTGACGAAATTGAGATATGTAATATATTCTTAGGACTAAAAAACAGCAAAAGTAGTGACGTTGATCAATTACAAATAAAGCCGGCTAAATATGTAATAGATATAATCGCCCCATGCTTAGCACACATATATAATTTGGCATTATCATCTGGACAATTTCCAGCAAACATGAAGTTCGCAAAAGTTTCTGCTATATATAAAGGAGGCGATAAGAACGTCCCGAATAATTACAGGCCTATATCAGTATTATCTATCTTCTCTAAGGCACTTGAAAAAATTATACTCGCACGTCTAAATTCGTTTTTTACAAAACATTCTATACTATCGGACTGTCAATTTGGTTTTCGACAAGGTAAATCCACTGAAGCCGCTTTATTACTTCAAAAAGAAATTATATTGCAAAATATTGAAAAAAGGCTTCTTACGTTAGGTGTATTTATAGACTTCAGTAAAGCGTTCGATGTTGTCAATCACCACATTCTTCTTGCTAAACTTGGCAACTATGGTGTCCGCGGAGTACCCCTTGCTTTACTTACATCATATCTACAATATAGGAAACAGTGCGTAGTAATTGACGGTCATTACTCTTCTTTTCATAATGTTATTGCTGGTGTGCCGCAAGGAAGCATACTTGGGCCTTTTCTATTTAATGTATACATAAATGATATTGTTAACATCGATCACCGAGTTCAGTTTGTCATTTATGCTGATGATACGAGCCTCTTTGTTTCTGCTACTGATGCTGACGTTCTGATATGTAAAGCGAATAATATCTTAAGTAAATTTGACATGTGGTCCAAAGTTAATGGCCCTAAAGTAAACACCCAAAAATCTAAAGCCATTTTATTTAGATCTCTTAATAAACCAGTTCTGGTTAAAAATGAAATCAAACTTGGTGATTCACAAATTGAATTAGTTAGCCAACATAAAATTTTAGGAGTACTTTTTTCCGAGTATATGATGTGGGACAGCCATGTTAGCTATCTAATTGCTAAACTTTCCAGAGCTGTCGGCATTATTGCCCGCTGTCGTCATGTCCTACCAATCAGTATTAAGTTAAAACTTCACTACGCACTATTTGAGTCCAATTTAAATTACTGTAATCTTGTATGGGCTACGACAACTGAGACAAACCTTCAAAATATACTATTATTGCAAAAAAAAGTGTTACGTTTTATCGCGGGTGTCTCATATACAGAGTCGGTTACAGACCATACAGAACCATTATTTTCTAGATATAAGATACTTCCTGTAGAACGCGTGTATAATTATCGTTTACTCTGTACCCTTCGTTTCTCATCGCCAACACTCATAGATTTTTTGTATTTTATTTCTGAACTTCAGAAACGTGAAAGTAATCTAAACACGCGCCGTGTCGACACTTGGCTCCTTCCTCGGTGCCGCACAAATTACAACCTCCAATCATTGCATTACAAAGTACCATACGTGTTAAATAAATGTTCCACGAACAACATAAACATCTACACAATCGGCAAAAAAGACTTACGTACCTACTGTTTTAACTATTCATAGCTAATTTTGTTCTTCTGCTACTCCAATGTTATGTGACCTTGTTTTATTTTTCTTATCACCATGGTAAAGTGTTTTATATGTTTGCTGTCCGAGCTGCTGCCATGTATAAGGGGGACCCAGACCCAGTCAAGCTGCTGTTAGCAGCTTTTTGTCTGGTAACCCTTCCAGTACTTCTGGAAAAATAAAGTGTATTGTATTGTATTGTATTGTATTGTAAATGTATTTCACTATTGAGATACAAATACATGTTACAAATGTATCTCGATACAGAGATATATTTGTAAGATACTCGAAGGTATCTCTAAGATACTATCGCGATACAGTTGTATCGCGATACTGCCCAGCCCTGAGTGCAATCTTGATGTATCACATTTCTGCCTGAAGGGGAGGGTGGAATCGGACTTATTTTTGTTTTAGAGCTTAGGTCTCTTGGGCGCCCGTTTCCGGCTGGAGCGGCGACGCCGTGGCCGTAGGCGTAACCGCAAGTTGCATTTGGAATGTTTCGAATAATGACGTCACACGTGACGTCACGTGTTACGTCACGAGTGTCACGAAGGTTACCCTCACAAAGGGTATTCCGTGACGTCACATGAGACGTCACGTGTGCAGTCATTATAGGAAACACGTGCGTATGACGTCACGCCTGACGTCACGTGGCGTCACAGGCACATAATATGACCGATATTCCTGCTAAATTTAGCGGCGAAATTTTTCCGCTAAATTTGGCGGAAAAATATTCCCGCTAAACTTACCATCGTGATGTAACGTTTGACGAGACTTGTGACGTCACACGTGACTTTACGTGTGACCTCACGAGGGTAAACGTTTCCCGCGAAATATAGCGGAAAATTTCCCCCGCTAAATTTAGATGAACTCTAACTCATCCTCTACAAGTGCTGCGCTCTAATTATGCGTTACAGAAAATTGAAATTGCCTTTAATTTTTTGCAATTTTTCAGCCATTTCTAGAAGATCTAGGGCAGCATGCTATGATCAGCTGATGTGAAAAGTCTTTCATGCTACATTTAGAACCAATAAATTCGTTTTAAAGGGGCGGTGCAGTGATTTTAACACTGAACGAATGTGCAGCTTGTATTTTTTATATTGTTTACTTCGGCATAATTAAGAGAAAAAGTGCCACCATACCCCTAAATACCTCTATTTCGCTGCGTAATCGTAAAATAAAAAACGCTTTTTTTCCCAACCTGCGGCCACATGGTGGCCGCAAATGGAACCTGTGCTGTGACGTCATTCGGAGTGGTTTTTGTAAGTGATGGTGTTAGGCAATTGTAAGCTTGATTTAAGGTTAAGTTTAAAAAATCTTGTTGTTTAGGCATGCAGAAACGCTTCAAAAGCCTAATATTGCCGCTAAAAGGGTATGAATTATTTGTGGCGCCATCTACCGCAAGTCAACAAAACCTGCCGTCGCCTTCATCCGTCGACGCCCGAGGCGCCTACGGCGGCTACACGAGCAACCCGGGCGTTTTGTCTTTGCCTCGCTCGACGGAGTGCGTTGGTCGTGGTCCGTAGTATCGTGGTATCGTTATTGTTCCTGGTGTCTCGACCTCGACTTCGACTTCGACTGCCCGCCGCGTCGCAAGCATCTTGCGCTCGACGTCGCTCAGGCCATCCGCCCATGCCGCCATGTTGGTCGGGAATCGGCGGGAGAGCGGCGAGCCTGGCGAGCCGGCGAGCGCTGGGGAAACGGAAGCCAGAAGAACCTAACCGGAAATCAACGCCACTCCGAATGACGTCACAGGCGAAGCTGGTGCCGCTTCAATGTTGAGTTGAGGGGTGCCAGAGATACCAATTTCTTTTATTTTTTTTAATGAAAACTAGGGCAAGCAGGAAAGAATAGTTTTCGGTCCTTCGTTTTATATGTGGCCGGGATCAATTCCCGCAATTAATTAGCCAGAGTCCGCAAATTGTTGCACCGACCCTTTAAGGTGCCAATTAACTACACAAAATTTGTAGTGTGAAAACTGTTCCATTCCTCCCCACTCTCCCCTACAGCTGTTGCTGTGCGGTCAGTGAGATTGAGGCTCCAGCTTAAAAGTTTCAATGCAGGGTCGCATAAGATCACAATGAAGACGAAAATAAAAGCACAACAAGTAGATTACTTCATATTATGATTTTGAAATTAGCGTGATCTAACAAATCAGATCGTAGGAGTATCTTCGTACAATTTTAGTGCGTCCATCGTACAGGCATTCTTATTAAAAACGATACTTTCTTCTCGCGCTATGATTCCTCTGATTTCGATGCCATGAGTGATTTATCGTGGTGCAGAACCGTTCTAGTTCTTTAGAGAGATCTTTAGATTAGAATATATGTATTAGCGGTTAGATAACATGAGTAATTGCTGATGGTAAATTTAGTGAGTGACAGTGTGTGATCTGAATATCCAAGGAAGGTCTAGAACCACTGAACAATAGGGAAAATTACATATTTGGGTTTATGAGTAAATGAGACCCTCAACAGCGTGCCTAAAAGGGGCACTGACACCCCAAAGGTCGTAATATTTTTATTGCCTAAAAAGATGAAAGTTATAATCATAAACATGCAAAAAAAAAAAAAAAAAACGCCTCGCGAGAAAAAATTTTCCCACGCGCGGGCGCGCCTTTTTATTTTTGGCGTTTATATTTCCCGCGCTCGCCTCCTTGCTTCTTTTGATCGGTGACGTAAAAAACCAGGAAATATAGAAGCTTTGTAGGTGACATATTTATAACATTTAATATCGGCTATCGCAAAACAGGTTTTTTGACGCAATGGCGAACGCACTGCGGCCGCCTCTTTTTGAAATACCAAAAATCAGATTTCGGTGTGATGTCGCTTCCTGGATTTGTATCCTCCCTCGGAAAACTTGGCGGCGCTCGAGCAGAGGATGATCGGCGAGTCGGGGAAGAAACCGTTTTTTTCCCGTGCCGGCGCCCTTCTATCCCACCTGGTCACCTTCTCCTCGCTTCGGGTCGCGGTGACAACGGCGGAGGTCCCATAGAAAGTCGAGTCGCAAGAGACCGCAAAATTTGACTCAATGCACTGGCGCGGATCACGCGCGAACTTCAAATTCGGCATTTGGAAATTGTTCTTTTTTTAATTCAGAAATACTGAGTTCCCAAGTTTCGAATTTTGAGGCTAATGTCCCGGCATCATTTTCAATCGTTTGGGATAATCAAAATTAAATATGATTTTGATGTTTCAGTGCCCCTTTAAGGAAACGGGGGCTCTTAGTCGAAAAACGTCTTTTAGAAAGGTTTAACGACTGAGGAAAGTAGGGTCAGCAATTAGTATTGATTGTTTTCCTTACTGGACTTACCATGTTTTTCGTGATCCGCACGCAGAAAGAGATTGTGTAGTACTATCTCAAAGTGATTTCAAAGGTCAACCTAATCTAAACGACATTATACAATATTAAGTTTTTCCTCTTCAAAAAACATCCTGTACAGGTATTTGTTCAAGCCACCTGAAGGACTTCTGTGGGCAGGTGCATAGCTGAATGTGCTGCGCTACAACCAACTAGCCCAAACTCAAGTGCAAGCTTTATTAATCTTCACTGTGGGCAGGGCCCGGTATCTAGCAGAAATGAACATGATTAATAAAAATGAAATAAAATGAGAAAGTAAAAAATGTAAAAATAGCCGAGAGTGTCAGAAAAGCAATGCAATCAAATAGTTTTGCGTGGCGCAACACGCCGTGTTTCGACGGAATAATACAGATGAACTATGTCAATTTAAATAACTTATTTTAAATTTATTTGCCGATGCTCTTAGCAAATCCAAAGTAAAAAAAAAGTCCTTCTGGCGGTTCATTACCACAATGAGGGACATAGAATGACCTAAACCGCTTTCCATAGTTTAAAATATTTTTGTAATAAACAAACGCTCTTTTGTCTTAAGACGTTTCCCTTTCCGTGTAGGTAAGCAAAGGAATTGCTTCTCTGGCGTTTTTCAGCAATATATGCCAGAACAAATTCTCAAGCAAAGGTATCTGCAAAATATTTTCTGCGTGTGTCCAGATTATGCATCCTTATTCAGTCGCCGAAATTGCGAGCTATTTTATCTAGTACGTTATCTCATTTCTACTTACTGTTGTTTTAGTATACACCATAAACAGTTCTGTAGTGAAGGATAGACTCGTCCAGTACCTTACATACCTTTAACCGTAAAGGCCCGTTCACACAGTTGCGTTCGGAGCGATCACTACGCTTACGAACAAATGCAATCAGTTGGAACGACGAGTTACCATAGCAACAAAGCGCCAAACGGTCGTTTCGTTCGTGTTCGTTCGCAACGCAAGGAGTTGAGCCGGGCTGAACCTTTTCGTTACGTTCGGGAACGACCACAACGATAGACCACTCACAGGTCGAGGATAGCTCGGTCGCGCGCGTTGCATGCCGGTCGTGCCAGGCTCCTTCTATTTGCAAACATGGCGTCGGTGGTGATCATCGATGTGGACGGCGTGGTGGCAGCTCATTGTTTTGCGTAAAAGTGCTATCATTGCCTGTGAATTTTCGTCGTATGTTGTTATGATAACCCAGAACATACTATAAGGGAAGATCCACCTACTCGTGCAGCGATCCCGTGGCGGCACTCTCAAGACAGCAGAAACGTCGTGCCGTCGTGTTTGTTTACTTCGACTACAGTGGTGCTTTCTTAGCATTTGTGTCCTCGAAAATCGCCCGGATTTCATTTTTGGTGCATTCCATGCGTGTGCTCAAGGTCAAGGTATTACTGGTGCGTACCGCATAAAGGATGCGAATTTTAACGCGTTTTCACCACCCGAGAAAGGTGATTAGTGTTAGCAATCCTGAACGCTCGCAACGTCTTCTATCTGATCACGAAATTATATTTCTTAGTTGCTATATCGCTGCTAACACTAGATCGTATTTTATAATCGTAGAACAGGCGTGTGGCGAGATTTGTACTGTTGGCTAAGTAGTCTATTAAAGCCGTGATCGTGGAAGACGGCGTACTGCATCTTTTTTTTTTTTAATGGACTACCCTGCAAGCGTATCCTGAAAAAAAAAAAAAAGTTTGTGGCCATAGAAGACGGTCTGTATATTTACTGTTACGCAAGTGAGTGGCAGCGCGTCCCCTTCTTTTTAGAGGCACTGTAGTAACAGCCGACGGCGGCGAAGAGGCGGTCGCCGTGCTGCCGACGCACTGCGCATGTTGCAGTGGTTGCAGGAGCGTACACGCGTCGCAGAGCTGTCGTTACGGTCACAACGGACGCAGTCATGAATAACGGGTTCGTCTCAGATGTCTGAACCAGCCTTTACACAGCTATTGTAGACGCACAGCAGATCTTCGTGACTGTACACCGTAGCCGAAACCTCCGGCTGCTCCGATGAGGACGGCGGACCTCGCGTCGGGCGTCGGCGTCCTCCATGTTTGTAAGCGTAGCTGGGTTGCTTACTATTGGCTAAGTGCAAGAGCTGAAGCTCGTTTCTCATTGGCTGTTGGTTCGTGTGGTTGCATGCGGTTGCATGTGTGTGTACACGTCGCGTACAGTTGTCGTTGAAGTCGCAGCGGCTGCATTCGTTCGTAATCATAGTGGTCGCTCCGAACGCAAATGTGTGAACGGGCCTTAATACACTTCAGCCATGAAGCACAAACGTTACAAAGATGCAGACACAACTGCGAGATGCCTTGCAACAAACTCCGAGTGAACGCTCGAAGTTAAAAGTGTCCACCGAAACGGATGCCCAAACATTTTCATGCAAGAGCACATTCAAGGGTTACACTTACATGCTTTGCACATCGTGTGATAAAGTAATATTCAGATAGTTTAACATGTTTATTAGGATTACAGAAACACGGTAATAAAATTTAGCCACATTGACCAAAATATTGTTTCTCCCAAACAAAGACAACATTGTGCAAGCATCCGGGTCGGCCTGAACGAAAGGTGCAACTATGGACAGGTCATTACTAGGAAACGCAAAGATCACCTCATATGCGTACAAAAAAAAAAAAAAAAAAAACACATGACGAAAGAACGGAGAGTTTGACAATTTCGACGTTTATGTTAAAAAGGAGGGGCTCTAAAATAGACCATTACGGGGCGGCTGATTCTTCTTCCATGTAATTTTACTTTTCCACATGTTTACCAAGTGAAATCGATCAAACAGATACTTCGACAAGAAATCATAAAATCGACCTCGGGAAGCCATAAATTCAAGTTTGTTTTCAAAGCGTGGTGCCATGCTTTGTTGAAATTTGAGTTTTTTCTTAGATTGTTCATTTCGCTATACGTTAAAGCTATTATGACAGATTCCGATGTTCACAGAAAAATGAAAGTCGTTTACAATGGACCTTTCCCGAGAAGCGTTCTGCGCACGCGCGAGCGCCCGATGCCAAGCGGCGGAAGTCGGAACGAAAAATCGAGGAAATTCGAAATGAGCCTGTCAATAAGCGAGTAGAACAGGTAATTATGGCATATATATAATCGGGTTACACAAAAAAAAAAAGTGGACGGAAGGAAAAACCCAACGATTGGGTGGACGCCACGGATGCCCATCTTTAAGCTCACGTTGGGCACGCGACGCAGCTCGGAAAGCGAAGAAACTGGTAGCGTAGTTCCCGGTATCGATTGGTAGCGCAGGTAGGTCACTTCCTC
Organism: Ixodes scapularis; assembly: GCF_016920785.2. NCBI lineage: Eukaryota > Metazoa > Arthropoda > Arachnida > Ixodida > Ixodidae > Ixodes > Ixodes scapularis. The sequence continues at coordinate 3,406,283 of NW_024609855.1, read as the reverse complement.
GATTTTTAGTTCGTACAGCCACCGCCTGGTGCCGTCGGTATGTAGAAAAGGTCAATTCCCTGTAACGCCGGATTAGAGCGCAGCTCTTGAGGAGGAGGATGGAAGCGTACTGAGGGATAGGTGACTCCTTGACGTCTCGTGACCTCAGGGGGGTGTCGTGTGACGTCAGGGGGTCACGTGGCTTCGGGGGAAGGGGTCACGTGACTTTGGGAGGTCCCGTGACATCGGGAGGGGGGTCACGTGACCTCAGGAGAACACGTGACTTTGCGGGTCACGTGGCCTTAGGGGGTCACGTGACCCCTAAGGTCACGTCACCTCAGGGTGGTTACGTGACTTCAGGGGGTCACGTGACGTCAGGGGGTCTTGTGACCTCGGGGTGGTCACGTGACCTCGCGGTTACGCCGACGGCGACGGCGACGCCTACGCCAACGCCGCTCAAGCCGGATACGGGCCCCTAAGAGCTGCGCTCTAAAATATTTATAGCACGTTCCCTATTGAAAAAGGCCAATATGAACTCGGCTTATTGGAAATATTGTATTCCAATGAAGTTGATGGAAACCAATAAAAACTTATTGTTATCCGATTAACCCAATACGCACGACGGGAATTCATATCGGAGCACAATATTCCGATATAGTTTACGGTTATTGGTATACAGGAGGACATTGGAGCACAATATCCAATATAACTTGCGGTTATTGGTATACAACACGATATCGAAGCACAATATCCCGACAGAACTTAAACTTACGGTTATTGGAATAGAATACGACACCCCGTGCATATTGGTGACCGACATGGACATACTGTGCGGCCACACGATATATAAATATCGGTCGTCGATCACGGGCCCAAAGGAGAATACAATATCGCGTGGATAAATTTCAGAACGAATTCCAAGTTACCAACATGAATTACGTCGGCATATACCGCGGACTAAGAGGATACGTAACACAGTATTGATCGCCCGTGAAGCAACATGTGGATATCGGTACGCCTACATATACGACATAGCGTGAATGATATCGTAGAACAGCAGGAGTTACCATACGGCAATACGAGAGAGAACGATATTGGAGGTAGATACACACAGAACACAAACGTTCCGCGTTGCGAACACATTCACATTGATCGAAAGCGGAAGTGTACGTACGGAACACAGTACACACAGCCTCGAGCGCTTGAAATGCTAGACAACCACCAAACCATTCAGAATAACTAGCTGGGACACCCGCGACCTACCTTTCGATGAGAAAGCCCAATAACGACGTGCTCATCGAGTGATCGTTTTCAAACAAATGTTTATTGCAGTTTTAATGCAACAAAAGTTAGGTTACCGATGTTGGAACCCAAATCGAACGCGATACGTGACAATGTCAGTTCGCACGATAAAATAATGAGGATTAATGGGCTTGAGAGGTCACGTGCTTCTTACCCGCACATTTATCGATATTGACCCACCTTTCTGGGTAATCCTACGTCGTACACAACATCCACAACAACACACGAGCACATTTCACCCACCACTCTTCGTCGCCTGTTTCGCAAGATTCACACACTGTAAAAAAACGACGGGAAAAATACGTGCATTTGCGCCATTAAACGATACGTTACAAACTCGTTTTATCAGAAAAGTTTCCATCGTCAACCCGCGCGCGCGAAAGTTCGAGCGCTCGAGCTTCGGAGGCACTTCGAACTCCGAAGCCACTTCGAACTCGGATCGAGCCAGACGAGCGGCTGAGCGAGCCGCCGAGTGGCCGAATCCGCCGATCCAGCCAAGCCTAGCCGAGCCGCCGGGATTGCGCGATTGCGCCATTGCGCAGCGACCGCGACCACGCCAACCCGGCGGGACGGCGGCGATGGCGGGACCGACGGTTGACAGCTCCTCAAGTTCGTCGTGCACTTTGCTTGTGGGTTCCAAGTGAAACCAACGCACTTTCAATCGCTTCGAAAGGTACGTATAGACGACTTTATTACTTGCAGCATTGAGTGCTTTGGTATACACAGATCAAAGTGAACACTGAAGGACAAAAGGGAGACATTATGTTTTGAAATCGCAGCTTATTTGAACGGAGGCGTCCCCTGATGAAAGCGTCTGGCTGTGCTCTGTTGCAGACGTCATTTCGACTGCGTGTACTCTGACGTAACGTCAGTCAGTGTTTACACTCGGCTAGCTTCGCTATCTTGTTATCTCATGTGCAAAATAGACGTAAAAACCAGCGCCTCGTCTCTTTCGGATATTCAACCTCCAGCCCCTTGGCTCCCAGCGTGCTTACCGGCGCAAACCGTTCGACGTGTTGCATTCGTGGGCTCGTTCGAAGAGGCGTTGTTTAACGCTCACGAGTCGCCGAAGTGTTTCCGGAGCTTCTCTTTACGAAAGTCGCGATCGACGCTGTTCTCTGAGCTCGTACTTTTTTTTTTCCGTGGTAGACTAAGAGTGCCGACCATTCATCTGTGGTGCCGACTGGCGCCGTACGAAGTTGAGAAAAGCTAGCGAGTCTGTCAGATTTTCGTGACGCCGCCCAACTGCTCTGCTACCGGCTCAGCGTTTTCTAATTTTCAATTTTTTTTTGCCATGTTTCATTTCAGTCGCCGCAAAGTAAATCGCGGCCGTACGTCGGTTGACTCCCGATTACTGTCTCTACATCGTAGACTGTCTCACCACAATGGTGCCTCGTTGGTGTGATCTTATTCTGATATCGTTACATCTTGCTTTTTCATCTTGGCACACTTCTAGGCGACCTTCTACACATTGCACTCCTTGTCGACATGTCGCTGGTGTTAGAGACAAATCTGAAGTCGCTGTTTGCTCACTCCTTGGTGCACATATTTCATGTTCAACATCAGGTATCTGAAGGAGGCGCCATGAAACCCTGGAGTTTGTTTAGAGGTACGTCAACATACTGTATTCAAGTGTCGTTTTGTGTGTTATAGTTTCCTACAAAACCAAATTGCACTTTGTTCGTAATATACCCTATAACTGTTCACTACAATTAAAGTTGCTATGAAACATTGGCCACGAGGGATGACTCGGCCAACGCAGCCTGAAAATTCTTCGCATAATTTTCTTCATGGGTCATTTTGGACATTGACAAATTTTCTTGTGAATAATGAGTGGTATGCACATGTGTTCTACTTTTCTTACAGGTACTTCAGTTAGATAAACCCCAGCAAAGGCAGCAAGACAGTCTCATGGGGTCACGCCACGAATAACTGCATTCCTGCTCGAGTCCCGAGTCTTGTCACCAAACTTCACTGAACATAATGGTACATTCCGTTTTCTTAACTTTTTCTTCTGAAATGTGTTTTTTTTTTATTGTTGCTTTTTTTTCTATTGAAAAAAGGGTAGTACAACGTTTAAACACCCAATGTTTTTTTTTTCTTTTTGTAAATTGTGTAGTACATCGTTTAAACACCCAAGCGTTTATAAATGGCCTCTGTACCAGACAATAGGGTGTCTTATATTCTGTTTCATGCTTAGCGTGCAACGCTGTCAAAGGTACTAAAGTGGTGCGCATGAAAAAATATAAAAAGTGTTACTCCGCGCGTTTCGTGGTCGAGTGGTAGAAGGCGCTGCACTAGCGATGTTGACGTCTCGGTGGCCGTGGTTCGAACCCATTTTAAGCGCAAAGTTTTTCGTTTTTTTTTTTTCTTTTTTAGACATACTTTTCGTGCAAGATTGTGCGCATTGACGAGGTGCATATTTCGATTCCTCCTCCTTGATTTTTATTGATAAGTCGCCGAAAGGCCAGATTTCTACCATCTGGTCTGCCTCTTTGCAAGTGTTATTTGTCTCCCGCACCGAGTTATATTTTTCTTTCGTGCAGCGTGGAATGAGGAATCGCCCTGATAGCGGCCTTGTCCCAAAATTTATAATAAAACATTAATCGACAATAGTTGTGGCCTGTACAGTTTATTTTGAAATAGCTGTAAAGGGTAGGAATCTCCCTCTCGGAGCTCTTGCGATGCACCTTCAGGCGAATGGCGTTCTGTGTGAACTCGTCGTGCTTGACGGTCCCCGTGCTCGAAACTTTCACGTTGCGAGGTCTTTGCTTCGCGGACGCCACCTTGCCAGATAGGCACTGCGCCTTGCACTTCGCGACAGTACAGGGCACATTCCAGTGTCGTTACTGGCCGTCTCCAGGACTTCACGACCGAATTCTCCGGGGAATGTGTTCTTATACTCCCGTACACATTGGCGATCATCTGCTTGCACTCTTTCAAGATTTTCGCACAACGAATCTTCGAAAACATCCGAGCAGGAGAGGTACTTGAGCTTGCTACGTAAGACGCCATGTTCTCAAAACCAGCCAGTGCCACACAACAGAACCCAACCCAACACAACCCTTAAGTGTCTTCTCTTGTATCTTTTATACATTTCTCGTCGTAACGTTGCCTCTCGGCGAACATTATATTGAATAAAATGCACTTCTTCTAGAGCTAGAACTACAAACACAGACTCGCCATATCCTGTGATTACAGGCGATATAAGTAAACGATCGAAGTGCTTCAATTTATCTAGGGGATAATGTTTTGGGGTTATATTTGTCATTTTGAGAGGAATATAATAAAAAATACACCAAGGATTAGTAGTTTATTTTAAAAACAAATTGTTTTCTTGCGTGTAAAAAAGTTGCGATTAAGCCAACATTCCCGATTCAGTGATTCCCAGTCAAGTCGAAAGGCGGCTTATTTAAATGGTTGTCCCGAGAACGCAACCAAACAAGGTGAAAAAATATTTACATTCAGTAGGCTTTATTTTATAATTAATGCATAAAAATAGAGAACAAAATGAATATTGAATAATGTTTAAATGATTCACTGCCAATATTTTGAAACATTTGGCTTCTTGCAGTCTGCAGCAAAATGAGGTATAATAAACTGGTTGTTTCAAATTACAACAAAAAGCTTTCAAATCTAGTATTCAGGGAATATCAGCTTTATAAACAACCAATACAAAATGTAGAAAATACATTGCTGAGATATACTGATTTATTAAAAATCCGAATTTTAGATATGTATCAAGTTTGAGGCAAGAGAAAGCGATTTCATACGACTCATGTTTTCCAACAATATACATTCCGATTGCTTATCTTCAAAGCGACACAAGGAGGATGTCTCATAAAATAGTTCTTAACAGTTCAGTTTGTACGACAACCTAAATCGGACGCAAAATTGGTCAAAGCAGCAAGTTTGCAATTTCGTAAAACAAAATAATTACCAAACATAAGAATATACTCTTTCTCTCTGAATAAAGTACTTAATATTCTTTAAAAGTTGAAAAAGTGCTAGCACTGTGAAATTACTCAAATGTTTGTAAAAAACGGCCAAATTTGCGAGAAAACCAAATCGAGTTTTTGACACGTTCCACTAGTAACACTTCAGGATGTTTCTCCATAGAACTTATACGCTTTTATTTCCGGAAGCGCAGTTTAGTCTATCGCAAAGCTTAAGATAATACACATTTTTTGTTAAATTTTAAATCCAAATAACCCCCTCCGAAATTGTTTGTTGAAATATATAAAACCACCTATAACAAGTCTTAGAATATTGAGAGCCGTTTGCAGTTTTCTTATCATTATAGCTTCAAGACAATGTTAAATACTTCGCAAAAAATATAAATGAATAACTGCTAATAATGATGGGCTATAGATTATCACCAATTTTTTATAAAAAATAAAACTCCCTTTTTAATAGAACTCCCTGAAAGAGGCAACATATTATTTTTTGAATGATAATATAATTGAATATTAAAATGTATAATCAACAATCAATATTGAAATTTGAAATAAAGCAAAAAGAACAATTAGTTGAGTTTATAGCTTACAAGTTCCTCAACAGCAGAATAGAGAGTCGAATATTGCAGCGCGCTTATGCAGACGGATTGGCAGCACGCTGGGCTCGCCCGCATGTGGCTCCGGTTCGATTCCTGGTAGTGGACAGACTTTCACCTATTTGTTATTGGCGACGTGCGCGACCGAAAGCGTCGCTGTGGTCGGCCTTTCACGATTGGCCCAAAAGCTGACTATGACGTCGGAAAGGGTATACCATCGACGGAAATAAGAAGAATGAAGGAACTTTAATT